>NW_027397064.1:98083996-98382483 GCF_003265705.2 Callorhinus ursinus
AAGAGAAGAGAAGAGAAGAGAAGAGAAGAGAAGAGAAGAGAAGAGAAAAGGGAAGAGAATGTTCTTTACCTCTAGAAGGTCTCCAGAACCTGCTGACTTCTCTCCTCTTTTACCACTACTCCCCTGGTCTAAGCTACCACCATCTTTCCCCTGGATTATGTCAGTAGAGTCCCAACAGATCTACCTGGTTCTACCTTTGACTTCCCACAGTCTATTCTCAACATATCAGCCAGAGTGATTCAGTTACACATGAGTCGGAACACTTCATGCTTCTGATCACTCTCCAATGGCTTCCCATTCACAGAGTAAAAGCTAAAAGTTCTTACCATGCTACAGAATCCTACCTGATTTCATTTCCCCTCACCTCCTAACCTCACCTTTTTCTATATTCCCTTTCATTCACTGCTCTCTAAGCCCATGGCCCCTCATTTATTCTTGAACATACCAGGCACCCTCCTGCCTGGCTTAAATCAAAGGAGAGTCCTGCTAATCTAATGGGAAGATGTAGGGAGCCACGGGCTTGCTCAGAAGACCAATAACATCAAAAAGGATGAGACATCTTTCCACTCTGCTGACTTCAAGGAAATGGTAACTATCTCTTCTTATGAGTCACAAAAGGAGCTGTCACGGCTCAAAGTCTTGTGTTTTCCCCTGACAGTGTCCAAAGGAGAAAGCAAGGGAAGTATTAGCCAAAGGGCTCTGTTCTCAAGCGCCTCCCTCTTGTACGGGAGGGAAAACTTTTCCAAAGGACACTAGCAAAGCTTCTGTTACATATCATATTCCAGAGCATATGGGCTAGTAAAAGGAAATGTGATTACCATGACAATCACCATCTGTGCCCCTGGGGCTGGGGCTGGGTACATTATGATTTATTACAATAATAAAGCAAATATTCTGGGAGCAAGGAAGAATGAGGCAATCAGTATGACCAAACACTATTGACAGGCCACTAGATTCAAAAAGGGGAGCATGGAACTCAATACTATCTCTGCCGTTAACTTTGTGACATTTATAAGTCATGCCCCATTCTAGAGCAGTTTCCTCATCAGCAAACTAAGGAGGTTGGCTAGATGTTGCCTTCCAGCTTGAATTCTCTCATATTCTGTGGACTTCTGTGTGCCCTGGTAAAGATCTGAGTCTTCCTATGTGTCATTCCTCATGTATGTATACATCACCTTTAAATGATGGGAACTCTAGGAAGTCTTTGATCCTCTATATTAAAAGGGAAGGGAAATTTTAATGAGAACATTTTATACTGCTCATTCCCTGCTGGCCCTTAAGCATAAAGGAGCTTATTCTACCATTACTGACATTTAAAACACAGCCATTCAGATTCAGTAATCAGGTCTCAAAATCATTCAGCATAAAAATATGGCTTCCCAACAATTATTCTAGCAAGGAAACTAGAATGACCCTCTCCTATCTGTGTTGCTGACAGTAATTCCTAACCAACATCTTATCACTTGATTTAAGAACAAGAAAATGAAGACAATGCTCTCCTTGACACCAGGACCTCTGTCATTACCAGAACACAGAATGGAAGTCTTTATGTGAGCAGAGGAGTAGGCTTGGCCCTCTGCTTTCTGAAGGTTATTGGTGCTGAGAAGCTAGAAGACAAATTGTGAGCTCAAGAACCTCTGGTGGGAGGCACAGGAACATCGATCTCTCTGTGGAAGATGAGAATGAAAAAAAAAAATGGAGAGAGACAATGAAAGCATGTGCCTTTTCTATTGGCATGCCCAGGACCCAGCACAGAGCTTACCACTGCTCAAAGGGTATGCATTGCCTGAATGAAATGACAAAGGAATCCATTGCTTTGCCAGAAAGCTCCATTTATATGTACTTTGGAATCTGCACAGATCAGCCACCTTACTTCTTCACTCCCTCTGCCTTTGGCAGTGACTTGCCTTGACTATTATTATTTGTCAGCCCATCTTCTTTGATTCTCATGCTCCTGAGACAGTAATTGCAAAAATGCTCAGAGACAGTAAAATACATCAGCCCTCTGCCCTTGTACACAGCTTGCCTCCTAGCAGAGCTGAATGGAGGTCAGCTCAGGGAAGCACCCTCCCAGCACTTGGGTTTCACAGGGCATGTCAGCCTTGCTCCAGCCAAGCAGTTAAGGCATCTGGCTCCACACTTAACTGGCGACACAAAGCACACACACCCTAAGCATTTGCCTGGAAGTATAACATTAAACATGCTACTGCCTTTGGGTATGTATCAAAAGCTCAACTTAGAGAGGAAAAAAAAATTGTTTTGAAGGATACGTAATATCTATCCTTTATATTCTTCCACCCAGATATTCTAAAGTCCACTCCTGATTTAAGCAGGACCAGCAGAAATCTGTGAACTAAGAAAGTCTTTGACCCCTTTCCCGCTCTACTGCCTCCCACTGAAAGGCTTCCTCTGACCTGGGCTATGGTGTAACACCATCAGTCTACATTGAGAAACACAATGGAGCCCCAGGTATCTACACCAAGGAAGCTGAAAGTACTCTTGCATGACACTGTGTTGTCATCAGGGAGAGTCCCGGAAGGGACGTTATTCTTGCCATGGTATCGAAATGAATGATGCACTCCTTGTGGATGGGTTTGTTTTTAATCTCATGAACTCAGTAGTATAACCAATCAAATATCCCTTTTCATTTAGTTTCTAGAATACTTACAGAGCAATTTGAGGCCCATCTGCCATACAAGAGTAACAGATTTTATGGTCTGCATTTTTGTGTTGGCTTCTTTCCTGGCCCCTTTTTATATCTCCACCAGGGATTTCTCTTCTTATTTCTCACCTGCTTCTCCTTATGGGGTTTTGAAAAATTGAATGTATTCTTCTAAGTGTTTTAAATCATTGATGGATAAGGGAAGGGCATTAATTTATTAATTTGTTCAGGCACATTAACACAAAATCCAATCTTACCAAATTTGGACAGGCATCTGAAACATGGTCCTCCTTCCCAAAACCTTAGTGAGATGTGGTAATACAAACAAGGCATGCTGATGATTTTCCCCATAAGTTGCAACTAAAAGTGCTTCAACCCACAGTGGTTCTGAGATCAACAGGCAATGCTGTGTTTAACAACTGTTAAACAGAGGGATAACTGGTAGGGAAGGGTGTGGTTACTGATTATTGACCCAGCACCAGAAGGATGAGCAACAAACAAAATTTTGTGTATGTAATACTTTTGCCAAAGACCAGCCCAAGCATAGCAAGGAGCAAGGTGTGACAGACTCCAAAGGCTTGAATGAAGGAATGTTGGTGGCACAGAACGTCACACCAGAGCAAAGCTGAATGCATGGGACACCCATAACCATTCCACACAACCTTGAATCACCACCTCGGTTGACTGGATCATGCCATTGTCACCTGTATAGATTGCTAAGCTTCACTTTCGCCCAGAATGAAGAAAGTTTAAGGTTAAAAATGAAAAATAAGAAGGGTCGATGTATATATACAATGGAATATTATGCAGCTGTCAAAACGAATGAACTCTTGCCACTTGCAATGACGTAGATGGAACTGGAGGGTATTATGCTGAGCGAAATAAGTTAATCAGAGAAAGACATGTATCATATGATCTCACTGATATGAGGAATTCTTAATCTCAGGAAACAAACTGAGGGTTGCTGGAGTGGTGGGGGGTGGGAGGGATGGGGTGGCTGGGTGATAGACTTTGGGGAGGGCATGTGCTATGGTGAGCGCTGTGAATTGTATAAGACTGTTGAATCACAGACCTGTACCTCTGAAACAAATAATACATTATATGTTTAAAAAAGAAGAAGAAGAAGATAGCAGGAGGGGAAGAATGAAGGGGGGGAAATTGGAGGGGGAGACGAACCATGAGAGACTATGGACTCTGAAAAACAAACTGAGGTTTCTAGAGGGGAGGGGGGGAGGGGGATGGGTTTGCCTGGTGATGGGTATTAAAGAGGGCACATTCTGCATGGAGCACTGGGTGTTATGCACAAACAATGAATCATGGAACACTACACCAAAACAAATGATGTAATATATGGTGATTAACATAACAATAAAAAATTAAAAAGATAAAAAAGACAGTTACCAAAAAAAAAAAAAAAAACTAATGATGGAATGTATGGTGATGAACATAACATAATAAAAAAAAAAAGAAGGGTCGATGTCACAGCAGCTGTTCTAAAGACATATACAGCTTACAAATTTGTTAAAGGCTAACCCTTTAAATGCTCTAGGCTGAGTATGGGGTGATGGGGATGGAATCTACAACAGATGTAATTCAATTCTTGTTTTATATGAAGCTAAAACGGCAATGGCTCGATATTAAAAGTTCTTATAAAATTAAAAAAATCCTCACAAACAGCATCGGAAATAAAATGCAGGCCCTAAAACATTCGGCTGGTACCTTCCATCCCAGCCTCATTCCAAATCAAACTATGTATCTCTTTTATTCATAAAATGATACATATACTTATGAATAAAAGCCCAAAGCTGGGCATTTTGAAATGAGTTATCTAACCTCCGAAAGCGAATAAGATCATTTCCTTTCACATCTCTTCATTCTTAGCAATTACCTGGCTGAATTTCAACCTGACTCTGAATGAGGAGGGAGCATCTACTTTGCCGAGCCTGAATATATTGTGAGCAATCCCTACGCATGTTTTCTTCCATTCTAAAAGCCTATCTCTTAATAAGATTTTTTATTAATTTCCTCAAGCAGATTTCCACTATCAGAGGTGCGGGTCGTGCATCACAAATGACCTGCGTTTTAGTGGTTACTGGTTATTATGTAAGTAAGGAGGGAAACATCTCCTTCTGTGCGACTCAATGGTTTAATAATTATTAATGAGACATTATGCCTTTATACATTTCTGACAGATGATTAAGTGCACTATAAATGTTTAACATCGCTCTCTGAGGTCTGGAAATGTGATGCCAAATGCCCCCTCGTGCTTCACACAATCAGAAAAGACAAATTCGATTATGGAAATATGGCAGCATTATTGATTTTTGTTTGTAATATTTACAAACTGCAGGTAAAATGTAATATGAGAAAAAAGCATGTGTGATGATGGCAAGTCGATTTCCTTGAAAGTTTTTCCCTTATACTCATTTGGAAGCAATTTCCCCGGTAGGCAGAGGTGTTGAGACAACTCTTGAGTCAACTTCTTGAGCTGTGTTTTCTTCTTTCTGGGCTCTGGATGGCAGGAGGAGCCTCATTCTCACCCTTACACTCATGGCCTTTCTTTGCCAAGTCTTGGACATAGGAACTTTGGCCCAGAGACCAGCTTGCCTGTCAGAATCACCTAGAAATTTTTTCAAATACCTATTTCCGGGCTTCTCACCGTCTAGTCAAACCAGGATCTCTTGAGGTGGCCACAAGCATTGGTGTTTTATTTTTAACTTCAGCATGTTTCTAAAATATAGCCAGGGTTTGAGAACCTCTGACCTATACCATCTGCTGTGCCAGATTTAAAACATGGACTCAAAATTATTTGACATGCCTCCCACTAAGAGGTGGGGTCTAGGGACACTTCCCTATAATCTGGGCTTCATGACAACTTGACTGATAGATGATAATGCGAAAGTGATGCTGGGCCAGATTCTAGGTCCAGTCCTTAACAACTGGAAGCTTCCACTTTCTTCTTCTGTCTCCTAAGACCTCATTCTTTGAACCCAGCTACCATGCTGAGAGGAAGCCCAAGCAGCCTGTGGGAGGCCCATATGGAAAGATATTGGGGTCCTGAACCAGAGTCTGTTTGAGCAACCAGACCCGCCAACCATGTGAATGAGCCATCTTAGAATTGGCTCCTCCAGCCCCCAGTAGATCTGCCCCAGGTCTCAGCACCGTAAAACAGAGACATGCTGTCCCTGCTAAGCCTTGGCCAGACTTCAGATTCACGGGCAAAATAAATCCTCATTGTTACTTGAAACCATTAAATCATGTGGTGGTTTGTTAGGCAACACATAACTGGAACAGCTGCTTATCCAAATGGTGTCATGGAAGGGGATTTACTCTTTTACGAGTTGAATTACAAACACGAATGGGTTCAGTGCCTCAAAGAACACAGGCTTCCACCTTCTCTTTGGCCAAAATAGTGAAACTCTCCTCCCTTCATCGCATATGGGATAGCTCCTCCATGAAGCCTTCCAAGTCTATGTCAGTTCTCTGTAATGTTTCTAACCATCCCAAGCCTTGTTTACAAAACTAATTAGTGCCTTGGTCACACAAAATTATAAACTCAAAATATTGAATACCAATTTTCATTTGGAAGATAGTTTGATGAGAAGATAATCATAGTCTTTAAAGAGCCAAATTTTGGAAGTAACGGCTTGAATGGATTAAAAAATCAGATTGAATGAGTAAGAACACAAGGATGAGGGGAGAAATCCCAGTGTGGAAAGGAGGAGGTTTTATACAGTGGGGAGCTCAGTGACAGCCGTGGGCCTCAAAATGTGCCTCAGTGAGTTCTGCTGACTTAACAAATACCACCGATTGGGTGGTGGTAACAACAGACATTTATTTTCTCACAGTTCTGGAACCAAGATCAAGGTACCAAGATTGGTTTCTGGTGAGACCTCTCTCCTTGGCTTGTTGACAGGAGCTGTGTCTTCACATGGCCTTTCCTCTGTAGGAATGAGGGGAGAGAGAGATCTCCCACATCTCTTTGTCTTCTTATAAGGACACAATTCCCGTCAGATTAGGCCCCACTAATGAATTCATTTAACCTTAATTACCTCCCTGTGAAGGCCTTACCTCCAAAAATAGTCACCTTAGGGGTTAAGGTTTCAATGGTTGGGGGACACAGTTCAGTCCACAACAGAATGGAATAGGCTTAGAACAAGTGGAGAAATTCTAGATGGAACTATACCCTTCTTACATGCCCCAAACTAGGTGGTCATCTTGCTATTACTGTTGCTAATAGCAATAACGATGGTAATCATTTATTGGTCAAATATGAAGTGCCTGACATTTCATATTGTCACATTTGCTCCTCAAAACAACTCTGTAAAATAAATTATATTGTCCTCATTCTTTGCAGCTGAGGAATCCAAACACAAGAAAGTTCAGTAGCTTATCCACGATCTCATAGCTGGTAAATATGAGAACAGTTCTGTGGGCAAATCATTGGTTTTGTAATCCAAAACCAAGCTCCTTTTTCTTTCTACCTTCCATTCCTTTGTCATTTCAAAAAGTATTAATTGAGCACCCACTATGATTCAGGCCCTGTGTTAGATCTTGGGGATGTAAAGTCAACCTGACCCTTGTCAAAGAAAAAATGGTTCTGTCACTTGTGAAGACAGTAAGGAAGACTTTATTCGAAGGGCCCCTGAAAGGAGGGGGTCGCAGTCTGGGAGGGAGATCAGGCTCAGCTCTGAATACAACAATGACAAGTGGGGATTTAGAGCCAAAGAACAGGCTGAGAGTTGGTGGACAGAAAATAACGAAGAAAAAGACATCAGGAAGACATGGTAAATATATACGATGGAGTATTGTACAAGCATTAAAAAGAATGACACCTTGCCATTTGCAGCAACATGGACAGACCCAGAGGGTATGATGCGAAGTGAAATAAGTCAAAGAAAGACAAATACCACATAATTTCACTCATATGAGGAATTCAAGAAACAAAACAAATAAGCAAAGAAAAATAAAGAGACTCTTAACTACAAGAACAAACTGCTGATTGGTTACCAGTTAAGAGACTCTTAACTACGCGAACAAACGGCTGGTTACCAGTGGGGGGATGGGTGAAATAGATGAAGGAGATTAAGAGCACACTTATCTTGATGAGCACAGAGTAATGTAGACAATTGTTGAATCACTATATTATACACCTGAAACTAATGAACACCATATGTTAATTATACTTGAAATAAAAACAAAAGTAAACAAAAAACCAAAACTTTAAAACTTCTGCTCTAAGAGAAAAAACACAAAAAAAACATGAGGGAGAAGAGGGAATTCTTGCTACACCGATTCAACAGGATTCTTGCTGAAGTCAGGACAGGGTGACAAGACACTGAGGTTCGAGGGATGAGAAATCTGATTCAATATCAAGGGTAGGAGGTTCCCACTCAACTGGTCCAGCAGGATTTTTCTTAAACTGGACTAAATGGGCCAAGGGCAGCTAAGGTCAGGGTCTCATCAAGAAGATGGTTCAGACGAGGCTGACTGATTTGGCCAAGGAGAACATCTTTGTCACCCTGTTTCTGAGGAGCTCACGGTTCCACAAAGGGAGAGACGACAGTCAGCAAGTGCATTGCAGGTGGATTTCTTACCAAGTCTCTATGTCTACTCTGGTTTTGAAAGGGGCGGAGGACGGTCCCGGAGCAGCTGTGGGTGCCATTGCTGAAGAGCAGCCAAGAATGCCCCGGTGGTGAGACAGGGCTTCAGAGAGTGCTAGGGACCCCGGGAAATGATCTGACCACTGATCAGCCTCTGCTGATGTTTGGCACACAGCAACTCTGAACAAGCAAATACAGCCTGGCCCGCCACTGGTCAAGCAGTGGATCCCTAGGGGCCTCCTCCCCAGGTTTCCTCAAAGCAAATCAAGCCGTCATTTCTTCATGACACAACCTTTGTTTGTCCTCTCATCCATTTCTTTGGTGCCACTAACCGAATTCCTGATTTGTGCTCAGCCAACCTGAAAACACCGAATGCTAGGGGACCGTCCTTGCCTCCTGTTTCCATTTTTATTTTAAGAGCTGGATTCCTTTGAAGTATGAAGAACAAGCTGCCTCTCAATTAGACTGGGAGGCTTCGAAAAAATCCAGCACCGTGGATGGCCAGAGTTTACCCCAGTTCCCGTTGCAGACATGGATATACCGCTGGATTGATTGGAAATGGCCTGGATTGATTCTGAACTTGCTCCCTGAGAGTGGAGGATTTTGGGGGGGATGGTTTAAGCATTGATGAGTGTTGTCAAGAAGTGGCTGCTGATGTCCTGAGGGAAAAAGCCCCGGGACACCCTTGTCTATGCTTCACCTTCTCTGACTTTCTCCCCAGCCAGCCCTGCCCCTCATCTCCCTCCCAGAGACCCTCACCTCCTCCTCCAACCTGCCAGGCAGCAAGAGTCCAGAAGAGACTACACATTTTTTTAGAGTGTTAAATGTTTGAGACTGTTTCTTGCCCTACACTTTCCAAAACATAACACTATTGGAAACATTTGAATGTACCACATAAAAACAGGGAAATTGTAATAATTTGTCACAAAGATTTTCAGAAAAGAATGCAAAACACCGGCATAATTACATAGTCTTTAGCTCAGGGTGTTAGATTCCTCTTCTATAGTTCTAAACCTGCCTTTTCTTGTACTCTTGTCAGAAAGAGCACTTTGTTTTAAAACCTTTTAAGTTCTGTTTTAAAAGCATAAAATTTATGTCCTGACAAACCTGTATTTTCAAACTCCAACCTATTTCCAGAAAACCATTTCCACAGGGCAGTCCAGTCGTGTGTGTCCTGGTTGATAAAGGATTGAACTGTCAGGGGATGTCAGGCAAAATTCCAGTAAGGAAAGAGCATCAGGTGACCTTAAAAAAGAAGAGCCAGGATGGGGGAGACAGGGAGTTGGGGGAAACCCTTTTTCCTGATGGACAACAACAAATAGCAAAATTTTGCCCTGGGCTTCACCCTGGCACACAGGGGCACAAATGCCTGAAGCCCTCTTCTTTCCACAGATGAGTACCTCAGGAAGTGAGTTTTCTTCTCAAAACAGACAACCCAGGGGTGCTTTTGTTTAAGCCTCTGCCTTTGACCCAGGTCATGATCCCATGGTCTCAGGATCAAGCCCCGCGTCAGGCTCCCTCCTCTGTGGGGAGTCTGCTTCTCATTCTGCCTGCCGCCCCTGCTTGTGCTCTCTCTCTGTCAAATAAATAATTAAAATCTTTAAAAAAAGAAGAAAAAATTTTTTAAAAAAATAATTTAAAAAAAAAGACAGACAACCGGGAAGAAACCAAATAGTTGCATAGTCACATTGCTGCGTTCTTTTAGCTGGAAGTTGGAAGTGTGTTTTGATTTTCTCAAAACCCAAGGGACGTAAATAAATAGCAGCATAAAGAAGCCATGTTTAACCTAGTTGTGTAATGATATATTAGAAAAGATAGAAAAGAGGTCACAAATTCAGTGACCTCATAATGTGGCCATGACCTAGAAAAGTCTGGGAAAGAAATATCTGCCTGCTCACTGCATGTAATAGCACTGTACATATTATAGGCATGAGGGTGGGAGAACACAAGGATCTCTCTGAAAGCCAAATCGGGTCCTCCGTTAGCCAGTTTGATTTTTGTGATCCAGAAGTTCAAGGATGATAGACATAGGGACCTCTATGGTGTGATGGTTAATTTTATGTGTCAGCTTGACTGGGCAGCAGGATGCCCAGGTATCTGGCCAAACATAATCCTGGGTGTGTCCATGAGAGTGTTTCTGGAGGAGATTAACCTTTGACTTGGTAGACTGAGCAAGGCAGATCGCCCACCTCAACGTGGGTGGGCCTCATCCAATCCACTGAAGGTCTAAATAGAAGAAAGTTGAGTAAGGGAGAATTTGCTCTCTGCCTGACTGATTCGAGCCTGAGCCAGGACCTCAGTTTTCTCCTGCCTTTGGACTTGGACCAAACTAGAACTTATACCATAAGCTCTCCTGGGTCTCCAGCTTGCTGACCGTAGATCTTGTCAGGCTCCATCATCATGTGAGCCAACCCCTTGTAATAATTCCCTTCATATGTATGATTGATTAGATAGATAGATGATTGATTGATAGATAGATGAAAAAAAGAAGGAAGGAAAGAAAGGAAGGAAGGAAGGAAGGAAGGAAGGAAGGAAGGAAGGAAGGAAGGAAGGAAGGAAGGAAGGAAGGAAGGAAGGAAGGGGAAGGGAAGGGAGGAAGGAAGCCTGAGACTTAGTCTCACCTCTGTAGGTGACACCGTGTAAGGACAGCATACTGGAGACAGGATGTCTCAACACAACTACCCTCTACAGTCACCTTGGACCTGACCCTCCCCAGACCAATTAAATCAGATTCTCGAGGGCTGGGCACTGCTATGTTTTTGCAAGCTCCTCAGGGGACCCGGGGAGCAAAGAGATCTGGGTTGTGCTATGTAAGGCCATATGCCAGGCTGCCAAGTTCAAACCTGAGAACATTGCAAGTAGCCGGGTTTGATGACGTTTGTTCCCTGGCCACGTGACAGTTACCACCTACAGCCCACCAGGTCTACTTTCCATGCCACTTTCAAAGCTCCAGAGAGCAAGGACTAATAACAATGGCACGTTGTCACAGCTTGGTGCCAGGCTAAACACTATACATGCATTGCCTCATTTAATCTCACAACATTCTGTGTCATGTTGATAATCTCTCCGGTTTTCAGGCAACAAAACTGAGGTCAGAGAGATCAAACAGTCTGCCGAGAGCAAATAGCAAGTATGCGGGAGAGGCCCCCCACACAGGATGGTTCTCACAATGAAAACCAGCATTGCCCTCAGTGCAGAGCACAGGGCCACACACAGGAAGGCAGCTGGGGCTTCCATCTGGGTGACTGTATTCTGGCCGCACCAACTGAACAGAATGCTGTCACTTCCTTCAGCCTGGTCTGAGGAAAGACACAATGAGAGCCCGGGGCCCACCAAAAGTAAGGCCTTGGGGGGCGGGATGGGGAGAGCTTAAGCTTCTTCATTCACTTTCATTAAACTCACCAGAGAAGTAGATCACAAGGGACTCCACACAGAACTTTTGCTAGTGTTATTTATATTATTCTTAATTCCAATATAGCAGAAAAATGTTTTCCTCAAACCTACCCCACCTGGTTAGGGCTTTCTCTATCTCTTGAGAAACAGCGCCATCTACTGATGCATCCTCACACTGTTCTCGTAAACCAGGAGAAAATAATTACTGTTGTTACACCTTTAATTGTGAACGTGTTCCAAGACGTGGCTCTTCTTTCCAAATGTCTATTCTGCACTTAAAACCAAATAAATTATTTTCGTTTGTAGCCGCAAATGACAAATTGGTTTGGAATTACACTAGGACTTTCAAGCATATGTCTTTTTTTTTTTTTTTAAGAGAGGAAGAGCTTGAGGTTTGAGGGGCAGAGGGAGAGGAAGAGAGAGAGAGAATCTTAAGCAGACTTCTCACCCAGTGTGGAGCCAACTCAGGGCTTGATCTCAAGATTCTAAGATCATGACCTGAGTCGAAATCAAGAGTCAGTCGCTTAACCGACTGAGCCACCCAGGTGCCCCTCAAGCATAGGTCTTGAAAAACGGATCCTACAAGTCAGGACTTGATGAGATGGGGCAGCCAAGTGCAGGCCCTTAGGTGTAGAGTCAAGAGGCCAAGGTGCCCTACACAGCAGTGACCATACCTGTTCCCCCGAGTCTGCTTGGGAGCTGCACAGCCAACCCAGAAGTACATGAACCCTACATTCCAAAATACTAATGGCCTAGGAATCAACCCACAAATAGATGTGAATAACTACTGTGCAGAAAAAAAACCACAACATTATTAAGAGAAATCAAAGACTATCTAAATAAATGGAAGGCTGCACTATGGTTGGGATTCATAGTCACAGTGGGGGTGAAATCTTCAAAAGGGGTAAGAAGTGGTTCTTCAGGGGATAAAAAAAAAATCTGTTTTTATGTGTAAGGCACTGATATACAGTACATTTGTGGCATTAAAATTTCAGGGGAGTGGGGGTACTTAGGGGAAAAAGTCTTTAAAAGATTCTTTAGAATCTTTAGAATCAGAGGGGAGAAAACTGCTGAGAAGCACTGGGTTAGAAGATTCAATATTGTTAATGTATCAATTCTTCCACACTGATTTATGGATCCAATGCACTTCTAATCAAAACTCTGACAAGGGGTGTATGTGTGTTTTTGTGAATTGAGAAGCTGGTCATAAATGGATATTGAAGGAAAAGGAAAGGTAGGAGTTTGCTTCAATATATAGTAAGACATATAGCCGTGCTACAAGAATGAAGACAGTGTGGTGCTGGCCCCAAGTGGGCAGAGACCAGTGGGACAGACTGGAGAGCCCAAAAAAAGATCCATGCCTGTTTGGACACTTGGTTTACAGAGCAGTGGAGAGAAGACTGTCTTTTCAACAAGTGGTACTTGGATTTCCATAAGAAAGGAATGAAAACTGACCCTCATGTCATTATTACTGGTGGATTATACATAGAAATGCAAAAGGCAAAGCAACAAAACTTCTGGATCACTAGGAACTTGGTAGAAATGCAAATTCTCTAGTTTCCCCCCTCCCCTTACACGTCCAGACCTGCTGGGTCAGAAAGTTTGGCAGTGGAGGCCAGTAATCTGTGCCCTGACAAGCCCTCCAAAGGATTCTCACCCGCATTGAAGTCTGAGAGCCAACATAGGGGATTATTTGCATGATCAAGGGAAGGGAAGGCTTCCTGAACAAAGCATAACTATAAAGGAAAAGATGGGGACATAAAAATGTAGAACTTCTGTTCATCAAATAATACCATTTGAAGAAAAGAACAAATCACTCTATAGGAAAAGAAACTTGTAACACATAACTGACAAAGGCTCCTATCCAGAATATATAAAGAACTCCTGCATATCAATAAGAAAAAGCCCAAAGGAAAAATGGGCAAGAGGCCTGAACAGACACTCCTTAGGTGATATTCAAATGGCCAATCAACATGATGAGGTACCCAATGTCTTTAGAAACTAGAGAAATACACATTTAAATTACAATGCAATATAATTACAGACCCATCAGAATAGATTAAAAAGACTGGCAACATCCAAGTCCTGGTGAGACTGTAGAACAGGAATTGGTAAAGTTTTCCTGTAAATGGCTAGATAGTAAATTTTTTAGCCTTTTTGGTCAAGAGGAAAAACCAAGGATATTATCGAGGATATTATCTATGCAAGAACTTCTCTAACAAGAGAAAACTCTTATTCCCTTCCGTGTGAGTTCCCCTGCCCTCTGCCACATTTGACTGGAGTGAGCCATCCTAGGTGGTAGGCAGGTTTTGCCCCCACTTGTGGTTGGCTGGAGACAAGCCCAAGGAGCCTGGTGGGCAGGGAGGTGGGGGGTGGCCATCATGGTCAGTTTCCTTCTCTGTCTCAGGGACACTCAGATCCCAACTCTACCACTTGCCGTTGTGAATAAAGCTTTATTGAAACACAGCCGCACATGAGTTTGCGTATTGTCTGTGCCTACTTTTACAGTAAGAAAGGTAGTTGCGACAGAGACCATATGGCCCACAAAGCTTAATATATTTACCATCTGGCTTCTTACACAAAAAGTTTGCCAACTCCTGGAATAAATCACTGAGCTGTACATTTCCATTCTGTATGTATATATTATATATAACATATAATATACATATATTAAATATATATGTTATATTATATATGTTGTATTTATATACATACATGCTATATTTTATAATTTTAACTATATATATTTCATATACATATGAGATTCTGTTTAGCTCTGCCTCATTTTTGGCAAAGACCTTCAATGAAGAAAATAGCAATTAAATCAATTACTTTTAAAAAATAAGTACTCTTTAATTAAATATATTAATTATAGATGATGGATGATGGGTATTAAAGAGTGCACTTTAATTGTGATAAGCACTGGGTGTTGTATGTAAGTGATGAATCACTGAATTCTACTCCAGAAACCAATATTGCACTGTATGTTAACTAACAAAATTTAAAAAAAATTAATTATATAGACAAAATACTTGCCTCCAGAGCTGATTTTAGTCTCAGTTTCTATATTTGTAAAAGAATAGATCATCAACTTTTGCTCCAAATACTTTGATGATATATTCCTTAAAGACCTTTTAAAGATTGCAGGATGATACTTGAAGGCACTTTCGACAAGTGCCTTGCCAAATGTTGTCACTTCTCTATTTGAGTTGTTCTTACAAGATTGAACCCAGGTATCTACACAACAAGATTCAACAAAGGAGCCACATTCAGTAACGCCTTATTTATTCAGGGATGTGGGGAAGGCAAGTTTTCTGATGCACTGAGTTTCTCTCTTTGCATTTTGTAATTCACCTATTCAGCAAATATTTACTTAGAGCTTCCCATGAGAAAACATTTATTTTCACCATTTTAATGCAATTATTTCTGAAATATTTTGTATCTTTCCTTGTCTTTTACACAAAGAATGCTGAGAATATTTTAAACTTTTCTTTATGATTCAGCCTTATTATGGAACCAAACCATACTCAAAAATGTTGGTTTTCAAATATACATTTTAGCTGAAAAGTCCTTTTATAGAATTCTAACATATAACATAGATAAAAAGAAGAGTTGAAATGAGAGATGGGGATACAGCAGAGTCCCACCCACTCGGTATCCCTGGGACAACACAAAACCTTAACTATGGGATCATCATTAGAAAATACCGGTGCCATATAGAAACACTCTCAAGCCCTGCTAAGAGATAGAAGATTACTCCATACTCAATCCCAAATTATGATCCAAAATTGCTGTCTTTTTTTTTTAATTTGAATGTGTTTTTATGTATCCTTCTCAACATCAGCAATCGCTTCTTGCGGCTGATCAGTGTGGCCCCCAGTACCTGCTCTCTCCTCCACCCACCTATCCACCCCCAACATCTGTGGTTTCTGTAAACTGAGAAATCAAAGTCACCAGGCTTCACGGAAGTGTGGGTAAATCAAGAGTCCAGAAACTAGCAGGACATGAGTAGCTCTTTTTTGAATAAAGGACATGGGCTTTACATTCTGCACCTTGAGTGATCATTTTGACAGCCAAACATGTTTTTCTGTCTCATTTCCAGACTGCCAAATGTATATTACCTATCTAAGTGACCTCTAGATAGGTAAAGAAATTCTCTACCATCAAGATAAGAATGAATTAGCACTGTTGGTGATGATGCCATTTTCTCAACTGAGGAAATATTTCTAGTATCTCTTCTAAAAACCGTATCTACTAGTAACTTTCAAATGCAAATATTTGGATTGACTCCTGTGTCTTTCAACTTAAACTTATATAAAATACGTATCCGTAAGTGCTGGTGAAGAAAATATTCTCCACCCCGGACACATATGTAAACACAAAACCTGAGCTTATCATTTAACCCAGCGGTCTTGGAGTTCACCAAGTGAAAGAGGTTATCTCCAGAAATAAACTGTTAAATCCATTCTAACATGATATGGGCACCCCGTTTCAGAGTCCTCACAGTGGCAGTCATTTTAGCAAATTGCTATCATTCACTGACATTATGAGAGCATTGGGTAAAAGAATGCATCGAATGCATTTATAAGAGAAAACCTAAGGCACACACGTAGACACAGCACAGATAAACCATAGAGATGCACAGACTCCGTTGCACCCAATGACCAGTTCTAGAAACAAAGTCAGTCGAATAATTTAATTCAGACTTAATTCCTCCAGCACCCTTAAACATCCTTCAAATTAAACTTCAGGTTTATTTCACATCACAAAAACATTCTGTCTGTAAAGAAATCATGGAGTCTGGGGGAACCACAGTTTTCACACTGAAGTGTAGTATGTGATTTCATATATGTATAAAATCTGAAATATGGGCAGTATCTTAAAGGGCATCTCTACTCACCAGACTTGTGATGCTTAAATCTCTCCTGCCAATTCCCCCCCAAGTGTTCCTCTGCTTATCATTGACTACAGGGTCAGAGAACTTTCTGGATCAGTTCTATATATATTCAATCTTAAGATTATATTCCTGTATTATTAAATACTTGCATTGGTACAACTTCACTTTTAAATTCAATGTAGGTTTCAATAAAACTATAAAATTCTAATACTTGAGGATAATCATACTTCAGATAAATAATGTTAAACCCACAGAAGGCAATTGAAAATATAAGCAAAATAAACCGATGATCTTCCTCGTCTTCAAAATAGTAGAGTCTTCTATACCTATATTTCATTTTAAGTAGTATGAATCCCTAAAAGAGATAATTTAAATAAAAATAATAACAATTTGAAAGTGATGCATAATCTGTTAGTATCTATCTGAATATGAGAAACATTTCTTCCAAAATTTAAATGAATTGCCCAGATTAATAAAAGTATTTTATGGCTACAAATCATACCCCCTTTGAACAATTAAGAGTTGCCTTGTAGGTGCCACAATTAATTATTCATTTGAAAATAATTCAGGGTTTGAAAGAAAAGATCTAAAGGAAAATTCAGGACAGATCCGGTACCAAGAATGGGGTATTAAGAAAACCCACCACATGCTCAGCACAGACCTTGCAAATCCCTAGTTATTCTAGCTCAGAAAAAGGTAGAGAAACAAAGCTAACTTCTTTTGCCTTTAATTTAAGAAGAAATGAACCTTTTTTGTCTTACCACAACGAATATCAAATTTACACAAAACCTTGGCTCATCAAAAAGTAGTCAAGGCATAAAATATTATTCAACATTACAATAAAAATTTTATAAAACTCAGACTATATCAAAGCCATTTCTGCAGGTGCTCCATTCTGGATAAAAATGTCCATAGGAGGAAGCCAAAATTTAAATAAGGACCAAGGCACCCCTCCCATTTGCACTGGGGCTATTTTATCAGCTGAGCTCTGGGAAAGACACTGCCGCCCTTGAAATCAGATAAAAATGCTTTAGGGGCCCCCTGGTGGTGATTTATGGACCTTGACCATCAGATAAAAAGGACCATGAATGGAATGAGTTAAAGCAGCCAGGGGACAAGACCAGGTTCTACAAACTGTTATCTTGTCTACATGACTCAGCCTTTTCAGTGTGTACAGTTTGTCCATCCCAACCACAGTTGATTCAATCTCTCTCTGCATCCCACCCCCTCTGATTTTTTTCTCCACACCACAGGCAGTTTTTTAGTCTTTTGTTTTTTGTTTTAATGAAAATATGATAATATCATTCTCTGCCCTTCAATGGCTTTCAAATTAAGTTGACTTTAGAATTAAACTGAAAAATCTAATTTAACCTGATTTACAAGTCCTGGAAGGCACCGGCTTCCACCTACCTTACCATCCTCACCTCATGTTGCTCTCTGTCTCGCTCCGAGTACCAGCCACATGAACTTCTTTCAACTGTTGAACTGTCCTGACTCCATCCTCCAAGGACATTTACCGTGCTGCCTGACACTACACCCCTCCACCCCTCCCCTCCCCTTTTGCCTAGTTAACCCCGACTCATCATTCAGCCTTCAGGTGAGGTGTGACTTGTCCTGAAAAGTTCCTTGTCGCATGCATACTTGTATTTCTCGAATCCGTGAGACCCAACACTTTTTACGACAAACATTTTGTCATGCCTCCTTTAGTGTCTTAAAATTAAATTTACAAATCCTATAACCTCCCTATAAATATAATTTTTAGAACACTCAGTGTAGTGCCCAAAATGTAATGTAAAGCAGAAATTAAAGGAAAGTCATTAATAATAAAAAGTAATCTCTATATTTCAACGTGTAAATGATTAGTCATGGCCACATAAAAAGATCCAATAAAGTAATCACATGTTTGCATAGGATTCCATATATAGAATGAAAGAGCTCCAAATGCAGACCAACACAGATTTGCTGTTGGTGACTCAAATACCATCTGCAGCTCTGCCCCCAGCGACGTGATTTTCCAAAACGGTGAGCAACTCTTATGAAAGTTGCAAACAAAATAAAGTACAATCTTCCTTCCACTTACACTGAGGTTACATTCTTGGAAAATTCTATGTACGTTAAAATCATGCAAAAATACTTTGTATTTCTATGGAAAGGGAGTTCAGTTCCAAACTCAGATAATCAAACGCATAAGCATTCAGAAAGACATTGGAAAGTCACGTGTGAAGAGGCGCCTGAGTGGCTCAGTCGATGAAGTGACTGCCTTTGGCTCAGGTCATGATCTCAGGGTCCTGGGATCGAGCCCTGCATCAGGCTCCCTTCTCAGAGGGGGGGCCTGCTTTTCCCTCTCCCTCTGCTCCTCCCCCTGACTGTGCTCACTCGCTCTCCCACTCTCTCTAAAATAAATAAATAAAATCTTAAAAAAAAAAAAAGAAGAAGAAGAAGAAGAAAAGAAAGTCATGTATGAAGGGAGACAAAACTTGGTGGAGAGGACAGTCCCGTGAGCTGTAGTATGTCTAACACTCTGTTCCTCTCCCATTAAATGCCTCCAATCATTTGTGGGGGCAAACAAAAGTGCTCCCACAAATTTCCAAAGTTCCTCCTGGGTGGCAGGCAATAGCAGCCTCTACCTTTAGCACTGACACATACCATGAGCCCTGGCAGGACCTGCTTTTCCTTTGTAATGCTACATCCACAAGTAAGTACTCAATGTCTGACACCTTCGTAGACTCAGGGTCCCAGAGGAAGAGTGACTGAATGGGCATTTTGTCCGTCACTGCATTCCTAGGGCTTTGCCTGGTGCCAGCACACAGTGGGCACTCCGTCACTTCCCTGAGTGAATGACTGAACACGAGTCCTCTGGTGCTGTGTTCTAGAAAAGCAGGCAGCCCCATGCGTGGCTCTGCACCAGTGACCAGTGAGAGAAGAAGCAGAACGGGAGCCTGGACATAATATGGACTATTACCTTGATCGGAGAGCTCGTATGGATCTCTCCTGTTGTCTTAGTTCCAGCCGCTACAACGAAATACCAGAGACTGGGTGGCTTCTAAATACCAGAAATTTCTCACAGTTCTGCAGGCTGGAAGGCCAGTATCAGGGTGCCGGCACGGTGACCACCCTCTTCCCGTTGTAGCCTCACACGGTGGGGAGAAAAGAGGAAAGTCAAGTTCAGATAGTTATAAGGGCACCAGTTCTATTCGTGGGCTCCTCCCTCATGACCTCATCTAGTCCCTCCTGTCTCCCAAAGCCTACTTCCTAATACCATCACATCGTGGGGGAGAGTTTCAACATATGAATTTGGGGGTGGGGTGACACAAACATTCAGCCCATAATACCTGTTAAATGTAATACATTTCCATTTTCCTTAAGAACTACTGGGTTGAGGGCACCTGGGTGGCTCTGTCGTTAAGCGTCTGCCTTTGGCTCAGGTCATGATCCCAGGGTCCTGGGATCGAGCCCCACATTGGGCTCCCTGCTTGGCGGGAAGCCTGCTTCTCCCTCTCCCACTCCCCCCGCCTGTGTTCCTGCTCTCGCTCTCTCTCTCTGTTAAAGAAAAAAAAAAGAACTACTGAGTTGAGGGGCACTGGGTGGCTCAGTCAGTTAAGCATCTGCCTTGGGCTCAGGTCATGACCCAGGGTCCTGGGCTGACCCGGTGTCCAGTTCCTACTCAGCGGGAAGTCAGCTTCTCCTTCTCCCTCTGCCCTCCCCTGCTCGTGCAGCATGCTCTCTCGCACGCTGTCTCTAAAATAAATAAATAAAATCTTAAAAAAGAAAAAAGAACTACCGGGTTCGACTTGTACTCACATTTACAGTAGCACCAAACTAAGAGCCAAATCAGTCAAATTACAGTTTGTAATAGGCCCTCAAATAATGGTGAAAGAACAGAACACAATTTTGTCATAAACGCTGATCTGGAAGAGGCCACAAAAGAGCTTCTAGTCAATTTACTGCTTTCAGGTTATTCACAAGTAAGAAGGGTAGCCAGAGCAATTAGACCCCAGGAAATGTATCACATCACTGTTGCTTTATTTTACGTGTGATTTACAGGACCAGAAAGGGTGACTCGGTTGTTCCAAGTTATAAAACCCATTTTGTAGCCCAAAACCCTGCTGAATTCAAGAGGAGCAAAGTGTGGGCTTGTTCTAGTGTAAGTTGCACATGAGAAAAAAGAGAAATACTTTTTAGTATCAAATCCTAAAAGCATTCTCATTAGAAGTGATATATGTGTAAGTCTTTCCTCCCAATAAATTTCTTACAATTTAGAAGGAGATATTTATCAAGCTGTATAAATCTGCCCCAATTTATTGAAAATTTTGGCACCAGGTAACAGGTCTAAAAAGCAGATAAGATTGAAGCAGTAAAATAGAGACTTCCAGAAAAGATGTCTCTAGGAAAATAAAGACAATCCCATGGTCAGGAAATGTTCATGATATTACAACATCTTTTCAAAATTTAACATAGCTGGATAATAAATTAAGTGAAAAAATAAGACAATTAAAATAACTGAGAAGGATAAAAAAACATGCTTCTGTCATGATAATATTTGCCTATATATAATGAGGTAAACATGAATTAATAATTAAGAAGAGTTATCAGTATCAGGAAGGATGGAGGAGAGACCCTCTTCAACAGAAAAAAGCTCCTATCCCTTTTTTTTTAAGCAGGCTCCACACCCAGCATGGAGCCCAACTCGGGGCTTGATCTCACAGCTGAGATCAAGAGTCTAACGCTTAACCGACTAACCACCCAGGTGCCCCAAAAGGCTCCTATCCTTATGGAAAGCCAAAAAAGCCTAAAACCCTAAAATTGAGATATAGCAATCTATAAATTACTTAGAAATATGATATCTATGAGAAAAAAAGAGCTTAGAAAGTTAAAAGAAGTCACCACTGGGATTAAAATTGAAGTGGGAGGCATTTTTCATCATAAATGTCACAGTACTTTTTTATTTTTATTATATACACATAGTCCCCAACTTACGTTGGTTTGACTTAATGGTGTTTTGACTTTATGATCGTGTGAAAGTGATATGCGTTCAGCAGAAACCATACTTTGAATTTTGAATTTGGATCTTTTCCCAGGCTATCGACATGCTCTCTTGTGATGCTGGGAAGGGCAGCTCCTGGTCAGCCAGGCACTCACAAGAGCCAACAACCAATACACTGACAACCACTCTGTTTCCAGACAGCCATCCTGTTTCTCACTTTCCAGGCAGTAGTCAAGTTACATGAGATATTCAACACTATATCATAAAATAGGCTTTGTGTTAGATGATATTGCCCAACTGCAAGCTAATGCCAGTGTTATGAGCATGCTTAGGGTAGATGAAGCTGAGCCATATCGGGCAGTAGGTGAGGTGTTGTAAATTCACATTCAACCTAGATATTTTCAACTCAAGACATGTTTTTTTAAAAAAAAGATTTTATTTATTTATTTGACAGAGAGAGACAGCAAGAGAGGGAACACAAGCAGGGGGAGTGGGAGAGGGAGAAGCAGGCCCACCGCAGAGCAGGGAGCCCGATGTGGGGCTCGATCCCAGGACCCTGGAACCATGACCTGAGCCTAAGGCAGACGCTTAACGACTGAGCTACCCAGGCGCCCTTCAACTTAAGACATGTTTATTGTGATCTAACTCCACCAAAGCTCAAGGAAGATCTGAATAATTATTATCTTCATAACTTTTTAGTACTTAGCTTCTGAGAAGGTCCATAATCAGACTGTGAGCCACATGAACTTTTAAGGCTATATTTATCCCATTCTGTGTCTGGTTAAAAATAGTATGACTTAATATATTGTTTCAGTGACAAAAATTCAAATTCTCAGGACCTCCCAATACAATGCAGACTGTGAACAATTATGCTATATTTGCTCAGACATTGGTTTAGGTCCACACAGTAAACTACAAACTTTAAACCCACAATTATAATAATTTAATAGCAAATTGCACTTCTGTATGAATTCTCGGCCATTAAGTTAGTTTCTGAACTGAAAACAGTGAGCTAAGTCTATAGGTTTAGCCCATATTTTTCTTTGTGTGTGTGTGTATGTGTGTGAATCCATCTCTCAACAGAACTTCTCTAAACATTTTTTAGCTGAATTGATAGAATTAATGTGCATTCTCTTGAAGGAAAAGAGACTGTATTCCTTTCATTGAGAAACTCCATGTGTTTTTAAAACAAAACAAAAGAATAGCTTATTATAGAAGAGCCCTGCTCCCTAGGGAAAATTATGATTTTTTTTAAGGATTATGAACCTGTCACTCTAAGTTATGAGCTAGAGGCAGCATCTGAAGTTTTGATTAATCTACTCATTATTCAGTTGACCCTACTTGCTAGCCTTGACAGCAAAGAGAAAGATCTGCAGTGCTAATATTACTTCAAGTAGAAAAACATGGAAGGAGGTTCTCAACAAGACTTTTTGAAGGTTTCAAAGTAAATGGCGCGGTCTGGGGAGAAGTGCTCTAGTGAAACAGGTCCTTGGTACTTTATGTCTTAAATTTTACACCTCTAAGAGGGCTCCCTTTTACCCCACCCTCTGGACAGTTTCAAGCCAAGGGGTCTGAGCTATACCAAGTGACTCAAAAGTATGTACCAAAGAGGATGTGAGAGGAATTAAAGGACTGAGAATAGGTTCATTCATTCAGTCATTTCCTACTGAGTACTGACTATGTGCCAGGCACCATGCTGCATGATGGAAGATAAATATAATAAGATATGTTGTTTTGGCACTGAGAACCCAGGGCCCAATAAGCACATTTCTGATGAGCTCTCTGGTTACTTTCACTTTGCACAAGGCTTCCTTTACAGACACAAAATGAGAGGAATACTCTACTGACATTAGGCAGTATGCATTGAGTTTTTTTTTCTATGTGACAAGACTATTCTAAGAACTTGACACGTATTTATTCATTTTACTCTCTCAACAACACAATGTGGTAGTTACTAACATCTTCCTCACTTTATAGATAAGGAAACAAAGCATAAAAATTTATGTGCCCCGCCCAAGTTTCTATAGTCTGACTCCAAGACTTGCAGGCACTGGGGATGCCAGTTGATTATCCCTCTTACACAGACATAAGGCAAACCAAATAAAAAGGCAGAGGAGAATAAAGAGCCATTCTTGTTTCATAGTCATAGAAGTGAATTCCTCAAGATTAAGGGGAAAAACATCACCAGTACAGCTCCCTAGATATGCCCTGAGCTAACCTACCATGTTCACAGTTCAGACCTTCCTTTGTCTACACCTATATTCTTGCTCCAGAAAGTCTTATGATTCTGAATTCATAGATAGATATTTGCAAAACTAAACTCATGATGATGAAGCACTGAGTATAACACTTGGTAATATTAGGGTGAACAGAGAAGATCTAAGGAGGCAAAGGAAAATAGTGAACCATTGACTTTTCTAGTACCTTTTGCTCCATTGCAATGTTTTATCTAAGAAACGTGGATACAGATGAACCATTGCAGGTGCTAAAGGGCCCACTAAAGGTAAATGATATTGATGCTGCAGGCCTGCTGGAAATGTTGCAGCATGGGACAATGAGGCATGGGCATGACAGGAAGATACACCATGGCTGCCACCAAGGGGTCAATGCGAAGGTACAGGTGAATCACAGGAAGACCACTAATGCCTACGGGAACTTCCTAGGATTGAGTTCCTTTCTGTAGAAACTGCTGGGGCCCCCACCTGTCCAGATCTTCAGATAAGGAGCTAAATGAAGAACGATGACTAGAAGAATAGGAAGAGTAACTTCCCACCATCAATAGGTGGTTCTCTGCCAAAGAAGAAATCACTTCCAACCAACAAAGAAAAGGAGAACCAAGTCGCCATGGAAAATCAAGAAAATGAATGACTTTCTAAATTTTTTCCTCTCCCTTCTCCTCACTGCAGTACCCAAGGGACAAGCACAAGAAAGAGGAAGGAAGCAGAAAGTAAGCAGACAAAAGCCTCCCACTTCCCCTTGAAATCTTTTGAGAGGAAAGCCTAGCCTGCTGTAGGGCAGAGGGGGGAGATTTTAATTGAATGGGAGACTGACATGCTCAATAGGCTAGACTTTTTAATAACTAAAGATGACAGAAAAGTTATAAAATCAAACTGAAATATTGTTTAGGGACACCACCACACAGCAGGTACAGAAATCTGAGAGGACAAGGTAAGAGTTAAAAAGTCAAACTCTACAATGTTTGTACCCCAAAGATCCTGAGTTCCCTCAATCAAGCCAGTTACAGATTGATCAGGTGTCTGAGGAAAAAAAATAATCAATTAGTATAGAAATAATCTCAAGATGTATTTTAAACTCCCTCCTCCAAAATGTGAAACACATTTGTAAAATCCTAGGCTGAATAATTCAAATTTGAAGCTAACTTAATGGCTAATTATGAATGTCCTCATATCATTAATGAATACTTGATATAAAGCATATAATTTATTAATACCACTAATAAATACCTGATGTAAAATACCTCTCACCTGTACTGGACAGAGAGGGGCAATTAATGCCAGGGGACAGATGACATCAGCAATAAAAATTATAATTTCAAAGAAAAAAGTTATTTCTCTTTGGATTTGTGCCTAAATCCTGGGTCATACTTGCCACTGAGCCCTCATCAGTATTTCTCTTGGTATGTCCGAGTTCATATTTTTCATGGATTGTGATTTAAAAATAACTCTTAAAGGACAAAGAGATCACTGTATTAAATTATCTAAAGAAAATGTACCTTCTTGTTTCTTTTTGTCTTAAAAATATTTTATCCTGTCTCCCTGCTCAGGGGAAAGTCTACTTCTCTCTCTTCCTCTGCCCCTCCACCTGCATGTGCTCTCTCTCTCTCTCACTCACTCTCAAATAAATAAATAAAATCTAACATATATATATATATATATTTATATATATTTTTATTTTTTTTTTTTACCCTGAAAGTGCAGGCCTCACAGAACAACACACGGAGATCCCAACAATACTGGACCTCATTCTCCCTTCCTAAAACGGGAGGCGCTGGTCTCCTTTGTTTGAGTGGAATTATTTTCCTTGTCTAAAACCAGGTCAGTGATACCTGTTTTACTGTGTGTAGAATACCTCAAAACATATAATCAAAATTCTCTGCAATCACAACTCTGATCCTTGTGTCAGAGGGTATCCAGCTGCATCTTCTCCATGCCCCATCCCCACGAGAAAGGCCTCTGTGGTTCCCCTCTGAGCCTCTTTGAGAGGTCGGTACCCTGGAGATTCCTTCCAGCCCTGGCATTCCATGAATCTTTCTGGACACAGTATCTTTTGCCTTTCCTATTCCAGATCATGCCTCCAGGTCCCTTACTTGAGAATACGAGTCAGACATTCTGGCAAATAGGATGAGTTAGTCCCTGCACGTCTTTACATAAGCCCAATCACGGAAACCTCTGGAAGTCTGCAGTGGGCTGCTCTCTGGCACAGGCTGAAAACTCAAACCAGCTACTCATGACTTCATATTTTCAAAATAATATTCAATTAAGGTTTATGAAGACACTCCTTTTGCCTTTGATAACCATTCTCTTTCTGTCTTCTAAAAATGGATAGACAACATGGGGCTTCAAGAAATCTCAAGAATCATAACCATAGACCCAAGTCTAACACCTTCTCTTTCCTTTGATGCAGAAAGTTGACCCTGGCATATACATACTCCTTCCAATTAGTTACATGAGTGTGGTTAGTATTTCAACTCAAATTTCCTGTACAAAATATAGAAATTCTTTCATGAGATGCTTCCATGATATAGGTGTATGTTTAATTAAACCTACTCAGCAGTGATTACATGAATGAATGAAAGATGCTTTTTCACATACCTCATTTTATCGCCCTGGTAGAAATTCTAGTCCTCAGCTCAAGGGCTTCCCCACAGTCCAGGGTTTTAACTGGCTCTCCCTATTCCTAGCTCAGAGGGGGCAGATTTGTTGTCCACAACTTCTTTTTTAATTCTGCCACATGTGCATGAATAATAATGACAGTTGTTTGTCACTTACTAACAGCTAAACATCAAGCTAAAAGTGCTTAGCATATAAAACCTCATGGACCCCTCACACAACTCCATGGGATAATTGTCACTACTACATGTCTGCTACAGATAAAGAAATTGAGGCTCTAAAAGAGTAAATATTTGCCCCAAGTAACATAGCCAGTAAATGGAAGGGCTGAGATCTATCTGTCTTATTCCAAATCTGAGACCTTAACCACTAAATTTAATTTTTCTCTTGGAATCAAAACATTTAGCATTCTATGGTTTCCAAAGTAAATGTGTGTGTGGGCAGGGGAGGTGTGTATATATATATAATTCACATATGATGTATTATTACATATAGCATGTTATTTTAAATATATTTACATATTATGTATTGTTATATGTTCATATATATGATCCTCTTCCAGAACAAATCTGTCATTCCCAAACACCCCACCACCCCCACTGTACCCTCAACAAATACAACAATTCTATAGTGACAGCTCATCTTTTTTTTAAGCAGTAAATCTTACCAGTTTTATCCTCCAAATATACCCTTAATCCATTTTTTTTCCATTCTTTCTGTCACTAATGTATTCAGCATGATTGAAATCAATGTACTGAGTACCTAATATGTGCAAGGCAGAATTCTGGGAACCAGGGATATCTCTGTCCTTAAGTAGCTCACGATGTATGAAAAAAAAAAAAAAAAAGCTATTTAAGAGACCACATCGCCATTTGGTCCAAAAGGAGCATCGGTAGAAGTTGTCCACAACACACAGGCAACCCCGAAGAGGGAGTGAGCAGGCCTGGCCTGGGGGTTTGGAAGAGCTCCCCAGAGGGGACTGCACAGAAGTTGAGTCTTGAGGGATGATGAGAAGAGGGATGACAGCCGGGCAAGACTGAGTGAAGGCAGGGAAGGAGGGGAGGGTGCGCCAAACCACAGAGACCACGTGGGGGCAGGAAACAAGCACGGTGAAGTCCCATCACTTTGTTCCCTGAGTACTGGGGAAAAAACAGCCACCAGTTGTTTAGTTTATCCATGTCTGCCTGAACACTGCTGACAAATAAGTTCTCCAGAAGCATAAGTTTGATCACCCCCCACCCCTGCTCCCTTCTCAAGAGCCTATATTGTCATAAATTATCAAATTATCTAACTGCTACCTCTTATTTAAGGGCCTTATGTGTGATCTGCTCCCACATTTCCTTATTTTCACTACTACTTACCCAAACCCCTCCAGAACTTCGAATGAATCTCTGCCCTTGCTGACAGTAGGTTCAACCGTACTTCACACCTGTTATACCCTCCCCCAGCCAAATTCTATGCACACTCAGGACCCATTTCCTATGCCACCTAGTCTTGGTCCTCCCTTACCTACTCCAAGTGACGAAACTGCTGGGCAACTGTCATCACACTCAGAATGTTACACCTTATCCCCCTTTAGTCCATCTTTCCATCTGCCCACAGTTACCCAAGTAGTGATCCATCCCCACCTTCTTCACTCATTCAAGGGGTACTTGTGGATCATCTATTTTACGTAATTTTTCTCAAACTAAGTGTTCCATACTAACTTAATTTTCCCTTTCCCCTCACTCCTCCCCACCCCCATCCTCCAAACTGGTTTTCCTCTTCCCGTATTCTATACAACATATCCCAAGCTGGAAATTTCAGAAGCATCCCTTATTCCTTCCTCTCTCTTAACATCCACATCCAATTTGGCCACTCAGTTATGTCAATTCTCTCTCAGAAAAAAATACTCTCTTCTAGCCCCAGGTCCTTCATAACGTCCCTACTGAACCATTGCAATGGCCACCTGTTTCATCATCTCAATGCTATTTTCTCAACGTCACAGGTTCTCTCCAAACAGGTGTCAAACATTTATTGGGGACCTACTTAACTCCAGGTATGGTGCTGGGCATTGGAACTCTAACTTGGAAGTCTTTGACTTCCACCACAAGTGTGAGTATTTTAAGGGTGGAAGCTTTGGCTAATTTAACTTTATATTGCCAGCCCCTAGCCAATTACCTGGCCCATCATCCTTGATTAATGGATACTAGCTTGAAAGAATGAGTGAATGAGTGGAAAGTTCTCCATCTGGGCGGTCCCAGATGAATTCATCCCAGGTGAATGGAAATAACAGTCCTTTTTTCAAGAAGGCAAAATTAGCTGAGAATTTAAGACCCAGACAAAAGGTGCAATATGGGCAGATAGTTTGATAAATTGCATACACTCAGTCGGTGAAGAGTCAGACATTTTAGTTTTCACTGTAGTAAAATAGGTGAGTAGAAGTTTGGGCGGTGGCAGCTGCTTTCCTAAATTCATTCTCCAAAGGGAGTCCCTTTTCAAAAATGTTTGTGGAAGTGAGTTGACCTGGTGGACGTTAATACGACTACGAAGGGACTGTTTTGTGAATCCCAACACTACTCTGGGAAATGGGGTGAGTCAGCATGGGAGATCTTGAGCTGTGCATGTATAAAATAATGAACCAGGGATGCCTGGGTGGCTCAGTCAGTTAAGCGTCTGCCTTTGCCTCAGGTCATGATACCACGGTCTTGGGATCGAGCCCCGCATCGGGCTCTAAGCTCAGTGGGGAGTCTGCTTCTCCCTCTCCCTCTGTCTGCTGCTGTCCTTGCTTGTGCTCTCTCTCTCTCTGACAAATAAATAAATAAAATCTCGAAAAAAATAAAATAAAATAATGAACGAGTAAAAATGACATGTTGAGAACTACAGTGTGGACCTACCAACTTCTGGCTGATAGCCACTCCCCTCATTTACACCCTCACACAGAGTGTTTAGGAAACAGTCAAGATTACATTTCAGAAAATTCTGTGTGCTATATAGTATCTTGATTAGGATCCTAGGACACAAAAAGGACATTAGTGAAGAAATGGGTATTATCTGAATAGAGTTTAGTTAATAGTAACAAGTTTGTAGTTAATAGTAAGTTATCAAACTCAATGTCTTAATTTTGACCACTGTCTCATGGCTGAGTAGTTAACATTAGGACAAACTGGGCGGAGGGTAGTACTTTTGCAATGTTCTTGTAAATCTAAGATCATGTCAAATAAAAGTGTATTAAAAATAAATCCCAGTTCTGAAGTCTATATGGAGAAGCAAGAGTCAGGCTGTGATTCAATCACTAGCGGTCAGACTGGGGCACTTGGGGTGGGAGTGGGGGGGTCAAAGGAAGTTGTCTTTTTGAAGTTCTCCACCTCCCCCATTCAAGCTTCACTCTCCAAGCTTTTGAGCCCTGGACTCCCCCCTTCTCAGCTGCTGCTGTGGTCCTGCATTGTTACTTAATGACATGTAAGGCTGTCTTTACCAGTGTTTTCTCTGACCCCAGGTCTTTGCTGGGCGGTTTCCACAAAAATACTTCTAACACTGAGTAGCATGCTGCTCTGCCCCCTATCCATCTCTATTATACTACAACATCTTGTTTTAATGTCTTCCCAGATTTTAGCTCCATGTAAGTTACCTTGTTGACTCACTTGTTTACCTGATTAATATCTGTTTCCCTCTGTATGCAGTAAGCACCCTAGAAACAAAAACCTTGCCTGTCTTGTTCACTGCCTGACCCCTGGGGGCCCAATATAGCACCTGGCACAGAGTAGATTTTTTTTTTTAAGTCATAAATGAATGTAGTTCTTGTGAGAAAGGTTTCTGTAAAGAATGTACTTCTGTACCCTCTCCACCTTCTAGAAGGACTGCACCAATAAATGCCTTGGAGAATTGTAGCAATGCTCCCTGAAATCATCTCTCCTTTTCACATCCATCGGATCATTGAAGAAGCAGCACCTGCCATCTGCTTAGTACAATCCAGAGAACCAAAATCAAGCCACCTGAGGGGACACCCACTTGTTTACAGTAATACAACACTTTTTAAATTCCTGTACACTACAGAGTGGTTAGCCTGTAGCAACTAGCATTTGAAAGTTCCCAGAAAATCACTTCAGGAGTCTTAATGCAGTGGTTGGAGAGAGTGAATGAGCCAATTACTTCTTTTTCAAATTCTAAGGGGTTTGTGAAACAGACTTTTCTTTTCCAAGTGAAGTGCAGCTATTTTGTTTTGTTTTAGAGAGGAAGAACAGGGGGTTGGGGGGTTAGGGGCAGAGGGAGAGAGAGAATCCCAAGCAGGTTCCACACCCATAGCAAAGCCTGAGTTGCGGCTCAATTCCACAACCCCAAGATCATAACCTGAGCCAAAATCAAGAGTCAGATGCTTAACTGACTGAGCCACCCAGGTACCCCAAAGTGAAGCTTTTTAATATTACTTGAATGAAAAGAAATTACACAGAAATCTTCTTTTCATTATATAAACACTCGTCTAAGGTTTTAAGGATCTCAAATTGCTACTGGAGCAAGTGGTCTGCTCTTTGGTGAGCTACAGACAGAAACTGCACCAGATGATTGCCTCACAAGGTCACTTTATTTGCTCAATAATTTCCAAAGCATGACGCCCTGAACAAGGGAAAGCAGGCTCCTTTTATTAGGGCTTAGGATGATGTTTGGAGGGGAATTTTAACATTATACTGAGGCTGAGGTTAACTGTTGGTCAGGTCAGGCACTTTCTGATTCATCTGTGCTGGCCTCATGTTCAAATGTTTCTTTTTCTGCTTCAGCAGTTTGTTGGTTTCTAAAAAGTTAAGTATAAGCTTCTAGGAGTATCTTGGGCTCAGGAGGTCAGCCCTGAGTTCAGGGAGTCAGTCCTGAGTTCAGGGGACCAAGGGGGCTCTCAGGTGACAAAACAAAATTGAAAGAACGAGACGGGTGAGGCATGATCCATATTAAACTTAAATAGTTAAATAAAGGCATCATTTTCATTCTCTGCCTGCTGCTAGCACAGTGCATATGCACAGAGGGTATGGAATGAATGACTCCATCCCCATCCCCATTCCCACATGAGGGTGCTGAGCTGTCATTTGCTTCCCTTGTCACTAAGTAGTTCACCACAGCTGTTTAATTTTCTATCCTCTCCATATGTCAACTCTGTAAGTTCCATGAAGGTGAACTGAGTGCATCTTACCCACCATTCTATTCCCAGGAAAGAGCACACACCTATCACATACTCCTAGCATAAATATGCTCAAAAAATAGTTGCTAAATGAGAGAGTAATTGATGAATGAATATATTCTGGAAAAAGAGACATCTGGGCTGGGGGCCCCAAGGAAGAAATTTCAAATAGTTAAACATATACTGAACAGACACTAAGACAGGCTCTAGCAGTGAGGGGCAAAAGGAACTTCAGAGGCACATACATGATTAATTTCCACCTCCCCAAACTCAGATGTTTTCTGAGATCTGATCTATGATACTGATTTGTTAGACCTGGTCTTAGAAATTCACTCTGTTAAAAGTGTTGGACTCTGAACTGCAATGAGGGAGAACAGGTTTATAAAGGCAAAAGCCACAAGGTTACAGAACTTGTTTCAAAAGAATTACCATTACCCCTGCAGAGTTCAACTGACTATTTAATATACCATTGTCAATGCAGCTAGCAGAGGGTTACATTAGCTCTATTTCAGTCTGAAGTAGAAGAATGTGTTCCAGGAGGGGGTCCCAACTGACCAGTTGCAACTGACAAAAGTCAAGAGTTCATGGTGTTCCAAGAATTGAAACAGGAGACGTGCAGAGACCCCGCTTCTCTATCCTCCCAATCCTATTTTGAATGACTCTCTTCGCAATGCTTAACTTCGGAATCTTCGTTCACAATCTATAGATGAAATTTAGATTTTATTCAATTTCCCAAATAGTCCAGGATACAAAGAAAGAGGGCAAGCATATAAAACTGGAGACTCCCTAAAGCCCCCTGCTCGTCCTTGTTTCCTCAGCCTCCTCTGGGGAAGCTCACACTCCCAGGACCCGCAAGGGCCCCTAACACACGCCGCCTGCTCTGACACAAGGTAAACCTGGTTCGGTCTTCCACTCCTCTAGAGGGCGCTGCACAGAGTCCGGTCGTCGGAAGCACTTCCACCCGGGACGCATTTTTCCGACTGCAGTCCTCCAGCGGTCCCTGTGACGTATTTCCGGTTGGCCGAGCTACGCACGTGTGGCCCAGGAAGAAGTAACTCCCAACCCGGTGGCCGAGTTGTGGCGCTGCAGCGGAGGCGCTTCTCCGACAACATGTCCCATCTACCCATGAAACTCCTGCGCAAGAAGATCGAGAAACGGAACCTCAAATTGCGCCAGCGAAACTTAAAGCTCCAGGGTGAGATACGCGGAGCTTGGGGACTGGGGGTCTCGGTAGCTGCGGAATCCCGCCCCTGGGTCGCGGCGCTGCTCTGCTCGGGAGTCACTGCAGCCCCGAGGTGGCGTGGCCGCTTCCCCCGCGGCACGTGTGCTTGTTGAGAGCGAAAGACAGCCTGGCGCGGTTTCCGGTCGGTCCCGCTCGGGTGCCGCTCTCCGCGTGCCCCAGATCTGCCCCTGATTTTTCTGAGCCTCAGTTTCTCCGTACAGAATCAGGGCAGAAGCAGGCCGCCTGAGTTTTCTTCCCAGGCCTCTAGCCAGGCTTCCCCTGAACCACCTTTTTTATGTCTCCCTTATTCTGAGTCCGTCCCACTTCATCCCCCGCCCCAACCCCCTGGCCTATTTCCAGTCAGACACGTGGGACTTGTCATCTACACGCGCCTTCCTTTCACGTCTATTTAATGCCTACATTGCGTCAAAACAAGCTCATTGTCTCTCTTGTCACAGAGTTTTTGTTGATACAATTGCCTTCCCCTGTCCATGTCCAGTCTCTCTCGACTCCTGGAGCATATCCTATTTTCAGCTCTAGAAGTGTCTTCTGCACGTGTCCAGTGCGTGCCCTATCTTCCCATTGCTCCTAACATCATGAATTCCTCAAGCGCTTCCTGGTATTTGCATCCTTAGTAAATACTTAACTGAAAAGGCTGTTACCTGAATGGCCGTCATTCTTACCCACCTCGTTTGCAGTGCTAAGTTCCTAATAGAGAGCCAGAGATCTTGAAGTTACCTTACCCTTTTTTGGATCCTGTATAACATATCAATCCCCCAGGGCAATGTTGGAGGCATAATTCCTTACTCTAGTGGGATTCCAGCAGATGAGTGGCTTGCAAGGAATCCTGAAGAAGAGGACAGGTTTGTGGGTTTTAGAAATGGTTTTGAAGCTCCCTTGTATTTCCAGTTCCTGTGAATAATACAGCACTACTAACTGCCTCTTGGTACTTAAAGATAACAATTAAAATTAAAAAGTAATAAAAAATTTTTCAAAGTGTTGTTACTTTTTATTATATGTAAACAGGGAAACTTTTAAAGACTTCCCTAGGCATTTACATGCATATATGATAAATACCGGGACCAATAAGTGAATTTTCAGTTCACTGCTGCTTAGGAAAGTTAGGTTGAGTGTTCTGAAATTATAGGAAAAGCAGTAGTTGTGTGAATAGATGGAAGTCTTTAATGATATATTGGTTAGCCAGAGATTTATCGACTACCTGATACTAAAATGTATTTGTAGCTGCTGTTGTCTGGCCCCATCCGTTTAAATGTTTAACTTCACTGAAGTTTTGCTGTCCCAGATTCTTACAGATACACGGTTTTTTGAAGTTAAGAAATCAATGTAGCTTTCCCTTTTCCAGCATTTTTCATTAAAGGAAACTGACTTGTCCTGTAGTAGAATGCCATAATTAGGTGGTTTTAATAATGTACATGAAAGGGAATTAAAAGCTAAATCATCTCAGTCATGGACACACTGAGGTTTCTCACCTGGGATCCCAGTGTTCTTAAGCAAACCTACCCTTTTTCGTCACAATGTGCATTCTGTTTTTGAACAGAGGCTTCGGATGTGAGCTTATCGGAAACCCAAAATGGAGATGTGTCTGAAGAAACAGTGGGAGGTGGGAAGGTTAAAAAATCCCTAAAACAGTCTGTGAATGTGGGCTCCTCAGAAGCCCAGAATGGAGAGAGAGCTAAAGAAACCGTGGAAACTGTACAAGTTAAAAAAAAAAAGAAATCTACCATAATAATCAATGGAGAAGCAGCAACACAGCCTCCCAATTCAGAATCCAAAAAAAAGAAGAAGAAAAAGAGAAAAATGGTGGATGATGCTGGGCCTGGTAAGTACTTCTTTCTTTGAACTTCAGGCATTCAAACGATTTTGCAGTTTTACCTTCTTTCTTTCACTACTGTATTCATACAACATGCAAGAATCCCTGTACTCGTTAGTATACCAAAAAATAACCTAGCAGCAAAAAGAAGCAAGGTGTAGGGGCTGGGGTGTGACTTTTTTTTTTTTTTTTTTTTTTTGATTAAGATACTGAGAAATGTGTCGTGCTTTTACATTCCCGAACAACTGAAGAACACCTCACTCTTCAGTAAGAGCCTCCTTTGAATTCTAGAAATTTGCTCTTTTGATGGTTGGCTAGGCTTTTAAACAGACTATATTAATGGCATAGTATTTTAGGTTTATTACCTGTTTTCAAACAGAATTGTGGCGTTACACTAGAGACATCTGGGCTAGTACATTTCTATCTTCTAAAGCCTTTATTTCAGTGGACTTTGCATTAATGATTCTTTTTATTTACCTTTTTTTGTCCCAATTTTTTTTCCTACCGTAAATTTCTCCTCTTGAAAGGAGACTTAGTAATAATTTGGATATGCAAATTGTGTAAAAATAGCAGGTAACTTCTATATAAATGGAACGTTAATTCCCAAGTGAGTAGAACGGCCAGGATGGGGGGAGGCCAGTTTCTTTTGGAAGATGGTTGGATTTGGATAAGCTTACCTGAAGGATAGGCATTTTATTTGAGATGTGAGCAAGCAGAGATTTCAAGGGAGACTACAACAGGTGTTAAACTCTTCAGCCCTCTGCCTACTTTTGGGAAATAAAGCTTCATTGGAACACTGCAGTGCACATTTGTTTACTTGGTCTTTATTGTGACAGACCCTATGGCCTGCAAAACCTACAGGGTTTACTCTCTGGGCCTTTATAGAAAGAAAAAAGCTTTTATGGAAGATTTATGTTTAATGGCATAGTAGGACAAATTAGTGCTTGTTAAGAGTTCAAAAAACCATTAATCACAGCCCTTTTTTTCCTCAGTGGAATATACAGAATTGGATGTAATTAGTATACTTCAACTGTTCAACTTTTCAAAAATGTCTTGGTCACTCAAGATACTATAACAGGCCTAAAAAATAAGGTTTTGTTGGCAAATCTGCCTGTCCCCCTGGGTTTTTACGTATAATTAAATCTTTAGTCATGAAAAAGAGACATTCTTAGCATATTAAAACTGGAAATGTGTTAAGCTTTTGAAAACATGCCTCTCTGCATTACACATCTTTTTATTTTGTGATCCTGTTTGGTGTTTTATTTTAACAAAAAAAAAATGGGGGGGTGTTTTCCTTTAAAACCAAAGATACCAAAAAAGCAAAAACTGAAGACAAAGGGGACTCTGAAGAAGGGGCCCAAGCTCCTGAAGAGACAGAACACAGTATGGAGAAGCCAGATGAGCAGGAAGAGGACAGTGAAGTGCCCAGCCTACCCCTGGGACTGACAGGTAACTTTAGAAAGTTTTCCAGAGAGACCCTGAATGTGGCATGGCTTCTGGATTATAGGATTTGAAGGTTCAGTTGTGATTTTTCATTTACCTAGAAGTATTGACGAGAAATATTTTTATATCTAGTTGCTGCTTTATCCACTTTGTGTGCCTTAGCTCTTGTTTCTGTTGTTTTCCTTTTCTGCATTCCTAACACTAAATATTTTGATAAGCACACAGACAGCTTTTGGGGTCCTGTATTCCTTTGGTTTGTTGTTTTCTAAAGCTCATTTCATTTCGTAGTAGGAAGATTATTGGCCCAGAAGTTTAATATTGCCCCAGTTATTAGTAAGGAAGGATGAAATTCACATTATTGAGGGACTTTGGCCAGGGTGACTTCCTTCGGCCTCTCTTCCTTATAAGGTCAAGAGTTTGGCCAAAATCACTTGCTCCAGACCAGAAATGTCTAGTTCCTTGAGTTCAGTGTGGGTTTTTTATTTGTTAAAATATTGAGGCCTAACCCCAGGCTTGCTTAATCAAAATTGCAAAGGTTATGGCAGTGGTTCTCAACCAGGGCAGTTTTGCTTCCTTGGGGGGTGACCGGGTCATCCCGGTTTACCGACCAGTTTTAGCATCTGAAGTCCTGCATCTCATAAACCTCAGTCCCAGGCAAACCGTGAAGGTTGACTGCCAACATGTTTGGTTGTCAGAACTGGAGGCAGGCTACTGTCATTTAGTGGGTGGAGGTCAGGGAGGCTGCGGAACATCCAGTAATGCAGGCCGTCCTCTCACAACAAAGAACGATCCAGCCCGAGATATCAGTAGTGCCAACGTGAACAATAGCTGACTGATAAGCAGGGCAGGTATGGGGTGGGGCCTCCCCAGGTGATTTTCATATCTTCCCCTGCTGAAGGACCACTGCACTTGACGTGTGGGTCGGGTCTAAGGGTATGTGGCTATGTCTGACCTTCTCGGTTGTCTTTTTGGAGTGAGATTAACAGCTCTTTTGATTGACTTCACACTCACTTTCTGTACTGGATGCTTTCATTTTTTATTTCGGATTTCTTAAATCATTTCTCTCTGCACCACCCCCCCATGCTTGACATTTTCATTAGACACAAGTCCCTTGATTATACCTCCTCTCCATTCTTTACTGTTTTGTTACAGTATACGTTCTAGCCTTTACACAGCCATCAGCAGTGGAGAAATTTCAGAAGTCTGTCTTTGTCTTGGTATTACGTAGGAATGGTGGGGGTCTAGTCTTTCTTACTGGAAGAAGCTCTTCTCAGCTTGACTCCCACCCATTAATGTTTTTACACAGCAAAACTAATTTACATAGCTATAGCAGTATTAAGTATTAAAAATAAATTTGCTAATGATAAACTCTTTTATTTAGGAGCTTTTGAGGATACTTCATTTGCTTCTCTTAGTAATCTTGTCAATGAGAACACTCTGAGGGCAATAAAAGAAATGGGTTTTACCAACATGACTGAAATTCAGCATAAAAGTATCCGACCACTTCTGGAAGGCAGGTATGATTAACATTGATGTTTGGGCATTAGTACCTATTTTTAGTGCTAGTCATTTAGAAAGAAAATGCCAACATGTTCTGCTGATGTTTGCACTGTGCTTTGAGTTGATATATCCATGCTTCGTTAAAAGGCTCTAAGTTACTGATGTTTGAAGAAAAGTGTTCATTTCTGTTTTATAGCACAATTCTTATTTCTGAGTTAGATCTGTAACCTCAGTGATTGATTTCAGTGATAAAGAAGCTAGGGACTTTGTTTTTCTTATTCACATTCTAGCCTTGATGTCTGCAATGTGGTAGTACGTAGTAGGTATTCAGTAAATGCTTGTTGAATAAGTAGACTAAATGTCTCTCTTTCCTTTCCATTGCTGATTTTTAGGGATCTTCTAGCAGCCGCAAAAACAGGCAGTGGCAAAACGCTGGCGTTTCTCATCCCTGCAGTTGAACTCATTGTCAAGTTAAAGTTCATGCCTAGGAATGGTGAGTTTCTGATCCGGTGGGTTTTGCTGGTAACTCACTAGAAGTTTATCGTCGCTCTTACGGACTCATGGTGATAACTACAGCTGGACTTTTACTGTCATTTTTTTGCCTTTTAGGAACTGGAGTTCTTATCCTCTCACCTACTAGGGAACTGGCCATGCAGACTTTCGGTGTTCTTAAGGAGCTGATGACGCACCATGTCCACACATACGGGTTGATAATGGGCGGCAGCAACAGATCTGCTGAAGCACAGAAACTCGGTAATGGGATCAACATCATCGTGGCCACCCCAGGCCGCCTCCTGGACCACATGCAGGTAAGGCAACACTGGGGAGGGGGGTGCCTGTCGTCTTGTCTTGTGTGAAACCTGAATCTGTCAGCTAACACGTTTTTCTTTGCCTTGGTCTTGTTAGAATACCCCAGGGTTTATGTATAAAAATCTGCAGTGTCTGGTTATTGATGAGGCTGATCGTATCTTGGATGTTGGGTTTGAAGAGGAATTAAAACAGATTATTAAACTTCTGCCAAGTAAGTAGACGTAATATCTGCATGTGGTTTGCAAAGTAGTTGTTGCCAGCAGGTGAGGGTGGTTCCTCTTTGAAAACTATTCGTACCGGAATTTTAATCTAGCCCAGCGAAGTGGTTGTGCCAGTCAGCCCTAGAGGTAGTTTGCAGAGCAAGCGTCAGACTTACCAGTAACTTAATGCAGAGGTTTTTGCCACTTTAGAGGTTATAATGTAAGTTAGACAGTCCTAGCATCTGTCTCACTCCTGTCTGTCCCCAGCACCCCATCTTGCTTTTTCTCACCCATGCTGACATCTCCCAGGCAGCCATGAATGTGTTGCCTGCTGTGTGGTACTTGAGTTGTACATACCTGGGTTAGAGTACTTGCAACGTTATGAACTGTTTATGTCTGTAATGAGGCCATGATTCCATTTCTTATATGGTTTGTTTTTGGATGCTCTATTGAAGTATAATTGGTACAGTCTGTAACATGTTATAAATATACAGTTTGTTTTGACATGTTTACACCTGTGAAACCCATCACAGGTGTTTTTGTTTTGTTTATCTGCATATACTGGTGGTTTTTATTAATCCAGAATGGCATGATACAGATACTGTACAGGATGTACATTTATTCATTACAAAAATGGCTTCCAAACCATTAGACGTGAAATTGCAGTAACAGCATAAAACAGTAACATCACAATCAGAAAGAGACGTTAAATTCTATCATGCTTTTACCATGTCTGTTAAAATGAACAGATGTTTGTTTTTGTTCATTAAATATTTCTTTAAATTTTAAATTTGTTAACTCAGGAAATTATATCGGTTAATTTTCAGATATTAAACAACCCTGCATTCCTGAAGTAAACCCCACTTGGTCATAATGCATTATCCTTTTTATATGTTACGTTCTCCTTTGCTAAAGTTTTGTTTAGAAATTTGGCATCTGTGCTTATGAATCATTATTGAGTTTTGGTATCAGGGTAATAATGGCTGGCTTCAAAGAATGAGTTGGGAAATAAAAAATCTCTTCAAATCCTGGAGAGATTGTGCAGAATTGGTAATATTTTTTCCTTAAATGTTTAATAGAATTCACCAGTGGAAGTCTTTGGGGTTGGAGTTTTTTTACGTGATGATTTTAACTACAATTTCTGTAATAGATACAAAGCTATTCAGGATATCTGTTTCATCTCAAGTGAGTTTTAGCCATTTGTCTTTCAGAGAAATTGTCCATTTTATCTAGGTTGTCGAATGTATAGAGGTAAAGTTGATATTCCTTTCTTAATATCTGTAGTGGTATCACACGTCCCATTCCTGATAGTTTTGCTCAGTATTTCTAGTGGTGAGGCAATGCTAAAGAGTCCCTGAAATATTTGGGTTATTTTTGTATGTATCTCTTTCAGCACGCAGGCAAACCATGCTCTTTTCTGCCACACAAACTCGAAAAGTTGAAGACTTGGCAAGGATTTCTTTGAAAAAAGAGCCATTGTATGTTGGTGTTGATGATGATAAAGCTAATGCAACAGTGGATGGTCTGGAGCAGGTACTTTTTGTCAAGATCTTATATTTACGACTCATCTTTGGTGTGTCCTTGTAATTGTTTGGAGGATCATCCCAAAAGCAGATGGATTAATGAACTGATTCAAATATAGTGAATTTGGATATTGGCTGTTTGGCATCACGAATCTTGAATTCTGAATAATTTGATCAGGTCTCTTTATTCTGTCTTTTAATACTGCCTGCCACATAGGAGACGCTAATCACTACCAGTTGTAAATGCAGTAAAAAAAAAAGTGTTATTTAATGACCTTTTGCTCTAAGATGCAAGGTTGAGTTAGCAGTTGGAGAGGCTGGTTTCAGGCACATTGCTCTGAAAAATTGGAAATGAGGTGACAGAGATCCAACCTAAGTGGATTGAAAACGGAAAGTTGGGTCTTTAGATGAATAAAATATTTCAAATAACGATCTCGCTTAAAAATTCCGTTCATTGTATGTTTTAAAAAATGTATTCACTTGCCTTTGTTGTCTTGTTTAGGACAGTGCACTTAGGCTGTAGTTATTTGAGATCTTGCTATTTAAGGTCCTTTTAAAAAATGAAGCATTGCTGTGCCTTGAGGGTTCCAGCGTGTAGAGGTGTTACTTTATTATGGTTGCACAAACTGTGGGTAACCAGAAGTCTGTAATCTCAGAAATATGAAAAGTACTTAGTATTTAGTGATTTAGCCTAACCTAAAATTAGGCTCAATTCAGGGATGCTTTGTTATAGTGAAGTCAGTAATTTTGCTGTAGGTAAGGCACGATGGTGTATATGCAGTGTTTGTGCTGTCCATCAAATCATACTGGTTTATGAAGCTGAAAATGTCTGATTATTTTTATCTGTTCACTTGAACAACTTCTAGGGATATGTTATTTGTCCCTCGGAAAAGAGATTCCTCCTGCTCTTTACATTCCTTAAGAAGAACCGGAAGAAGAAACTGATGGTCTTCTTTTCATCCTGTAAATCTGTGAAATACCATTATGAGTTGCTGAACTACATCGATTTGCCTGTCTTGGCCATTCATGTAAGTGATTATCATGAGTTTATTTAAAAAGTTAACACTTATCAAGTATATGGATTGTGGGGTTTGTGGTATCGCTCTCTCTAAATGTAGAATGATCCCATGTGGAGGGAGCTTTGCTGGGTGTGGAAGGGTGAGGACCACAAAGGGGTAAGGGATACCATCCACTTAGGGAAATGAGATCTAGGCCAGAGAATGAAATGAAGCAGGTTAACAACTCCACAGCTGGGGGGTTGTACATCCAGACCTCCCAGAAATGACCTCAAGTTTCCAGCTCTAATGAATGATTTGATTTGATTCTTGATTCTAGGGAAGGCAAAAGCAAAATAAGCGCACAACCACATTCTTCCAGTTCTGCAATGCAGATTCAGGGATATTATTGTGTACCGACGTGGCAGCTAGAGGGCTGGATATTCCTGAAGTGGACTGGATTGTTCAGTATGACCCTCCAGATGACCCCAAGGTAACTGGCATCCTTGGAGTTTCTCCACAAGGGCTCTATGTTAAGGAATGAACTTTCTGGTTTCTCTGAGACTCACCATATTTCACATTCAGAGATTGATCCCGTAGTTGTCCAAGTCCTGTTGTACTGCACACTGACTGTAGTATTTTTCTGGTGCTGATAATAGCCAGGGCTTGTGCAGGACCCAAAGGGGGTGTGTCAAGATTTGAGAGGCCTCAGTGAGGCTGAAGTTAGGAATGTCATGTGCTTGGAATGGTCTGTGAAGAGCAGTAGGTGCTAGAAGAAAATAAAATTCGCTGCCAGAAGTACGTAAGATTCTGTAGCATGTGTAGTAAAATAAGTTTTGTTAAGTATTGTCAACAACCAATAGATGACATAAATTGTCAGCTAGCACAAAAACGTATTCAGAAAGTTATTTTGAAGATGAAGCACTCTTAGTAGTCATTAATGTGACTATCACGTCCAGTGGGTATCAGGCCTCAGTCATGGCCCTCTTACCTCTTTGGTCATGGTCCATGCAGAAGCAGGGGACATGGCTAGTGTGTGTGGTGGCATGGCCCTGGGGGAGGAGCACCATCTCGTCCAGATGTGCTGACATGCTGTGTCCACCACCATACAGGTCCTGGAAAGGCAGGTTCCCATGGAAGTTGGTATATTAATTCAGGTGTTCTCTCTCCACCAAAGGAATATATTCATCGTGTGGGAAGAACAGCCAGAGGCCTAAACGGGAGAGGGCATGCCTTGCTCATTCTACGCCCTGAAGAACTGGGTTTCCTTCGTTACTTGAAGCAATCCAAGGTAAAGATCTTGGTTTGGAAAATCTAAGCTGGGAACAGACTCCTCTTGCTAGGAATTGCAAGTATGCGCAGTTCCCAAAAATGGCCTTTGCGCCTTTGCTCTAGAATGCCCTTTTTTGGATCTTCAGAATGCTTCTGGTTTGGACGAGCTTCGCGGTCTTGTGGGACGCCGTCACTGATCTCCTGTCGTCGGCGTTCCCCCAGCTCGAATGCTCATCCAGCTGGCGTCTTACCGCCTGCCTGTCTTCTCGGCAAGACTGCGGGCTCCGAGGGCGGGGCTTGGGCAGCTGTTATTCCAGCACCTCTCTGAGGTCTGGCATTTTTGCAGTTTCCTAATAAGTGATGACTGGTGAGAGATCCTTCCCGTAGGGGTGTGGTCATCGTGAGCGCTGGGATCACAGACCCTAGTCACAGGGCAGGGGGCGGTAGGACAGCTCCCCTGACATGCAGGGAGGGGCCGGTGGTCCTTCTGACTGGAAGCATCGGGCTGCCTCATGTTGCATCCATAGAGCTCCTTCTGTAGAGAAAAGGGCTTCATTGACTCACTGTCCCTGTGTAGTCCCTTGCCTTTGCCTTTCAGGAAGGGTCCTCAGCCCAATGCATGTGAAGGTAGTGGAAGTAAGCGAAGAGTTTTCCGTTGGCTTCAGGAGACCAGAGGAGTGGCTGTCCTGAGGGAGTCATACAGGCCTGGCTGTCCTGGTTCTTCATGCTTGTCACTGCTCCATCATCTACAGCTCTGAATATTGATCCATCCTGGTTTACTAATCTTCGTGCGTTTGTTTTCTAGGTTCCATTAAGTGAATTTGAGTTTTCCTGGTCCAAAATTTCTGACATTCAGTCTCAGGTATGTTTGGTATTTTTGTGCGTTCTTTGTATTTTGTTTTTTTTTTTTTTAACATTTGTGAGGAAAAGGTAGCCTCCATTGGTAATCACTGTCCTCTGACTCTCCCTTTTCATGAACCAGGTTTGGACTGTGATTCTTTAGGGTTCTTACTATGCTGCTTATCACATTCCTATGTTTCCTACCTTGTTCCAGTTCATACCTTATAAGAACCCTGACATTCTTCTTACTGCGCCCTGATTTTGCCAGTATTACAAAACTTGGAGCAAGTGTATTGGAACAAATGTTTTTTTACAGGATGGTTTTATTCTAATATGTCTGAAGTCTGCTTTTGTATTTTATTGAAACCAGTGTTTTCTTCATTTCAGCTTGAAAAATTGATTGAAAAGAACTACTTCCTTCACAAATCAGCCCAGGAAGCATATAAGTCCTACATTCGAGCATATGATTCCCATTCTCTGAAACAGATCTTCAATGTTAATAACTTAAATTTGCCTCAAGTTGCTCTGTCGTTTGGTTTCAAGGTGCCTCCTTTTGTTGATCTGAGTATCCTTTTTTTTGTTGTCAGGAGTTCATCCGAGGACAGAGGGGCACTTGGCTTGGTGTGTGCTCCGGCGAAGTCTGGTCCGTGTCTGCTTGTCAGCACCAGCACACAGGAGGCAGGGCTTCACTGTTGCAGTGGGGTTACAGACACAAGACAGCCTGTGCTTTAGGCCTCTAGGAATTGGACAGGCAGACAGGGAGAAGCCAGAGTTGTGCGTTCCGGAGAGAAGCCCAGGGGGGTGCAGTTGCAGGGCTTGGGCTCTTGTGAGGCTTCCCTATATGAGGTCATGGAGAGCAGCATGCCCTGGGGCTGGAGAGAGAAGACGGGACCTCAAAGTGTTTATCCCCTCAGGGCCATGGAAGGATTTCGTACAAGGAAGTTGCAAGACTAGCAGAAGACAATAACCCATAAGTGCTACTCAGGGTAAAAGGCAGAGGAAACCCCTCCAGTTGCAGTTGATCATCTGCACTTCATCCTCATGTTTTCCACCGAGGAAACGAACAGCGAAAGTGAGGCCTGTGAGCTGAGCTAGCGCTGTGGCTCCGACTCCCGAGGGGACGAGACAGGGGGGTCACCGTCCCCCTCGTAGGCAGCGAGTAAGAGTCCAGTGTGGTGCCTACTTGCCGAATCATTGAGGAGGGAAGAGCGGCTCCTTCAGTTGGTTAAGCATTCCCGAATCCACTCCGAACAGAGGGGAAAGTCATTTGTTTTGACATGGAGGGTGGTTTTTACTGTGTTTCTGTAGACTTGCTGATGTACCTCTCAACTCCCTGTGAATAATTGTCTTCAGTTTAGTTGTGCAGACAACAGTATCAGTATCTAACATGACTGTTACATTGGCTTAAAAGTCACACCTGCTCATTGTAGTCCATGATCACGTGATCACTCCAGACTTCCTGGAAATGGATCACATGGGCTCATGGTCGCATTTTCCGGGGCGGGGGGGGGGGGGGACATGCTGGTTGGTCCTCTGTATGGATATTAGATGGGAGCTCATTGTCTTCGAGTTGCTTGATTTCCTTAACCTTCACCTTTAGACGTGAACAGCAATGACGGCAAGCTTAAAAAGAGAGGCGGCGGCGGTGGCTTTGGCTACCAGAAAGCCAAGAAAGTCGAGAAGTCCAAAATCTTCAAACACATTAGCAAGAAGTCCTCCGACAGCCGGCAGTTCTCCCACTGAAGACACGCCTTCCTTTGGTCTTGAATGGCTTTGTCCTGAAGTGGATGTTTTCCCTTTCTCTAACAAAGGAACTGTTGTGGTTTCAGAATTGGGACTGATGGAACAGGGGTATGAATTGACGTGGGTTACAAGCACCAGGCACTGATACTTCCAGGAGATACCACTCTTATTTGGGGATGTAAAACAGAGTTCAGTTTTTCTAGGTTGTTCAAGAGCAAAGCACGGGATCTTTTGGATCTTGTTATGACGACAGAGTATTTTAAATCTTTGACCTCCAAATTTGTCATTGTTTTGAGGGGGTGGGGTATTTTTTATTTAAAATCAATTAACATGTAATGTGTTAATGGTTTCATAGGTGGATCGGTGATTCATCAGTCTTACATAACACCCAGTGCTCATTACATCACGTGCCCTCCTTAATGGCCATCACCCAGTTCAACCTGCCTTAGAAGGTTGAACTTAGAAGTGACCTGGTACGCTGGGGCTGGTGATGCAGAAGATTGTCTCAGGTTTTTTGTTTTTTTGGTTTTGATGGTTTCTTGGACCTTAACCATAGTTCCTGACCTCCCCTGAAAATGCTACTGTGGCTAGGAAGCACTTTTAATGTACGGCAGCGTTGGTTTTTATATATGCCAGATTTTAAAGCAGTGAGCCTTTCCCATTTTTTTAAAAGCACAAAGTGTGGGTTATTTGTCACTGTTACTTGAATAAAGCACCCTTAGCAGTCCTAACATTTGTTGGGAACAGTGGGAATCTGAGATTTTTGAGCCTCGTTTACACCAATATAAGTGTAATAATCTGTTCTCCATTTAATAACTTAGCAAAACCCTTCTTGAAAAAGGCACAAAGCAATGACACAGCTCATTCAACTTCGTTTCAAGTGGTTTGGATTTTGGTGAACCCTTCCAACTCTGCAGAATACTCAGGAGACGAAGCATCTTTTTGAGAAAAATTTCCCCTTCCAGAACTGTGAAACAGAAATAGGTTTATGATGAAAATTGGAAATGAACAGCAGTCAAAAAAGAGCAGCAAAAGATGGGGGTTTCGTCATGTGGGGTTTTTGTTGTAGGAACTCTTGACTTCCAGAGTGCTTCATGTGTCTTGTTTTATTTCCAGTGCATTTTATAACGACAAAATGATTATTACATTTTGATCAATTTGAAACCAAAGTTGCTGGCATGGTTTTGCTGTTGTGCCAGTTAATGTTCATAGTTTCCTGTTAAATAAATACAAGTACACTGAGAATTTCAGATGGGGAGGAAACAGCCTGATACAAGAGCATCCCAGTAGTAAAAACAAGAAGTGATCCTTTGAGTCTGGGCTTGGCCACTGTCCCCCTGGCTGGACCTGTCCTAGGGTTCAGGCCTTGACTGCTGGACTCCTGGCATTGAAGAACTCTTCATCTAAAACATCCAGTAACTTGTTTTTCTTTTTTGTTTCAGAAATAATCATGTCTCAAAAAATACACAAAAACAAAGGGAAAACTCTTTAATCACAGAGTGGGAGTAAAAACTGTCGATATTTTCGTACCTAGCCATCAGGGGTTTTGTATACATACTTTTAAATTTTCTATCAGGAGTGAAGTCATCCTTTACCCCCTACTTGTAACCAGCTTGTTTCATAACGTGCTATTTTCCCGTGTCATTAAATAATTAACGTCCATTTTATATTTCATTTATGACTATCCTTTGTTAATAACCCTGCTTGGTCTGCCTAGACCAAGGTTCTAGGTCCCTGCTCATCACAGAGGGGCTCTCCTACCTTAGCCTGTCCGTGCTTCTATTTGTCCTGCCATGGTTGACGTCCAGGAGGAGTAGAAGTCAGTCGGCAGAGATTTTATGAGTTAAGTACATAAAAAGAAGGTGGAAAGATGGTGCTTTCTACAGTGATGGCTCATTCCAGGTACTTGCGGAGTCAGGAGGTTCTGCTGGCAAGATGGCGCAGACGAGGGACCTCCAGACAGCCAGTCTTGACCAACCTGGCCAGGATTCGGTTGTGAGAGAGCCTAGGATCAGAAAGAGGGTCAGGGCAGCCGCATGTGCAAGGCTCAGTTGCACAAGAGGAAGGGATCCTTGGGCTTCTGTGCTGAGAACACAGCTGCTGGTGGCATGTGTTGGGGCTGTTAACTTGACAAATGGGATTAAGTGGCTTCAGCCAGGCAGGTTAGGCAGCATGAGCAGGGAGCCAGGCAGATCACTCCGTGCCAATAGAAACCTCTGGGTCCTCTGGGCTGCCAGGGACAGTAAGTCCTTGCTTATCTAAGTTTGTTTTTGTCTCAAGTGGCCATGTTGGTGTAAGGCCAAATTCAAGATACCCAGAAAGGATCTTTATTGAAAAATAGGTAGTGGTTAAAAAGGAGTGCTCTGGAACCAGAGTGCCTGCGTTCAGATTCCAGCGGTGCCTCTTTTCTGGGTCTGTTAAATGAGGAAGGCAAAGGAATAAAACCTACGACATAAGGCGGTGGGAACTGAATGAGCTAATGGAAGTGCATGGTAGCGTGCCTGGTGGCACAGCTCCGTACCTGTCCGCACTCTGTTGAGTGCATCCCCCAGGAAAGGTTTGCTGTTAGTAGCATCGGGTACAGCGACTGGTTGAAAATCCTGAGCCAGCATGGGCCTTTGGGAGTACAGTCTGGATTTCTGGCCGTTCCTGGAATTGTGATCTGGCCCAGGTTTTAGACAGTGGTCCAGCTCAGCATCTTCCTAGGGCTACTCTCCATTGTACTAGGTGTTAGGTGGAGGCAGTAATTGTGCCTTCGTGTAATCCTAGGTTGTCACAAATTGAAAGCCTGCTAGGTGCCAGAGTACAGGAATAAGGATGGCCAAGCTCCTCTTAGGAACCTGGTTACAGTATAGAGAAGGGAAAGAGGTGTCCTAAAACAATTGGCAATATTGTTTTCCCAGTCGTGCGATGGATGCACATAGAGATTCCGGCCATTTCTAAGGCTGGGAAATCTGCATTCTTGGCTTCTGGTAAACATTGGCTGGTGGAAAGGTAATGGAACCTCCTCTGCCTATAGAAGGTAGTCCTCTGTTCTGGAACAGGAGTTCCCAGATGCTGGTTGTGCTAGACTGGCTACTTAAGAAACACCAACGTGTTTTAAGCTTTTCTTGCCCCGTGTCTAGGACACTGTGATTTGCGCCTTTGGTGGGGCAGAAAACCTCTGGGGAGTTCTTGTGTACGGGTAGGTTTGGGAACATCCATACGGATACAGCCTCTTATTAAACCTTTTATGTTCTCATCTTGCAGGGTGAAAATGCCCAATACAGGAAATGGTGTTAGGATGTTTAGTCATTCACAAACGGGTGGCCCAGAGGAGGCACACAGACCAGGCTTTCCGGAGGGAACGGCTGTGAGTGGGTTTGAGTGGCTTACATGGGAAGAGGCACGCTGTAGGTCAGCGTAACAACCATGGCTCCCCACTGCGTCCAGCTGAAGCCTCCAGATCCCCCGTTCAGTTGGAACGCGGTTGATGGGTGTTGGCACAAGAGAGGAAACAGGTTTGCCTTGGCCACTTGTATAGGACTCCGCATCCTCATCCATGTTTAAGGGGGAATGTGACAATTTTTTTTTTTAAGATTTATTTGATAGCGAGAGAGGGAACACAAGCAGGGGGAGTGGGAGAGGGAGAAGCAGGCCTCCTGCTGAGCAGGGAGCCCGATGTCGGGCTCGATCCCAGGACCCTAGCATCATGACCCGAGCCGAAGGCAGGTGCTCAACAACTAAGCCACCCAGGTGCCCTGGAATGTGACAATTTTAACTGGATGACACTAGTGGACATTTTTCATTGGGGATGCTGCCCAGCGTCTAACCTTCCTTTGTTTGGAGACCATGCCATTTAAAAATGCCCTGCTGGGTCTTCAAAGCACTTTGCATCAGAAAAGTCCCCTGCAGCCAGGACCAGCCTGCAACCTAGCTTTGACAGATGAGCTATGCCTGCCCCGGCCTCTGAAGGAGGTACTAGTGAAGCAGGCGGCAGCCTTGTCATCCCAATCTGGAGGCCGCGACGTCAAGAGCAGAGGGCACTCTGGCTGGGCCACCCAGGCGACTGGGGCATGACCAACTGTGGTCTTCCAACCCTGGCCCCGTAGCCATCCATGATTGCCATTGTTTCAATTCGCTCCTTTTTAATGAATTCAGAGTAGTTCTCTGTTGCTCATAACTGAGAAGCCGAGGGCCCTCTAACATCTAGTGATTCTCAGACTGGGTTTCTCGCTCTCCCTCTGTGGCTAAAATGTCTGGGTTGCTCCCCATCCTTCAAGCTCTCCATGCCCAGAGCTGCCCCGCTCCAGAGCTCAGGGGGAATGGTGGGTTCGGAGCAAGGCCGGGACTGGAAACATGAAAGGCAAGGATGTGTCAGAGGAAGAACGAGTGGCCCAGCATGCCACCTCTCAGGACAGGTCCTGGAAAAGCTGGTGCGGAGCTGGAGGCAGGAGAAAGCGGTACCCCCGGCATCGCTCAGCCTGCTGGGGGTGTACTGGTCCGGGGAAGGGGCAGCCTGGCAGTCCTCGGGTGGCCCCGGGCAGCAGTTTCCAGAGGGAGGCCGACCTGGGTGGGATCTCAGTCGCACTGCTTACTGTGAGGCCTTGAACCAGTGACTTCCGTCTCTGTGCTGAGGTGCCTGAGCCCTAGAGGGAAGCACAGGATCAAATGCAGTCATGCTCGAGAAGCCTTCAGCACAGGGTGGAGCAGGCAGCTATTAGAAATGACAGCTATTGATACCTCTTCCAAGAACATCAGGAAAGGGGGCCGATGGTCAGAAACGAGAAAAAAATGATATTCTCTAGGACTTGCCTGCTCTCCCCACCGCCAGCATGTCATGGGTTCAGCGGCTTTAGGCCAAGAAAGTGGCCCTTCTCCCTGTTCTGTTTCCCGAAGCTCCCCAGCAGAGGGCCCTTGGCCGGGGCTGAAAGGGGCAAGGCTGCTGCCGGCCTGTTGCTCTCCCCCTACACCTCTGCATACGGTCCCAGGGGCAGGGGTGACTAGGCTCCGATTTGTGGTAGGGGAGGGCTGCAGGGGGCTGCTTCTCTCCAGCTAGGAAAGGGGGACAGCATGGGGGAGAGCAGGAACAAACACTTGCCAGGCCCTATCATCCTCAAAGCATGCGGTCAGGACGCTGAGCAGCGCGTCTGATCCCCGGGGAGGCCAGGCTCTGACCTAAGAGCTCCACAGACTTGAACTCCTCTACACCTGCGTCCTGACAGCCCTGGGAAGGACGGGTATGCTCCCCGCGTTACAGAGAGGAAAAGGAAGCTCGGAGAGGGTGACTAATAGCTCTTCAGTCAATGGCCTAGCCACTCACGTACGGCACCATCTCTCTGTTGCTCTGGAAAGCGCACTGTCCTGTTCAGCCGGAAGCCAGGGCACCGTCCCTCTCAATGGACTCCTAGGCCGGCTGAGCTGGGCTTTCCTCCTGCAGGAGAGGGAAGGCTGGCGTCCGCAGATGCAGACGGGAGAAACCAGAGTCCTCATGGGGCTGCCGGTGCTGGGCAGGGACATGCAAGGTCTGGCTTGCAGCCCCGACACCAGTCCTTACGGCTACCGGAGCCACTGCTTTGAGGAGAACAAACAAGGTCAGAAACCACGTGAGCGGTGGCCTCAACTTCGTTCTCTGTACCGTCTCCCCCACCCCCCCATTGCCCCGTTTGACGGTTTTAGGTTTTTTTTTTTTTTTTAAGATTTTTATTTGACAGACACGGCGAGAGAGGGAACACAAGCAGGCGGAGTGGGAGAGAGGGAGAAGCAGGCTTCCCGCTGAGCAGAGAGCTCGATGCGGGGCTCGATCCCAGGACCCTGGGACCATGACCTGAGCTGAAGGCAGACGCTTAACGACTGAGGCACCCAGGCGCCCCTGAAGGACTTATTTGTACAAGTGCACATCTCTCAGGATTCTTGGCAACCATTTGAAAAAAGAGAAGCTGCCAAAACCCAGGCTCCTGTATTCAGCCTCGAGACCGTGTTCCACAGCCATAAAAACTGGGGTCAAATGTTAATGGAACTCCACAGGAATGGAAGAAACTTGAAGACAAGCTATGTGTTGGCCCCAAGTTAGACATTTAGCAGCCGCCTGACAGACGGTTCTACAAACCCCAATGTGGCTCGGAATTAAATTCACCAGTCCATGCCTTAGAGAATTGTCCTCTGACAAATCCAGTCAGGGTCACCCTTTCTCATCTGCAACAGAAAGCACAGCAACTTACCTTTATGTGTGTGTGTCTCCCTTAACTCTTTCAAGCGCCTGGGGGGGCTGTAAATGGGGACGGAATGGCTGGAGGACTCTGCTTCTGTCCATCTTTCTCCTCACCTCTAAGAACCTGCTTCACATGCCTGAATAGGTTTCCATAGCAATATTTTCTGAGCAATAGGTGAACTGAATTGCACTATGGAAGAAGCCCAGGAGAAAATATTAATAACCTGAGAAAGTCCAAATTGTTCCACAAGCCTTGAGGCTGTTAGAAATGAGGGCAGGATGGATGCATTCCCTGGCGTTTGAGAGTGCAGCCACCCACTCACACAACACAGGGTGTGGAAAGCTACAGATCACCCCAACTCCCCGCCCCTCACCTCCAAGCTACCCATCCCAAAATCTCAAATGACAGAAGACACATGTAAACGGGGAGGGAGGGAGGGAGACAGTTGAAACTTATATCAAAAAAGAAGGGCTTCGCAAAGATCTCCTACAGGAATTCCGGGAAGATGGTGGCAGCGATGCCAGGATCATTTTTGGATTTTTCTGAACCCCCACATAAAAGTGGAGCCCCTAGAGAGCAAAACTAAAAAGCCGCAAACAATAATTACAACAGACGTAGGTGACAGGTGTCCCCAAAATACAAGCGGGGAGGGGCGGGGGACAAAGCACGGAACAGCCATGAGACCAGCTTGTTCTCGGCAAAGTGCAGGAGGAAATAATACAGCAGCTGATGGACCTGAGAACAGGAGAACCCCTCCAGAACACCCAAGTGGGACCAGTCAGAGGACGGCAGCTGGAACTGGAGGGCTTTCCCACTCTAGGGTGAGTGAGACACGGTCTGAGCGGCTGGAGGAGTCGCCTCCCTTTGAACACTGTCCAGTGCTTTTATTGAGATCTGTGTTATCATGTAGCTCACATACCATACCATTCACACATTTAAAGTGTTTTTCACCCACAGACTTGTGCAACCACCACCACAACCAATGTGTGCACATTTCCCCCGCCTCAGAGAAACCCAGTACCTATGAGTAGTCGCTCCTCAAGTCCCGTGCCCCAGGCCCTGGGAACCGCTATCCACATTCTGTTTTTATGGATCTGCCGGTTCTGGATCTTTCATCAAAGCGAAATCATAAAACAGGAGGCCCTGTGTGTCTGGCTTCTTTCACCTAGCATGTTTTCAAGGTTCATCCATGTTGTCACACAAACCAAGACTTCATTCCTCCCTGTGGCCAAATAATATAGTCCATGGTGTGAATATAACCACATGTTATTTATCCGGTTCTCCACTGATGGACACTCGGGTGGTTTCCCTATTTTGATTATTATAAACGATGCTGCGATGGACATTTGAACAAGTTTTTGTGTGAACGTAAGTTTTCATTTCTCTTGGGAATACACGTAGGGGTAGAATTGCTGGACTGAGATAGATGTATCTACCTACCTACCTATCTAAAGGGAGAGAGATTTATTGTAGAAATTGGCTCACCCGAGTGTGGGAGCTGAGAAGTCCCCGATACGCCATCTGCAAACTGGAAACCCAGGAAAGCTGGTGGTGTGGCTCAGTCCCATTCCTGAGGTCTGGGGACCTGGAGGGGATCCAGTGGTGTGTGTCCCAGGCCACGTCTGAAGGCCCAAGAACCAGGAGCACCAAGGTCCAAGGGCAGGAGAAGATGAGTGTCCCGGCTCAAACGGGGAGAGGACGATTCCCTCTACTCCCGCCTTTGTGTTCTCTTTGGGCCCTCAGTGAATTCAATATATCTTTAAAAATTACAACTTTCAGATATACTTGGAAGGGAAAGCCACCAAAATAGTGGGGAATATTTAGGTTTATGTTGTCTTAATGAAAATACATGTATTTGGCCAAGAATGTGGGGCCCATCCGCTCAGACCAATGCGAGGTGCAGGAAAGAGACTAAGTTTTCTGCACCGTGCGTCAACAGAGGTGGTGGAGTCGAGGCACAGCACCACTGAATGAGCCCAGGGGTGGGGGTGGGGGGTAAGCAAAGGCCATCCCGTGCCCACAGCCCCCTCCGTGCCCCATGGCAACACAGCCCCTCATCAGATGGGTGGTTGCACGGTGAGAGGAAGCAGACAAACGCAAATATCATCAGGAGCGGAGTCCCCTCTGCTTGTTTTCGCACCTGAAGGGAGGACCGGGGAGAAGATTACTGACTGAAGAAGTCTCACCTCCTCCTCAAGAGCCTCCGGGTACTGCGCATGCCCCCCTGCTTTGGTAAAAGCCCAACCCTGGAAACCCAATATTGGTACATCGATATGGTCACCCCCATTCTGCCTGTCCCTGCTACAGCCTAAAACGAACCTCCAGGCTGGAAGCTCATCCTCCAGGTGGACGCAGGCCAGGCGGGCAAGGGTAGCGTCCTGCTGCTTCAGCTGCCTTCCCTCACCTTGATGTGCCCGGCAGGTGGGGAGAGCCGAGCCAGTCTCCGATGCTTAATTAAATGTCAGCTGTTGAATGTCCAGTAGTTTGTATTTATTTACTTACTAGGGACTTAGAACACTTTTTCATTATCTTCTTTAGCCATTTGTATTTCTTCTTTTTGGATTGCCTCGTCAGGACCTCTGTGTGCTTTTTTCTAACACTGTATTTTGAAAAAATTCGAACATATGGCAAAGTTGAAAAAAATGATTCAGTAATACCCCTCAATTTACCACTGACATTGTACCACTAATATTTAATTATACTTTCAGTCTGCTTTTATTTGGAATTTTGCTTTTTCATTTGTTGCATCGCTTTATCTGTTAGCATTAACCCTTTATTTATGATCACATGTTCTAGCTCCTTCTTGATGGAAGGATTTCTCTAGTTTATTGACTTCCTCTATTCCATACTTCTGCATACGTTTCTCTCTTTACCTTCTATGTTGGTTCACTTTCCTGCCTATCAAAATTCAGGGCCCGGTTGTCTGTCTGCAACTGTAACTGCTTCTTAATCATTAGAAAATTTGTATTTTAAGTGAATCAGTCTACCAAAAATGCAATAATAACTTAATCTACTTATGAAACAAGGCACTGGTCTGGGCATCAGGAGTTCTGGACTAGTGTGATTTGGGATTTCACCATTTTGGCCCCCAGTTCACTCATCTACAAAAATAGAAAGAGGATAAGATAGATTTGCTGGATCTGCCATTCCATTTTATGGAAAAAATAGAATAATAGTGGGATTACATTTTATTTTTTTAAAGATTTTTTTTATTTTTAAAGATTTTATTTATTTATTTCAGAGAGAGAGAGAGAATGAGAGATAGAGAGCACGAGAGGGAAGAGGGTCAGAGGGAGAAGCAGACTCCCCGCTGAGCAGGGAGCCCGATGCGGGACTCGATCCCGGGACTCCAGGATCATGACCTGAGCCGAAGGCCGTCGCTTAACCAACTGAGCCACCCAGGCGCCCGGGATTACATTTTAAATAGAAGTTAGATTCCAAATTCAGACCATAATGTGGAAAACTTATATAGTTAAACTTTCCCTAGAAAATTCATTAAATCACCCAAAAAATACAGTGTGAATGTCTCTTGAGTGACTCTTCATGGCCATCAATGCTAGGTTCATTTTGGCTGTATTTGCATGCCTGATTAGAGAGTTGACATAATACTTCTCAGTAAATCCAAACAAAACTGATTTTTTTCTCCAGAAACAGACTTTTTTTTAGAGGACAGGTGAAGTGATTGTCTTTTTTTTTTTTTAAAGATTTTATTTATTTATTTGACAGAGAGAGACACAGCAAGAGAGGGAACACAAGCAGGGGGAGTGGAAGAGGGAGAAGCAGGCTTCCCATGGAGCAGGGAGCCCAGTGCGGGGCTTGATCCCAGGACCCCGTGATCTTGACCGGAGTCGAAGGCAGACGCTTAAGGACTGAGCCACCCAGGCGCCACAGTTCTTTTTTTTTTTTTTTTTTAAGAGGACAGGTGAAGTGACTGTCTTGACTTTAGAGGTCATTTCCAATGGGGGAAAATGCTCGTCTCACACTCAGTCAAGTGAGATCCTCACTGTGTGATAGAGACATGGAACCTGAGACCAGCTTCAGATGTAGCAGGTGGACAGCTCCCATGTCACTCCCTCTTCCTCCCGGGAGCACGCTCACTAGAGAGTGGAACTGCGTCTTTTGGGGGCTTTCATCTGTGATAGGTCACTCAACCCCCAAAAGGGCCTAAAGTATAAGGGGCTTTTCTCCATCATCTAACGAGAAGTCCAGGGCTTGGGGATTCAGGGTTGGTCATTAATTGCTCTGTGTGATCTTCCCTGTGGTTTCCCTTTTTTTCTCCTCATGGTGGCAAAAAGGTTACAGCAGCTCCAGGAATCACAGCTTCACATGACAATATCCAAAAGCAAGAAGGAAGGCAAGTTTCTCTTTTAGTCTCTTTCTCTTTTTTTTCCCTGAGAGGTAAATATCTTCCTAGATTACCCTAGCAGTTTATCGTTCAATGTGTGGACCACGGACCAACAACAATTGAGAGCTTTTTGAAATGAGAAATTCAGACTCCACCCCAGACCTATTGAACCATGATCATTTTCCACAGCAACTGGACTATTTTGCATTCTGGCAGAAAAGATTAAGAGTTCCAATTTCTCCACATCCTTGACAATACTTGTTATTTTTCATTTTTTATTTTTTTAAGATTTTATTTTATTTATTTGACAGAGAAAGAGAACATGAGAGAGGGAACACAAGCAGGGGGAGTGGGAGAGGGAGAAGCAGGCTCCCCGCCAAGCAGGGAGCCTGATGCGGGCTCCATCCCAGGACCCTGGGATCATGACCTGAGCTGAAGGCAGAAGCTTAATGATTGAGCTACCCAGGCACCTCCATTTTTCATTGTTTAAATTATAGCCATCCTAGTGGGTGTAAAATGGTATCTTGTGAGTTTGATTTGCATTTACCTGGTGACTAATGTCTTTAAGCCTCTTTTCATGTACTTGTTAGCATTTGTGTATCTTCTTTGGAAAAATGGTCATTCGGATCAAAAGTGGGTTGTTTTTATGGTTGTTTGTTGTTGAGTCGAAATAGTTCTTTATTTTAGAACCTAGACCCTTATCAAATAGGTCATTTGCAAAGAGTTTCTCCCATTTTGCAGGTTGTCTTTTACTAGTGGTTTTTGATGCACAAAAATTTTTAATTTTGATTAAGTTTAATTTACCAATTTTTTTCTTTTTTTTTTTTAAGATTTTATTTATTTGACAGGGAGAGACACAGTGAGAGAGGGAACACAAGCAGGGGGAGTTGGAGAGAGAGAAGCAGGGTTCCCGTGGAGCAGGGAGCCCGATGCAGGGCTTGATCTCAGGACCCTGGAATCAGGACCTGAGCCGAAGGCAGACGCTTAACGACTGAGCCCCCCAGGCGCCCCTCTTTGGTTGCATGTACCTTTTGTGTTATATTTAAGAAAATATTACCAATGCCAAGATCATGAAGATGTTCCTTTATGTTGTCTTCTAAGAGTTTTATACCTTTAACTCTTACATCTTGGTCTTTGGTCCATTTTAGTTCATTTTTGTATATGGTGTGAGGTAAGGATGTAACATCATTCTTTTATGTGTGGAGATTCAGTTGTCCCAGCTCCATCTGTTGAAGAGGATGCTTTTTTCCCCATTGAATGGTCTTGGCATTGTTGTCAAAATCAGTTGGCCATAGATATATGGGTCTATTTCTATACTCTCTATTCTGACGGTCTATTGTCTATCCTTCTGCCAGTACCACACTATTTTGATTATTGTGACTTTGTAGTAACTTTGAACTTGAGAATTATGAGTCCTTCAACTTTGCTCTTTTTCAAAATTATTATGGCTATTTAGGGTCCCTTGAGAGTCAGTATGAATTTTAGGATTAAGTTTTCCATTTCTGCAAAACAGCCATTGTAATTTTCAGAGGGATTGCATTGAAACTGTAGATTACACTGGGGTAGTTCTATCTTAACAATATTGTCTACTAATACATGAACACAAAATGTCTTTCCATTTATTTAGGTCTCTTAAAATTTCTTTCAGCAATATTTTGTAGTTTTCATTTACAAGTCTCACACTTCTTTGGTTAACTTTATTCCTAAAGTTTTCTTTGATGCTATTGTAAATGGAATTTTTCCTTAGTTTCCTTTTTGAATCACCCAGTTGTTTGTATATGGAAATATAATGTGGGACGCCTGTGTGGCTCAATCGGTTAAGCGTCTGCCTTGACCCTGGGGACCCTGGGATCGAGTCCCACATGGGGCTCCCTGCTCATTGGGGAGTCTGCTTCTCCCTCAGCCCCTCCCTCCTCATGCGCTCTCCCTCTCTCTCTCTCTCTCACAAAAATAAATCTTAAAAAAAGAAAGAAATATAACCCAGTTTTGCATGTTGATATTGTAACTTGCAACTTTGATGAATTTATTTATTAGCTTTTAATATTTGTTATTCTTTAGAGTTTTTTACATGTAACATCATGTTATCTGTGACTTGCTTCCTTTCTAATATGGATGCCTTTCATTTATTTTTCTCATCTAACTGCTGTGGCTATAACCATGGTGAACAGAAGTGGTGACAGTGAGAATCTTTGTCTTTTTTAATCTTAGGGGAAAAGCTTTCTGACTCTCACCATTGAACATGATGCTAGCCGTGGGTTTTTCATCTCTATCCTTGCTTATGTTGAGGAAGTTCCCTTCTAATTCTAGTTGATTGAATGTTTTATCTTGAAAGGGTGTTAGATTTGTCAAATGCCTTTTTAAATTATTATATGCTGGTATAATTTTTTAAAGATTTGGAAACAGCACCCAAAGGTCATCTTTCCCCCATTTCATATTCAAAACATGCAAGGGAAGAGAAAGAAAAGAAAGCATTCTTATTTTCCACTGTGATTGCCATTCCTGAAATCCTTAATGGAAGTAATGGCTAGTATTTGGGGAAGTTTTTAAAGAAAGACAACCCGAGAATTTCCAGAATTTGTCATGGAGTCAATCATGGCAGGGTAAGGATGGGTCTGGTTGTAGTGACTTCCATAGCCCTGTATCATTTCATCCTCAATAAAGAACGCTATGATCTTACGAGTTTCATATTTGGCCAACAGAATATAAATGTTACTCCAAAAAGACAAGAAGGACTAGCAGCTTTCTTGACTAGATGAGTTCAACTGTCTGATTGCTCAGGAAACAGAAAAATCCCCATTGGACCGTACAGGCATAACGCAAGACATTCAAAAGAGAAAAACAGAGAAAACAAGAAAATCTTCCATGACAAGATCATCTGGGAAGTGAAATGCATTTTTTTTTAAGATTTTATTTATTTGAGAGAGGGAGAGTAAGAGAGAGCACAAGCAGGGAGAGGGGCAGAGGGAGAAGAAGCAGACTCATGGCTGAGCAGGGAGTCCAATGAAGGGCTCGATCCCAGCACCCTGGGATCACAACCTGAGCCAAAGGCTGACGCTTAACCAGCTGAGCCACCCAGGTGCCCCAGGTGAAAAGCAATTTGAATGGAGAGCTTCATAACATAAAATGTGAGCTCCTTGAAAGCAGTTAAGTCTTTTCATAATTTCTTACTTTGCTCCTTTGTGCGTGATTTAATTTGTATCTATTTCCAAAAAGATATACACTAAAAACCCAACAAGACCATGAGTAAGAGAAACAAAGCTAATTTATTAAAATTATTGCAAAGAAAGGAAACAGAAATATGCAAAAATAATTTCTGCAATTAAGAATTAAATATTAGCTACAATGAGCTACCACTTCACATCCACTAGGATATCCACAGTTTGAAAAATGGAAAATATCAAGTGTGAGTGAGAATGTGGAGAAACTAACTTGTATACGTTGCTGATGGAGAACGAAAGGGTACAGGCACTGTGGACCACAGGTTTGGTGGCTTCTCGGTGGGTTACACACAGCATCACCATATGACCCAGCAGGTGTATTTTCCACCACCAGGTGTATACCCAAAGGAATTGAAGACAGGCACTCAAACACTCACTCGCATGTCCATGTTCACAATAGCCAGAAGGCAGAAATAACCCAGCATCCAGCAACAGATGCATGGTTAAACAAAACGTGGTTTACACATTTCAACTGCATATTATTCAGCCATAAAAAGGAATGAGATTTTGATCCATGCTGCAACACTTGCCCCAGCCTCAGTCCCAGCTCCCTTTGCTCCCCACGTACATCAGTGAACTTTTCACCCATCTCGTTTCCTTCCGCCAACCTTGTCCCAACGCTAACCCAATTGTATAAACTGCTGGCAAAATAATCCTCCTAAACACACACACCAAGGAAGGGGGCAAGCACGGTGGCTCATGCCCGGTGCCCTCTCTCAGAATCCCATCAGAATGTGCCCACAGCCCAGGAGGGGGAAGTGTACCTGCAATGGAACAGCCAGAAGTTCAGGACCAACCACACCTGTCGTGAAATTTGGGTCATTTTTCTCCTTTACGACAACTTAAAAATTAGTGAATTTTTGTTAAAAGTAGGTCAAATTGGGAGTGATTTTCAACTACTGGCATCAAGTATTATGAAATCTCTGCCCCCCCAAGTGCCAACAGTCAGAGTCACCTGTACCTAAGCATGCTTCATGTGTCCCAATCCTGCTCCAGCGTGCGTACTTGTTCCTCACCACTTCTGAGGATGTCTCTGTCTGGTGGCCAGGGTTCTTCCAAAACTGATGTCTAACCACAATCGAGCTTATCCAAGCCCTATACCTGTCCCACCCCACAACAAATGCTGTCTGCTTTGCTCATGTACAACTCCTATTTCACAAACTAGGAATGTTCCTTCTCAAATCATTCGAGCAATTTCCTCTACCTGAAGCCTCCTGTGCAGTTCCTGGCCCATTTCAAATCCTACCCCTGGGCAAGTCCCAGCTCTTACCGTACCTCCTTCAGGAAGCCTCCCCTCAGGACTTGCAGCCCATCAGTGCTTTCCTGTGAATGTGTTGTTTGAATGGTAGCTCATGATTCTTTATTAGTAATCGTCTTGTGTTGCTACCCATCTATTTCATGTGTATTTCTTTTTTTGTCCATCAAATCATGTCTTCTCATGGCTGTTGCAGGTCAGGTTCCCTGGGGCACAGGTGCTGAGGTGGAGATTAGTGTGCAGGAGGTTAATCAGGTGTGACATAGGGGGAAACATCTCCTTTGGGGATGAACGAAGGTTTGGGCTGAGGGAACAGCTGAACCTTGATCTCGCTAACGTCATACCTAAGCCCATTGCCAGGTTCAGAAGCTGTGACTGACCCTTCTGAGTCTTGAGTTGGGCAAAGGGGGCCAGGACTTGAGAGTCTGTGTTGATCGTGGCTGAAGGCTGCTCCCGGAAGGGGCTGCGACTTTGGGCAAGGGACTCCCTCAGTGGAGGCAACTCCGGAAGGAGCTGGGGGTTCAGGACCATCTGTGGCAGCAGCTCCAGGGGACAGAACAAGTCCTTCAGGCAGAAAAGGAGACCTGGGTGTCAACTCTGGTAGCTTAAAGAGGAAGTGAGGGAAGAAAGGGGGAGAAGGGAGGGGGAGCGGAAGGGGGAAGGAGTCCACCACGCTAACTTGTTGCGTGTCATCTGGAACAGACAGTGACGAGGTAGTCACTCCCTTATTAAGGGTGCAGGAGGACTGTGCTGAGCAGTGAAGTGTCCTGACCAAAGGGCACTCTGCTGGCCACCGCTGAGCTGGCGCCGCCACCCACACCTTCAGGCTCCAGAGATCCCACTTTGTTCTTTGCTCAGGTGGCAAACCAAGCCTCAGGTCATGCCATTGTTCAAGATGTATGTAGAGAGGATGCAGGACAAGTGGGTGCCCAAACAAAGAAAGAAAACCTTGAAAGCCCTCTGCTTTCTCTGTAACCCGGAGAGACCGAGAGAAAAATTCCATACAAGGAAAATGATCCATTGCATAAACCATGTTTTTCAAGGTAAAAGTCAAGTTTGCCTGAAGTTTAAGAGTATCCAGAGACCAGACTCTCTGTAAGGGCCAGAAAAAAAGTTCAGACTTCATGAGATAAAAGTATGCCTGAAATGTGTTGGGATTGGAAATTATAAACATCAAAGAAGGTCCATGGAGGAGGCATGATAATCCCACCCTTAGGAAGTCACATTCCAGCAAAGAGAAAGATCAAAATGACAGCGAGGCGGGGGGTGAGGGGGGGCGCAGAAAGCAAGGGGGCCAAGAGGAGCCCAGTCAGTGTGATCCTGGTGACTGGAAAGCATTATTCCCTGCTTTCCACTTTGGAAGTTCATTGAGGCAATTCCTCCCCATCCTGCTCCCCTCCTCCGCCCCCCTGCTTCCTCCACCCCATCACAGCAGGAGCATAGGAACCACAGGGCCTCTACTGCAGCAGGAATTTGCAGTCATCTCAGAACCAGATAGTGGTCCCCCGGAATGAAAGTCTAGGGCTTCCGGAAATCATGATACCTCTGCCCTCAAGGATCATGGGCAAAATAGCGATTTTCATCCAGGAGTGTGAGGCAGAACAGGGAGTGAGGGATTTTTCTTAGAATCTGTACTTTTTCCAAATAATTCATGCTTTTCAAAACTTGACAGCTAAAATTCACCAACAAGGAGCACCTGGGTGGCTCAGGCTCAGTGGGTTGAGCATCCAGCTCTTGGTTTTGGCTCAGGTCATTGTCTCAGGATGGGGTGTGGAGCCCCAAGTCTGGCTCTGTGCTCCGCACGGACTCTGCTGGAGATTCTTTCTCTCTCCCTCTGCCCTTCCCCTGCTCGGGCTCTCTCTCTTTCTCTCCCTCTCTCAAATAAATAAATGAGTAAAATCTTAAAAAATAAATAAATAAAATTCACCAACAAGCAACAAATTGTAGGATATTTCCTGATGGCTCTCTGTATTCATCCGAAAAATCTAGATATTAAACTTACCGAGTGTCATCTTGTCTTGATCTATTTTTCTCATGTACGCTTCATGCCATTTCCTAATTCACCTTTCCAAATTAAGAGCCTTGGAGTTCTTGGATTCTTTTTGTGTTTTAAGCACTTTTCTCTTTTGCTCCTGGGGAGTTCAAAATTGCAACTATTGGTCTTTCTAGAATGTTATAGGATCTGAGGCTAAATCACCTTGTCCTTGGGACTCAGGGCAGGGTGCAATATGTAAATTAGCCTACAGGGGGAACGGAGGTGATTCCCGACCTCATTATAGACCTCCTTCTCAATTTTGCCTTCCAGTTCACGGGAAGGCTTACCACTCTCTTTCATGCACGCCTCTCCTTTCACGCCTTATTCTGCTTCTATCCCTTCTTCTGATGAAGGGCCCAACAAGTGGCAAGATGAGCCAGAGGGAATAAGACTCGGGTGGGAACAGACCCAGAGCCCCCAGACTGTTGAACTGGACAGAGTCTTCAGCTGCCTGCTTGCAGTGGATCCATGCTGAGATGAGCCCGGTATGCATGGGGACCTGGGGGGACTGGGTTGTCTTTATGCTCATCATTGACTCGGGAGAACTTTCAGCTCCAGACCAAGGGTCTTTGCCAGAGGACTTGGCTTTCGCGAGAGAGGTGGGATTTTTAAGGGCTGAGGTTTGAATGCATGGAAATGTAAAAACAAAAACCAAAAGCACCCATTTTTGGTACTGTAAAAGAAAGCAGCCTGGGGGGTGGGGTGGGGAAGGAGCCCATCTGCTAATTAAGACTCCAAGAGTAGTGGGAGGAACAATTACTCTAAGGCACTGTCTCTCCCCACATTCCTGCAAACAAATTAGCTCCGACACCCACATAATGGAAAAACAAAGGCCAATTATGCCTAGATGTTTCCTGGAACATGTTTTCTCTTCCCCATCATCATCTGATTATTAACATTACTTTGGTAGTGGGTTGGAGATAAGCCCATTGCTTATCTGGAGAAATTATTTTCCCCCACTTTCATTCAAAAGCAAAGCCACAGTAGTGGGGAGGCTGGGGCCAACACAGAAGCCAGGGCAATTTCTCCCTGGGTGGGAGGCGGGAAAGCCCACCACCTCCACGGAGAACGCAAGTCTGGAGGGCTGAGGACAAACGACAGTAGTTTATAGCAGAGAAGAGGAATGTGCTTTTTTTTAAAAAAAAGTAATAAATTTCAGTGTAAGACATAAATGAAGAAATGTGGTTAACAATCATTTTCTAAAGGCAGATGACACTATGGCAGATGTTAATGTGTAGAGGATACCTTTCCAGATTTATTTCCAACTCTAGATGTAACGGGGTACCTGGCTGAGACTAGCTTCCATGCTTTTTAAAACTTGATAAAGGCAAGCAGTGGGTGTGAGGGGGAGACATGGCTATTTTAAAGTTGCAGGCAGCTTTTTGGTGTTTCTGGAGGTGGAGGCCTGAATTTCACCTCTGCTGGCAGTCAGCTCTTTTGAGTTTTTTGGTTATGCCATGGCAAAGGGGCAATCCTTTCTGGAACAACAGGTTCCGGAAGCACAAGGAGAGTATTTTCCCTCTGTGTGGAGTTCTTGTCTGCTGATCGTGTTCCCTTAGGGGAAAAAAAATTCCTCCAATGTGGATTGAGACTATACTGTCCCTAAAATATTTTCGTTTGTTCCTGAGGGGTGTGTGTGTGTGTGTGTATGCAGAAGCATGCTTGTTCGAGAACTTAACCACCTGTGATAGGAGCAAAATGGTGCTGGGACCGTAGCCAGGAGCATGCAGTGCATGTCTTCTTTTCATCCTTTCTTCTTAATGCTTCACATCAGGCATTGTTGCAGATTGAATCATTCTGATTGCAGGGAACATAGCTCTTCTGGGGTTTCAACTAGTATTTGTCTAGGAGAGGGAGGGAACTTTAATCTGGATGGGAGTAGACATGCTGGGGGCTGGACACCCCAGAAATGGGCTACAAGGTGTGAGGACTGAGGGGTTGAAGGTGGAGCTCCAGAAACGGGAGAAATGTTCAAGGGCCCTCACATGGAGGGAGGTGGCTAACCCTTGCAAAATGGTGATTTCCAACAGCTATATCCAGCACCCAGGGGTTTTTTTCAGTGTGATTCCTTATAAAGAATGTAGGTTATCACGTGGGAAACCATGTCAATATTGAGGACCATTCTCTCAGAAACCACAGGAGGGGTACCTAGAAGGATTCAGAATTCCTGTGGTCAAGCAGGACATTCCAGATGGGAGATGCCAGCTAGAGAGAGACATCCGATTGGCCTAAGTCCGTGGTTCTCAACTGCGGCTACTTTGACCCCCTGGGGACATTTGGTAACGTCTGGAGACATTTTTGATTGTCACAGTTGGGGAGCTGCTACTGGCTGCTAGTGGGTAGAGATCAAAGATGCTGCTAAACATACTAGAACAACAGCACCCCCCCGCCCCACTGCCCCGGACACCCTACACACAACAAAGAATCATCTAGCGCAAAATGTCAATAGTGCTTAGGTTGAGAAACTCTGACCTAGATGGAGGTAGTAAATGCATTTATCATTTTTTTAAAGATTTTATTTATTTATTTGACAGAGAGAGACACAGCGAGAGCAGGAACACAAGCAGGGGGAGTGGGAGAGGGAGAAGCAGGCTTCCCGCTGAGCAGGGAGCCCGATGTGGGACTTGATCCCAGGACTCCGGGATCATGACCCGAGCCGAAGGCAGACGCTTAACAACTGAGCCACCCAGGCGCCCGGAGGTAGTAAATGCATTTAGATGTTAATATGAAAATATAACAAAAGCTGAATCTCCAAGATATGAATAATGTTGATTTTAAAAGAAAAGATTGTCTGGCAAAAGGCAACACAACAAGATGTATTTATTGATGGTCAAGAATATGTCAGGTTTCGTGCTGGGGACCCAGCAGCCAACAGAACAAATTTCTTGTCCTCATGGAACTTGTGTTCTAGTTGGGAAAGTAGACCCTTAAGAATCGTGTACATTTCACGTCATAATTATAATGATAGTCTTTGTGAATTGACTCATTTAATTCAACAGTCCTCTGAGATATGTGCTACGCTAACCCCCACTTATTGAAGACAGTGAGGCGTAGAAGTAAGTAGCTTGTCCATGATCCCACAGCTGACAGACCCAGCCTGACTTCTTGATAGCATTTAACATTGCCTATAGTCAAACAGATTTTAGACCTTAGCAACATGATTTTGGTACCAAAACTTACTTTGTCTTGCTGCTTCCTTCATGTGTAGAAGGAAGGTAATAAAAGTATCTCATAAGATTGTTGTCAAAATTAAATGTGTTAATGTATAGAGAGTGCTTGGCATTCAGTGGGGGTTAATGAGTTATACTGAGGAAATGGCAAGTGGATAGAGAATGGCTGAAAACATACTTTAGATGAGTGGTTCTCAAAGTGTGGTCCCCAGATCAGCAGCATCAGCATCAGCATCAGCATTAGCTGGTTATAAATACAAACTCTTGGCCCCCAGCTCAGACCTAACCCCCGGGGGGGGGGGGTTGGTGTCCCAGCAATCTGTGTGTGTGTGTTTTTTTTTTCCCCCAGCAATCTGTGTTTTAACAAGCTCTCCAGACGCACACTGAGGTTTGAGAACTGAGGAATCAGATCATTCTGAGGAGGTGATGTTTGAGCTGTGATGTAGGAATTGCTCGAAACCCTGCCCTGACTTCTTCCCTGGCTACAGACTGGTTTGCTTTTCTTCTTTCAGTCATTTGGAAATTCTACTTCCTTCCTTCTCTTTTTGCTGTTTCTTTCTTCTACCTAGCTTCCTGCTTAGCAGATCCTTTCTCCTCACCTTCTTTTTTTTTTTTTTTTTAAGTTTTTTTTTTTTTTTTTGAGAAAGAGAGAGAGCACAAGCAGGGGGAGAGGCAGAGGGAGAGGGAGAAGCAGACTCCCCACTGAGCAGGGAGCTCGATGCGTGGCTCGATCCCAGGACCCTGGGATCATGACCCGAGTTGAAGGCAGACGCCCAACCATCTGAGCCACCCAGGTGCCCCTCTCCTCACCTTCTATGATAAAGTATTTTCCCTGATATCCTTAAACACTGTGAACTTTTCTCCATCTTCAGTGAACTGGCCCTTCCTTCCTTCCTTCCTTCCTTCCTTCCTTTCTCCCTCCCTCCCTCCCTCCCCTCCTCCAGGCAGGTTTCCGAGCCACCCCAGGCACTGAGTAATGCCTGGAGGAGGAGCAGGGAGAGGCCCCACCATATCCTCAGGGACCCTGTCATCTAGTAGAGAGACAGAAATGTGTCCCTGTCCCAGGACCGGCTTCCAGGGCCAGCCTGAGCAAGGACACCAGCGGAGTCTGGGGGTGCAGAGGAGGTGGGGAACAGAACAGCTTCTCACGGGAGGTAATGCTTGTCTGAGACTTAATGAACAAATAGGAAAAAAGCCTGATACAATGATATTAAAAAATCATCTGGAAGAACACAAGGGCAATAATATCAAAGAATGAATGCTTTTTAATAACAGCACAACAGCCCAGAAACAAAATCATGGGAAAGGCATGAAAGTAGTAAAGAGAAATAGAGGGATCAGCTGACTAAAGATGAGAGAAATGTTCTCCCTGTGTTTGCATTAAAAATAAAAGCTGACAAGCCAAAACTGAATAAACTCTCATTTAGTCAGTGTTGGGTGCTTCCTGATCATTCTCTGTTGGTATGTTTGGTATGTTGTTGCTCTTCTTTTGCCTCTAAGCCTTGGCTCACCCTTCTCCCCCTGCCCAGCATTCCCTCCTCCTCTTCCCTCGCCTCTGTAGGTAAAAATCCTCCAGGGTCTTAATGTCCATGTCAAAATCTGCCTCCTTCAAGAGACCTTCTCTGCCCTTCCTCATCGGAGGTGATTTCTCTCCTCCAGCAAGACCAGAAACCCCTTTTATACTTCTAATCAGCTGCTGGCGCATTTTGCTGCTTTCTGGTGATCAGATTTTCTTCCCTGGTAGCCGGAAGAGATCCAGGACCAGGACAGCATCTTAGCTGCCTTTGTACTAACACCACGTCTTGCTCTCAAGAACCCGGGCTAGGCTCCTCTGGACAGGATTACACACAGCATGGGGATGAGATGGCCCAGACCCCCATCGCCCGCTGGGTCCCACACGACTCCAGAGGAATCGAAGAGTAACATTTCTAAGTCTGCTCAGAAATTTCAATAGCAAAAGTAGAGAGCAGGAAAGCAATTTCTGATCACAGAGTACATTAAGGACATTGATGGAGACAGGATCAATGTACCTTACTATATAAAAGAAAAGCTTATTCAACAAAATGTAATAGAATAAATGCAAAGAGAGGAATGACAGGGGAAAAGGCATGTGACAACACTGATGAAAATCTGCTCCCTAATTACATTGCAGTTGATCGATAGTCATAAGTTCAGTACCCAGATTCCTGTATTTAGTTAAAATGGGATGAACAGCTCTACATAGATAGAAAATAAGTCACCATGTGGAAAAACGCAGGATTTTCAGCCATTGAAGAAATGCAAATGAAAACAAAATATATCATAATACACCAATTAAACATTTTTCTTCTAATGATAAAAAAAAATGATTTTGGCAAGGTTGTCAATCTTTCTCTCTTGTTTCTCCAAAGTCTGGGCCAAGAGAACAATAAATCCATTAAATCTCTCTGAGGTACAACTTGGAAATATGTAAAAAGAACAATCATACTATTCCTTTGTTTCGGCTCAGTTATTAAATTTGGGAGAAAAATGCATCAAAGAAAAGTCCCAAAGGGGCAAAAGACTACTGCTCATTGTAATTTGAAACTCAGCAAATGGAACACCTGTACAGTACTGTGCGGGGCCAGGGCTTTGATGGTCCTTGGTGCCCACAAGCAACAAGCTACTTGCTAAGTGTTCCAGATGTTGTCAGAAGACATGAGACAACAGGTCAGAGACAAAGGACATTAGTGCTCTGGGCTAGAGCTGGAGCTGGAGCTCCATGTGTATTTGTGCCGGGTCCCCACATCTCCCAAGTCCCATGGGGGTTACAGACGGGCCTGTGATGGACACCTGGACCTGGACGGGGTGGGGCATGGACTACTGTGTTACAGGAGTGCAGTGCTGGGCTTGGGGGATCCTCCACCTTCTATGGTGAGCAGAAGCAAGCTTGCCCTGTGCCTGGGGGGAGAGGTCACCCCATCCGTTAAGGCTGCCTGCTGCAAACACAACTCTGCCAAATGGCCTTCGTGGTGAGCAGTCCAGGGCCCTGTATCCATGACATGCCCTACAGGAACGTGCAGGAGTGCTCAGGGCGCATGGATCACCTCTCCCAACAATGCCTCTTTTGTTCCTTCAACACATCCATTCAAATTTACTCAGGCACCTTCTGCGTACACAGAACTCGATGTTAAGAGACAGCAGTGAGAAGATTCTCTGCCTAGGAGGAGCTTAGATGTTAGTGGGGAACGCAGGTAACAAAAAGGAATGAAATTAAACGACATGATGTCACATGGTGAAGTGTTGTGAAGACAAATAAAGCAGAATAGTGGGATAGAGAACACCTTATTAATTAATTTAGCTTTCTGATAAATTAGATTTATTCATTACCAGAAAAACCTTCTGCTATTAACATTGCAAAATCTGAAGACATTTGGTTTACTTTTTATAACTTTATTCAAAAGGTAAAACTAGGATATTTAGAATCTCCTTTTTTTTTTAAGATTTTATTTATTTATTTGACAGAGAGATAGAGAGCGAGCACAAGTAGGCAGAGCGGCAGGCAGAGAGAGAGGGAGAAGCAGGCTCCCTGCTGAGCAGGGAGCCTGATGCGGGGCTTGATCCCAGGACCCGGGGATCATGACCTGAGCCGAAGGCAGACGCTTAACTGACTGAGCCACCCAGGCGGCCCTAGAATCTCTTTTTTTTTTAATGACAAGTCTCTTTCCTGTTGGAAGTGATATTTTGATTCATCAATTCTTCGTTCCTCATTTCGTCTTCCTTTTGTTTATTTTCTTCATCCGAAAGCGTGTTTCTGTGTGTTGTTCATGCTTTACATTCCTCCCATGTATTTCAGAGTTACTTTCTCACTTTGGTTTTAAGCAGAGAGAACACCTTTAGAGAGAGGAATAGATGGTCGATCGATGATCAGGGGAGGCCAGAGATGGTGACACTGGAGCAGAGACCAGAATGGAGTCAGAGAATGAGCCTCGCCTGAGGGAAGAGCATCCCAGGGACCCGTTCAAGAAACCTGAGGCCAGGGTGGCTGGAGTGCAGCGAGCAGGCCGAGAGGAATCTGAGATGAGGGGGGAGAAGCCCAAAAGCCCAAGCTGACTTGTAATTGAGACAATAGAGTTTTCTTTCTTTTTTTCTTAGACAGAGAGAGCCCGAGAGCGCTCTCAAGGGTGGGGGAGGGGCAGAGGGAGAGAGAGAATCTTAAGCAGGCTCCACACCCAGCATGGCGTCGGGCTCCATCTCACAACCCTGACATCATGACCTGAGCCGAAATCAGGAGTCGAACCCTTAACCGACTGAGCCACCCAGGTGCCCCAGAGACAATATAGCTTTCTAACATAACAAACAGACTTTTGATATAAAGTAATTTCTAGAAGAGGGTTAAAGGAAAACAATCAGACTGGACACCAGTCCAGCGTATAGAGGGCAGCTTGGCTTCGTGGACACATGGGGTGGGGGGTGGGGAGGAGTCGGAAGAGCGGAGTCCCAGCTGTGAGGCACAAGGCAAGTCCACAGACCTCTCTGTTCTCCACCTGCAAATGGGAGTGAGGCCTAAAAGGGGTGTGGGTAAGATCAAGTGAAATAAAATGCGTGCAAAAGTTTTCTTGTTACAAATGTTCGAGGGATTGCAATTGTGCAAACAGGATCTACATCGAAAGACCACAAGAGAGCTGAATGGAAGGTTTAAACTCAAAGTGAGATGGTTGCAATAGTCACCACGTACTGAGCACTTCCTCAGCCCTCTGTAACTAGACGGTTCTGTGATCCTCTCTCCACAGATGGAATTCGTCTCATTTTTGAAATGAGGAAACAGAGTCTAAGTTGCTCAAAGCCTCTCAAGTAATAAATGGTACAATATAAAAAGCGCAACTATGAGGAGAATATATAGAAACATGGAAAGTGTTATGGGAAATCTACAAAGAAAAAATTGACGTTAGGCTTTAAAAATGTATGTGGCTGGGAGCAAAGGCAAGAGAACAACAGTGAGCCAGGCATCTGACTAGGGCAATATGAGTGCTTGTACATTTTTGATATTCTGTGTTCTTGTTACAATTTTGTCCAGTAAAATGGGGAGCACATTATTGTGAAACTATTTCAAAGGCTAGTCCCTGTTTTCTGTTAAAGGACCGTCCTCATCATGTGAGTTTTCTCAAAACCATCCAATATCCAGCTTTTGCCAAGACCAAATGCAAAAACCCTGCTCCTTGGCATCGGCACCTGCGTCTCGTTGACCCCAGGCTTTCATGCCAGGTGCAACCCTCCATTCATCTTGCCCAACATCCACACTTCCTCCCTGCATTTCAGGAAGTGGGAAGCCTTCTCCGACCACAGTACCCCCATCTTTGTGACCCGTGAAAAGCCCATTTCTGGGGTTGACACTTACGCCTGTAAGTACGCCTGTACGTATTTTTAACTTCGTTGCCTGTTGCTTTCCCCGCCCTACGAGTGTGCTATCAAGTCTGAGTGTGTAAGCAAGGACCGCCGTACACAGTATGCAGAAAGCAGAAAGCACCTACTTAGCAAACGGATGAAGAAGGGACAGCAGAGAAGGACATTCTTGGGTGTCCTTCCTGCTGGGTCCAGATCCCCAAACATTGCCCCAGGTGCCAGAGGTGGGACTGCTTAGGAGAAGAAAACCCTTCCACCTGCTACAGACTCAGGGGCCCTTCCAGAAAGCGTCTCTCTGAGAGCTGACTCTCAGAGTGCAGTGCCCACTCTGGCTGTTCTAGGATGTTGGCAAGAAGCCAGTGGATGACTTCCGGTCTGCTGCAGTGAAAAGAGAAGGGGCACTTTTGGCTCTGCGGTCATGTTTCTATCCTACGCCCAGGAACGGAAGTAATGCAGCCTTGGGTTGAATTAATTATGACTGAATTATTTTTTTAAAAGCATGAGACTGAAAATGGGGGGCCGGGTGGAAGGTTAGGGTGATTTCGCCTCTTCCAATTGGTTTCTACCTTTGCCTAAAGGTCAACAAAAAATAATTCCAACCTGGATGTGAAAGCCTGGAAGGTATATAATACAGTCAGGAATGTTAGCAAATGCAAGGCGGGGGGGGGGGGGGGGGGGGGGGCGAGGTGGGAAGGACAGGTGCAGATACGGTGGGGCAGGGTTAGGGATGGCAAGGACGGGTTGTAATCCCTCCCTCTTCTGGGACCTCTGCCAAACTGCCTAGAGGCTGCGTTCTTTCTGCCCAGAGCCAGAGTGAACTTGTCAAGGCACCACGAAGCCCCTGTGTCGCGGGTGAAGCGGCAGGATGGGGCCGGCTTTAGGAGCTTCCACTTTGGGGTACCTCAGTACCCGAACCTCCTCTTTTAGATATACGTGGGATCGTGATTCGACGAAACTAGAACTCCTCCGTCCTGGAGAGGGGTTGGGGGAGCGCCTCTGTTTCTCGATGTCAAACCGGGTCCGAGGGATCCGCGAGGGTGGTGGCTACGGAATGGCTGCGTGAAGGCCTGGATGGTGTTGTGGCGGGTCCCCGGGCCGCCACCCCCTCCCCCTCCCGCCCTCCCCGGTGCAGCCCGGCTCCTGCGGCCGCCCGCTGTGGGTGGGGGCACCTCTCCAACCCGCCCCTGCGCGCGGACACTCCGCGGCGCTCCCGGATTCCCAGCCCTGTGACAGCCCGTTGCCCCGGGGACGGCGCGGAGAGGTGGGAGGGACGGGCGCGCCGAGCCCAGCTGGACTCCTGAGGGGGTCCCACTCTCTTTTTTTCTTCCACTGGAAAGGAGATCCACGAGGGCTCCGAGCAGAGGAGCCAAAAGGGGGCTGCGACCCAAGGAGGGGCTGGGTAGGGCGACCTGGACCCCTCTCTGTCCTCCCGGGGTTACGCAGCGACCCCTTCCACGCCCGCACCCGCCGGGTCCCCACGAGCCCGGGGTGGCGCGCGTGTGTCCCCTGCCGGGAAGCCGGGATCCCGCGCGCCGCGCGCCATGGAAGCAGCTAACCTCTCGGTTGCTGCCACCGGCGTCGCCCTTCCCCTGGGATCCGAGGCCTGCAGCATCGGCCCGAGCCCCGGCGGGGTCGTCGGGTCGACCCCCGGCGGTGCCGCCCTGCCGGGCCGCGAGCCGCCTTTCTCCGTCTTCACGGTGCTGGTGGTGACGCTGCTGGTGCTGCTGATCGCGGCCACTTTCCTGTGGAACCTGCTGGTTCTGGTCACCATCCTGCGCGTCCGCGCCTTCCATCGTGTGCCGCATAACTTGGTGGCCTCGACGGCCCTGTCGGACGTGCTGGTGGCGGCGCTGGTGATGCCCCTGAGCCTGGTGAGCGAGCTGTCGGCCGGGCGGCGCTGGCGGCTGGGCCGGAGTCTGTGCCACGTGTGGATCTCCTTCGACGTGCTGTGCTGCACCGCCAGCATCTGGAACGTGGCGGCCATCGCCCTGGACCGCTACTGGACCATCACGCGCCACCTGCAGTACACGCTGCGCGCCCGCCGCCGCGCCTCGGCGCTCATGATCGCGCTCACCTGGGCGCTCTCGGCGCTCATCGCCCTGGCGCCGCTGCTCTTCGGCTGGGGCGAGGGGTACGACGCGCGGCGCCAGCGCTGCCAGGTGAGCCAGGAGCCCTCCTACGCCGTCTTCTCCACCTGCGGCGCCTTCTACCTGCCGCTTGGCGTGGTGCTCTTCGTCTACTGGAAGATCTACAAGGCGGCCAAGTTTCGTTTCGGCCGCCGCCGCCGTCGGGCCGTGCTGCCGCTGCCCGCCACCCTGCAGGTGAGGGGTGGGCCGCCCAACGGGGGCGCGGGGGGCGGGGGGCGCTGCGGGAGGAGGCGACTCGGCCAGCGGGAGAGTCGGCGGCGGAAGCTTGCACACTTGGGGCGCGCACCTGGAGCGCCCGGAGAGTTTGGCATCTGCTGCCCTGGAGCGCGCCCCGAGGGGGCGCCTCACCCGCCGCTGGCGCGCACGCGTGGGGCTGGCCCCCCGCGGACCCGGCGCGCGGGGAAAGGGCTTTCACCACCCGCGCACTAGGGCTGGCGGGGGCGCGGGCGCCGCGGAGGCACGCGGCTGTAGGGGGTCTGTAGGGGCAGCGTTTCTGGGGAGTGGTGAGGGCACCACCGATGAGCCGAGCCCTTGGGGCTTTCCCCAGGAGCGGTTGTGTCCCTGTGACACGGGCAGCCGCCAGCTTCCGGGTGGCGGCTAGACAGAGCGGGACTGCGGCGGGCTGGGAGCGCGTGCAGAGGACCACGTCCCTGCGTTTTCCTTCGCCGCTGCACCCAGGTCCACCCTCTGCAGTCCAGAAACGGAATCTCCAACTCTGTCGGCCAGCTCCCTGCCAAAGAGGGAAGTGAGCGGAAAATAGAGCCCAAGTATCACTTTCCTCTCACTACCCCAACCTCGGGGTTTTCCTCTAGCGACTTTGGAAGGAGATAGAACCGTCCGTTCAGATCCCAGCTCGGGACATTGGGGGCAGTTGTTTAATCTCTGCGGGCCTCTTTTCCACGTCTTTAAACAAGTTCATTCCTGCTTGACAGGGCTCTTGGTGAGGAAGGATCTCACGAGATGGAGCATGTGAGGCACCAGCACAGTGCCTGGCACCCCGGGGTGGCAGAGCTGGCTGGGGTAGGGATCAACGGGGTGTTGCCTGGCAGTCCGCAATGGGCCAGAACCAAACCCTGGAAATGAATGAGACAGAGGAACACGTATTTGGCAGAACTTCTCTGATTGCATTTAGAACTGGAGCTTTCTGCCTTTTGGCCAGGCCCTAATAAATATCAGCTCCCTCCTCATCCTAGAAGCCCCAAACTTTCCCTTTTTCGGCGGGGGGGTGGTGGTCAGGCTCCAAGTCCTGGAGAATAACAACAGGACGTGTTGCCCCTTTCCAAATACAATAAAATAGTTGCCCTTTGTCCACAGGCATACCTTCCAGGACCCCCAGTGGATGCCTAAAACCACAGATATGCTATTTTTTCCTATACATACATCCTGAAGATAGAGTTTAATTTATAAATTAGGCACAGAGGTTAACAACATACCTAATAATAAAATAGAACAATTATACCAATATACTATAATAAAAATTATGTGACTGTGATCTCTCTTTCAAAAATATTGTACTGTACTCACCCTTCCTCTGGTTATGCTATGAGGTGATAAAATGCCCATGTGAGGAGATGACATGAGGTGATGACGTAGGCATCGTGACGTAGTGTTAGGCTACTACTGACGTGGATGAATCAGGAGGATCATCTTCTGGACCTCGGTTGATCACAGATAACTGAAACTTCGGGAAGGGAAGTGAAACCATGGCTAAGGGGGCGGGGGTAAAGGGGTGGGGGTGTGTGCCCGAGACCACTGTGCATGGCCCAAGGAAGGACTGCCGGTGGGAGGGGGCAGGGAGAAAGAGACAGTAGGTTTTCTGTTGTTAGTTTTGTTTTAATTTTGGAAAGTTAGCTCAGATACGTAGGCTACGCAAACATGTTTTAAAAAAGCAGGCTCTTTCCTCTTCATTAAATGGCAGAGGGATTTTGTAGCATAAAATAGGAATGTCAAGACTAGAATTGGAAAGTGTTGGTAGGGGAGAGCTTTATTCAGAATTAATGATGTTCTTTGAAAGGTCCCTTGGAAATGCCTGGGGTGATTATAGCTTCTCTGTCTGATTGCGGAGGTAGGGCTGATTTTTAATAGCTACATCAACCCAATGTGCACCTAGAGAAATCATGGCAGAATGGATGCCCGAAAGGCTTGCCAAACCTGAGTTGGGCGTTCATTTTTGAAAGAAATGAGGTGGCCATGGGTGGAGAGAAAGAGCTCGGGGAGGCAGGGCCAGTGATGTGATTTTCCACTTGCTGGCAGTGGGACCCAGGGCAAGCCCTTCCCCCGCTCTGGGCTGCAAGTTCTCTTCTCTAATACACAGTATGGGGCTAAGCCCTGGCTGGGGCTCTCCAGTCACGTGATGCTGAGATTACAGAGGGGATCGTGTTGGAGAGCATCCCGCTTCCTTAGGCTTCGGCCAGCCCTCACTCAAATGCCTGGGTAATGCTGCTCCGTCAGCATCTACAAGGTTTCTGACCACAAGACACCCAAATGGAAACTTAAAATAATATGCCCGGAATACTATCTACCTTCCCCCCGCCCCGCCTGCTGTTGCCTGCACTCTAGGGAAAATGAGTTGAATTTAGGTCCTGCAACGTGTCTGTTACTGCTTTTTGTGGGTGATAGAAGCACTAAATGGAGTCCGAAGGCTCTGGTAATGGGGCTGTGTACATCCTTCATCTTTTCTGCAATTCTCTGGCCAGGTCCCAACACTGAGATATGATCAGAATGGGACCAGCAAGAGTTCCTGTGCAGTGATTTAATTCTCTGGGGCAAAATGCAGTTTTTGAAGGTAGAGCCGGAAACCAATGTTTACTAAGTGAGTCCTGTCATCCAGACACTGTGCTTGATGCTCTACATCCATCTTCTCTTTCATCTCCATGACCCAGCTGGGTTGACCCTATCATCTCCATCAGTCCGGATCAGCTGAGACATGCTCAGCCACATATGACCCCCAAATGGACAGCTTATCTCACTCTCAAAGTTCAGTGTGGGTCCCCTCCTGCAGAGCTATCCACCAGGCAGCATCTCATGGACCTGGACCCCTTGCCATCTTCTAGCTTTGCGGTCTGGAACGACTGGCTTCCAAGGTTGCCGTGTGAAGGCAAGAGATGGATGGAAATAAAGCAGCCTTTAACTGCCTTCCCCCAAAGCAGATACATGTCAGCTCTGTCCTCGGCCCATTGGCCAGCCACTGGCTGTGACATCCAGGGAAGCACGGGAATTATTTGGTGAACACTGTCTTTGGCACCAACCCTCATTTTCCACTTGATAAAACTAAGTCGCCACAAAGTCAGTTCATCTAAGACCACAGAGTTAAAGCATGGAGAAGCTGAGGTCACTGTTCTTTACTTTGTCATTCCTCCACGCTGTCTGTCTCCAGGGATTTAACTGCTGAGCACTGTTCCACTGCCCTCAGGTACCTCACCTTCATAGGAAGGAGGCAGCCATATCTCAGTCAAGGTGGGGGCAGCATGGGAGCAGGGTCTCAAGACTATGTTCGTGAACTCTGTCCTTTCCAGGACAGCTGACCACAGCTGAGCATGGAGGCACTCCCCCGCTTCTCTCAGGAGGCAGGGTTCATTCCTACCCTGCCCTCCTTTCCTTCAGCTTTCTAGAATGAGCACCACATATAGATTATGTCCTGCTCGCCCCCCTCCAAGCAACCCCCATGGGTCATGATTGTTTCCCACCGGCCTGTGCCCTTTACTATTGAGGAGAAGAAAAAAGCAAAATCAATGGAGATTATGTAGTTGGCTTTTAAAATGTGACATCAAAAACTGTTTTTTTTTTTCAATTGTTTGATTACCATGCACAAGTTGATGAGCCGGGTCTGATTATTCATTAGGCACAATAGGTACACTACCCAGAACCACAGTACTTTTAGGGGTCCGTGGAAATGGTTCAATTTTAATTTCTTTTAAAATTAGGGGAAGAATGAATATAAGAGCAATGAATATATGATAATGTATCCAGCCTCAGTTATATTAGTCTTCATAATAATATGGTCATAAAATATAATTTTTAATATTTTTTAATGGGAGAAGGGGCCCACAGAGGCAGAGATGCCTAGGGCTCATGAATGTGGTAATGCAGCCCTCGCTGACACCCTTCACTCACTCACTCACTCAATCAATAAACATGTGGTGGGAGACAGTGTGCCCAGTGGTTGAAGAGCATGGGATTTGGAAGCAAGGAGACCTGGATTTCAATTCTTTTTGTGCCACTTATTAGCACTGTAGCTGAGTGACTTAATCTAAGCCTGCATTTCCCCACAGGTAAAATGGAAATATTGCCACCTGCCTCACAATATTCTTGTGATGAGTAAATGAGATAATGGTATATACAGAGTCTCTAAAATAGTAAACCATAAATGCAAGCTGCTGTAGCATCTTCATTATTGTTCTCTAAAATTCCTCTTGTAAGTTTCTAAAAAAAATGAATGATGATTTTATTCCTCTTACTACTATTACTCACCATCCTAATAGGGGAGTTACTTCTCACTTGTTTAACAAATTAGCCCAAAGCTTAGTGGTGTAAAACAACAAACATGTATTAAGTTTCTGTGGGTCAGGCTTGGGAATGGCTTTGACCTTCTGGGCCCAAGGTCTCATGTGGTTGTAGCCAAGATGTCGGGTGGGGCAGCAGTCGTTCAAAGGCTTGACTGGGGCTGGAGACTGCTTCCAAGATGGCTGACTCACAGGGCTGTTAGCAGGAGGTCTCCCCAGGGCTGCTTAAGCGTTGTCACAACATGGTGCCTGGCTTCCCTTCTTCCCAGAGAGCACAGCAAGGAGGAAACTGCAATGCCTTTTACAGACTAGTGTCAGAAGTTACATGAGATCTCTTCCCCTATAGTCCAGTCACTAGAAGTGAGTCGCCAACTCCAGCCCACACCCAAGGCAAGGGTAATTAGGCTCCACCTTTGGAAAAGTATCAGTGAACTTGTGAACAGATTTTAAAAAACCACCAGTGTAAGACACACAGATGGGTTCAAAATTACTTGAGCGACTGTTACTGACCTGCATATCAGGTACTGTCGTAGCCTCTGAAGTTTCAAAGAATGAGTGAGCAAGGTTTCTATTCTCAAGGGATTAATTTTAATAGACCACAACTATATAATTAAAAATTCAGTAAAATCTTATAGGTGCTCTGCTAGAAGTCTGTCCAGAATACAATGAATGGTCCTGAGAGCCTGAATATGGGAAAGCACTTTGTACATGGTCAAGGGCAAAATAGATGTGTAATATTGAGCTGTAGGGTTTGCAACAACTTGGATCTGAGTGTTAGATAATGTTACATTATAAAATATTGGCCTCTCGAAGCTAACTCTCTGTATTAGCATAAATTAAGTTTTTGTGTTGTAAGCATATAGTACCTAAGCCTTGAGTGACCTGAAATCTCTACAGAGCCCTTTATGTTTTTGTCACTTGTCCAATGTTTAGTTGTCATCTGGACCACCCCAAAGACTAAGCTGCTGGTGGGCCTGCGGGCTTGTCAGAGCTTACGTACAGGAAGACGGTGGTGGAAAATCACCACCCTTGTTCTGATGCCATCTATTAAAAGAACTGTGGGCTCAAACACATTCTCATGCCAGACTGCAAGCTTATTTTAACTTTAGGAAAGTACATTTTATGAATCAAATTCTATCAGTGGTAATAAAAAAATCTGGTTTATGGTTTGATTCTTTTAAGATGGGCACCTAAGAGTCTGCGAGTTTCCAGAAGCACGTGGATGTGTCAAGGAGCGTTTTCAAAATCTGCACCTTCAGAAATGCCCCTGGCCTTCCCGTCTCTACAAACTTCTCCTTTGCTGTTTCCTTTATGTTGTTGTGTTCATTCTGTCTCTTTACCTCTACTTCCATTTCTTTTCTCTCTGATTGGATTGTTGGAGAAGAGTGGAGGGGGAGAAGGAGAAAGGCGGGGGGGGGCGGTGGTTAGGCAAATACGGTGCAGGGACCATGTGTCTTCACCAATGACCTTGCAATGATCTACTCCTCAAATCTGTGTGGTTCTTGGAATAGATTGAGCTTTTCAGTGGAACACTGAGATCCAAATTCCACAGTTCTTAACCTTTGGGTAGGTCGCAGATGACTTGGGCTTGCTGCCCAGAAAGGTGTATAGGTGCTTAGTCACCCGATTTGCATAGGGCAGTCCCTGAAGCCCATCTCTGAAGACTGATGCTGAGCCTTCCTTCCCCCTGACTTTTCTGAGAGAAGGAACCCACGGTGTAATAGTAACTGTGACTCTCTGAGGCAGGGCTGTAGTTGTCAGGGCATGGCCCCCGAGGGGGGCAAATCAGAACGCTGAGTCTGGACAATACATGTGCAAAAGGCAAAGCCTCCCTTCTTTCCATTACTCCCTCCTCCCTAGCCCCCGTGCCAAGAATCTCTGGCTTGGGCTTCCAGGGATTTCAGGGTATGAACTCTTGCCTCAGCAGAGGCCCTTCCATTGGCATCCACTCGTAAAATGGGGATGACTCGATCAGATGACATTAGAGCAGAAAACACAGATGTATTCCCCTTCTCAGAATTAACTCCAGTGGATCCTTAGCCAATCCACGGTGACTACGCTCCCCACAAAAATCCACGTTCTCCAAAAACAAGAAAGATAGCAACTGTACCTTATGTTATGATCACACGCAAGAGCTCAGAAAAACTACACTCTATACTCTGTTGTGAATATAATTACACTGAAGGAAAAGTTATTTTTTTTCAAGCCCAGCATGCTCTGCTTTTTTTTTTTTCTGTAAGAAAACTTCCTGAATTTCATTTCTTTTCTTTTTTCTTTTCACACAAGAGAAGCAGCTGAGAAAATTTCCTGATCTAGTTTGTCAGACATACTAGACAGCTTCTGTTCACTTTGAGGGGCTATTTTGGTGAGTTAACTCTGTAAAGTGCCTTTGGGAAATGCACCGTGGAGCTTGGTTATCTCAGTGAACCCTGGGCAGAGAGATTGGAGCCCCAGCTATCCTGCCGAGCTCTGGATAGAAACAGGGAATTCCAGGGAGCCTGGGTGGCTCAGTTGGTTAAGCGACTGCTTTCGGCCCAGGTCGTGATCCTGGAGTCCCGGGATCGAGTCCCGCATCGAGTCCCGCATCGGGCTCCCTGCTCGGCGGGGAGTCTGCTTCTCCCTCTGACCCTCTTCCCTCTCGTGCTCTCTATCTCTCATTCTCTTTCTCTCAAATAAATAAATAAAATCTTTAAAAAAAAAAAAAAAAGAAACAGGGAATTCCAGTTACAATCCAGATTGCCTTCAGCCCGAGTCAGAAATCTGTGTCCTGTCTCCCTCTCGGACGTTGTAGGGCTTAATTCATCACTAGGATCAGTATGGGCGCCCTGACGCCAGGCTTAGTAAAGAGTCTCGTTGCCATACTTGGATGCCTGACCCGTGGGGTCACAGTGGAAACTACTGTTTGTTCCACAAGTGATTAGGACCATCTTTCTTCTTTTTTGCTTGTCTCTCCTATTTCTTATTAGATGTTTAATTGACAACATTAGAGGATTACAAATGTTTGTGGGTTCTTTCTGTGGCAGCTGGATTTTTTTTTTTTTTTTTTTTTTTTAGAGAAGGAAGGGACGAGAGGTCGGGAAGTTGAGGTTTAAGCGGGCCTCCCATGTGTTCCTCACAGTAAGCCCACAGCACAGACAAGGCTCTTCGCGGTTAGAGGTGTAGAAATGAGGGAATGGGGGGGCTCTGATTAGAACACTCTGACCACTAACTTGCTCTGAGCGTCGCTTCCTTGTTCCTTCCTTACTGGTTGCTGTTCTTACTGAGTAAGATAGCGGCGGGGCGGCGGGGGGGAGCCACCCAGTCACGTACCAGACCACTGTCAGCAACCTGGAAGGTCCGACATTTTACCCTGCCTGCAAGCTAACAAGTCAGCCTGCCACAGCTCACTGGGCACTGGCAGGAGCCAGGAGACTCTGAATCAGAGTCAGAGGACTTTATTACGCTTGGCACACAGGTCCACAGGAGCGTCATATTGACACTGGTTCCCCTTACCCTCAAACTCGCACGGGAATGACGTGGAGCAGCCCAGATGGATCTGCATCACGGCAGAGAAACTCCTAGGTGAGAGAGCTCAACTCTGTATTGCCCAGTGTTGGACATTCGATAAACCTGCCTTGTGCCCTTAGGAAACCTGAATCTTTTGTAAGGGGCTGCAAGCCAAGCTGCTGTTTTTCCACTGGGAGACACTAATCTCTATCTTCTAAGGTTGTTTGCTTTACAAACATCCTCGATAAGCCAGTCTAAACTTGGGGCTGTCAGTGCCTTCCTTAGCAGAACATGCAGAAATGCAAGAGACCTGCGAGAGAATCGTCTCCCCGAAACATCTCCCAAGTCAATAAACTTTTACTATTTTTACTATATGCCATTCATGATACTAGGTGCTAGGGACGCTTCAGGGGCCCGGACACTCATGGTCCCTGCCCTCCTGGCCTGTCGGTGGTGACACAGTGTTCTGAACAATTCAGAATCCTTGCCCTGACATCGGAGTACTGATGGGAACAGTGGAACAGAATGTTTCAAATTGGAACTTGATGGGAGATTCTACTACAGAGTCCCCATACACACAGTGGGTGGTTAATAAATGTCTAAGCATATATTGTCTGGCAGAATTGGTCCTTAATTAATTGTAGATGAAAAAGCCTCAGATTCTATGGAGAGGTTAAGGTAAACTCATCTTTTAGGTCCCGTCCCAGCATGGCAGAGAGAGGCCATACAGGCCTGGAACCAGACTGACCAGGCAGGCGCCTTGGTTCTGCTTTCCCCCCAGTTTGTGTGGTCTTGGCCATGGCGTTTGGTGTCTCCAAACTTCTGTGTACTCAGAGCACCTTTCCTCTTACAGCAGGACCCAAAATAGCCAGGGACTACCGGCTGTGTGTATCCAACAGCCTGGACTCTTCCCTGCAGATTGGGGGGCGGGGGTAGGTTTCTAGCCAGAGGTCAGAGGCCCCTTAAAGCCTGAATGGTTAGTGTTAGGACAGGTGTGCAGAGGGAAGTCGGGCTGAAGAGGTGAGGAGAGAGAAGACCAATGAGGAAAGACGGAGAAGCTCAGGGATGGCTCCAGAGCTGGCGGCCAGAGACCCTAGAAATCGCCAGGAAGCCATACATGTCCATTCTGAAAAAAATCTCAAGCATATGTATTCTTAAAATAGATTCTTTTGGGGCGCCTGGGTGGCTCAAATGGTTAAGCGTCTGCCTTCGACGCAGGTCATGATCTTGGGGTCCTGGGATTGAGCCCTGCATTGGGCTCCCTGCTCAGCAGGAAGCCTGCTTCTCCCTCTGCCTCTGCCCCTCCCCCCACTCATGCTCTCTCTCTCTCTCTCTCTCTCTCTAATAAATAAAATATTTTAAAAAAATAAAATAAAATAAAAAAAGATTCCGTTGGAACCCATCCAGATCAATCACCTTTACTAAAGGTGCAAAACAGGTAGGGATTAAGAGTGTGGTCTCTGGTTCAAAATACTCCCGTTTGACTTCCAGCTCTTACCATAAGCAACTGGGTGATCTTGGACAAGGTATTTAACATCTTGGAGTGTTTTCTCAACTCTGAAATGGAGATAATAATACCCCAAATTTTGATGTAAGAATGAATTCAAATCGTCCCTTACAAGACTTAAGCATAGTGTCTGTTTATGTCTGTTTTACAAGACTTAAGCATAGTATCTGTTTTATGGTTAACTTCTCTGGAGCTGTTCTTAGCCTCTTTTGGCTTTCTATTGGATATTATATTTCAAACGACAAAAACCAAGCTAGTCAGTCTCCTTGCAAACCGGAATCATCATCCCAGGCTGTATTGCCTCTCTCTGCCACTCCGTTTCTTTGAAGCCGTTTCTGGAAAGATTCCACGGTCTTCCCGCATCTCTCTCTGCGAGGGGTGTAGCAGGCTCAGGTGGAAAGTTGGGAACACGGGCTTCTAGCAAACAGATGCCGCGGCGGAGCAGAGCTGGATGCTGCTAACCGCCACAGGGCTGGAGGCCAGGTCCTTTAAACCAACTTACTCAGTGAACTTGCCTTTTCTGTTTCTTTCCCCCAGGAGCCCCTTTGAACTGAATTCACCCCATTTCTTTGCCTCGATAGCATATCAAGGATTTGGAATTTCCGTTCCCCGGGGGAGGGACTCAAGTGCCTGGGAGGTCAGCAGAGAAGTGGCTGGAAAAGGGCCCAGTCCTGAGCCCGGAGGGAGGAAAACGGCCACGCCACCTTCCACTTCTGCTCCTGCTCTGATAAGATGGTTCCCTCCCCAAGACACGGCTCAGTATTCATGAGATGGTTTCAGGATGGCACGTCTCTGTGGCTCAGACTTGTCTGGTGACTTGAGGATGGTCCCCTATGCGGGGATGGGTCAGCGCGGTCTCTTCTAAAGGAGAAGGGAGACGCAGGTGTAGACCTTTCTGCCGTCGTGATCACTGGTTCACTGAGCGGCCGTTTCCTGAGCACCGGCCAGGCACCAGGTGCTGCTGCCGGGCATCTGTGTGTCCAAGGGAGACAGTCCCAGCGCCGGTTCAGCTTGGCCCAGGGCGGGCGGACAGGTGTAACTGCCATAGCCGCACAAATTCTACAGAAGAGGAGAAAGGGGTACCAAACAGGGAGATGTGTTTGAGTTTAGAGGGTTAGAAAGGCCACTCTGAGAGGCCACTCTCCCTCTAAGCTGAGACCCTAGAGGTGAAGAGGAGCTGACCAAAGGATGGGGGTGACAGGGTGGACGGTGCACCAGAGGCTCCTTAAATGGTAGTGAATTATTACCACAAAGGCATTTACAGTTTTTTGTTTTGTTTTGTTTAAGCTAGGCAGCAGTACTCCAGAATCTAAATCTGGAATCCATTTAGCACATCGTTGTATAATTTCTTGCAATATTGATGTTTATAGGCTGCCTCACCAGCTGCGAACTTTGTGCCTGGGCTGGGATCTGCTCTCTTTGGGGTCCAAGTCCCAGCCCCCAGCCCACTCCATGACTGTCGAATGGGTGCATGTGCCAGGAGTTGTGCCAGGCAGCCAGCCCATTCCCAGTTCACTTCACCTCCCCGGTGGCCTTACGATGGAGGGAGAGGACACTATCACCCAGCTTCACAGGGGGGCAAAAGCAGATTTGGCCACTGGGGCTGGGACTCAAGCCAGAGTCTGACACTGAGGCTCCTGCTCTTATCTGCCACCTTCCCTTTTTATATCTTATTATCTGACATCGTGGGGACCACCACTCTCACTCCAGGGAGAAACTTCAGGGCTTTTTTTTTTTTTAAGATTTTATTTATTTGTCAGAGAGAGCATAAGTAGGCAGAGCAGTAGGCAGAAGGCAAGGGAGAAGCAGGCTCCCCGCTGAGCAGGGAGCAGGATGCAGGACTCCATCCCAGGAAGGCAGATGCTTAACCGGCTGAGCCACCCAGCTGCCCCCTTCAGGGCTTATTTTAACTTACAGTTTCAGGAACATTTTCACCCAACATTTTGGATGGATTCTGGTATAAGCGCATCTTGAGAGGCTGCAGGAGAGGTGTTGGCCACACTGGAGCAACCCCATGCTGCTTTATCATCCCACGTCAGGTTTTATGTGTTAATCGCACGTTTCCCTTGTTCCAAGGTGAAGGAGGCCCCCCAGGAGGCTGAGATGGTGGTGTTCGCGGCGCGTCGCCCAGTGGTGGCCTTTCAGACGAGCGGGGACTCGTGGCGGGAGCAGAAGGAGAAGCGGGCAGCCGTGATGGTGGGCATTCTCATCGGCGTGTTTGTGCTGTGCTGGATCCCCTTCTTCCTGGCGGAGCTCATCAGTCCCCTCTGTGCCTGCAGCCTGCCCCCCATCTGGAAAAGCATATTCTTGTGGCTTGGCTACTCCAATTCTTTCTTTAACCCCCTGATTTACACAGCATTTAACAAGAACTACAACAACGCCTTCAAGAGCCTCTTCAGCAAGCAGAGATAAACCCAGGGCTCGAGGAGACCTGCAGGTAGGGCCGAGGGCAGGGAACTGGTATTTCTCCCCGCCCCAGGCATCTGGGAGCCTGGGCCCACAAGAGAGTACCGATGACGTCAGAGCCTACCATCGGGCCTGGACTGTAGGACCAGCAATGCCAAAGGCTCGCCGGGAAAGACAGCGCATGCGTGGCAGGCGTGCAGCTACGCCCTCTTCCCGGGTGTGTGGCAGACATTGCTAATCGATCGTGGCACGTTTCTCCACGGAGCGGGACCTCTGCCTCAGGATCTTTATCAGACAGCGCTCTAGGTACAGCTAACTGGTTGGAATGGACACAGGAGTGGAAGCTGACTTGCCTTTCCTTTATTTAATACCCTGTTCCTCCGAGGGGATCCCTCGGCACAGAGCCCCAGGTGGCCTGTTTTGGGGCCCACTCAGGAGACTGTCTCCTTTGTGAAACAGCCCCCACCTCTACCCACCTGATTCAACTTACCTCCCCCCATCTCCAAGGCGGTGTATCCCAACTGGGGAGATGGGAATCATCTGAAAGTTGTTTTTTTTTTATAAAAAAAAAAGTGGTGCCACCCATATCTACTGAATCAGGCTTTCAGAGAAGTCTAATTATTGAGTTCTTTTTTCATCAGTGAGAGACAGTGCTAGATGCTTAGATTGTTCTTTAGACCAATTAAATTGGCCTTTGGGAGGGGGAGACTCAGGCAGGAGTGTTTAAAGCTCCCCAGGGGATTCTAGCCGGCCAGAGTTGAGGATCCCGGCGGGGTCCTTTCTCTGCTTCTGAACAAGGGAGAGCAGCTATGAGAAATGTTCCCACCACTTCATCATACGCACTTGTATGTGTAATAAAAATATTTTTTGAAGCATTGATTTCTAGGCTCAAAATCATATGTATGACTGATCTCTCTCTCTCTCACACACACACACACACACACACACACACACACACACACACACATTCACATATGCCATCGAAATGGGGATGACTGCAGTCTAAGACACAACAATCCCAAACTGCCATAGTGAATCTTGGCCTTCCTGAAAATACCAAATGTGGCCCGGGGATTTAGGGGTCCAAGGGCCTGGATGAGGGGAGATACCTGGACTAAGTCATGCTGGCCACAGTTCCCCTGATTTTGGGAAGGGCTGGTTGCCAACTGATTAGGTTTTTTCATTGTACCCAAAACATTACACTCCCCCATCGGCTCACCGGATGTTTGAGGTATGTAGACATTCTTTAAGCTTCCACTATAAAGGACCTGTACTTTGGGGTTTATCAGAGAATAGAGGTCCACAGTGCCTTTTCCAAAATCTTTGGGGCCAGATGGGCTTTGGAACTTAGAAGTGTTTTCAAGTGTTAGAAAGGCAATATGGTGTACATTGCATGAATTAGGTAACACCCCCACCTGGGTTGGAGGCAGCAGTCTCTACTCAACCTGTGCAGTAAAATATATGAATATTTATACTGTGAGAAAAGACTAAAAATAGCTAGCTAGCAGAGTCAGATCAGATTTTGTCACTGAATGAGTTAGAAACCACCTCTGGTTACCAAACTTTGTGTTTTTGCAATTGAGGACCCGTAAACCATCCACATGCAGCTTTGCTGCATGTCAACCCTGTTGAGGGGAGGGATTCTGAAGGCAGTCTTGGTTCAACTATTCCTTTGTGACTAGCGGTTGGGACACCACAAAGGTGCTTTGTATGGCTTTCTACGACAGCTTTCGTGGAGTCATAGTTTGGAATTTTATTCTTTCGTTGGAAGATACTTGAAGAAACATGAAATACGTTAATGCACTTCACATAAAAATGTAAAGTCCTCTGTTTCAGTCTTTGTGAAGCATGTTTTCTTATGATAATGAGGACTTTTATTATGTTTCCATTTTTCCCTTGATCAGGAAGAACAGAACCACATTTCTGGCCTAACTTTGGAATCTGTGTAGGAACTGGCATCCTATTGATTTGTGTCTAAGGTTTCTAGCCAGTCTATAATTCCAATTCTTACTTAGGTTTTCCCTAGCCTAGTGTTTTCTGTTCTATTTGTATTTTACTATCATAGTCTGTGTATTTTCTACAAGCGACCTCAAATCCTCTGTGAACCAAGCCAGGAAAGAAAGGAATGGGCACACTGTTGTGTTTGAAGGGTTAGAGCTCAAGCTTGGGGCTCTTGGGGATTTTGCCCTATCCGCTGAAACACACTTGGTGGTGTTAGAGATCTTCTTCCCTGTCCCTCTCTTCATACTATTTATCAAGCATCCACCATGTGTTGCTGCTGTACTCGGTTTTAGATACAAATGCTCGTTTGATCCTACATCTATCCTGCGAGGTAGGTATTGTCCTCATCGAACCCCGTTCCAAGAGGGTAAATAGCCTGCCTGAGGTCACACGTGAGTACATACATGACAGAACTGGTATCTGGACTCAAGTTGACCTGTATCCAAGCATGGGGAAGGACGGGAACTCAACGGAAGTTGGCCTGGACTCCATGTTTCAATGTCTGCTTGCGTTTTGCAGCATGAACACTGCACCTGGTGTAGTGGGTCTGCTTGCATTGTTCTAGTTGGGTTCCAGGCAGGAGCCTTAGAGGAAGAATCTAGGTAGAGTTTGGTGAGGGGTACTTGTGGAATTTTTTGGTTTGCTCTTCCTACTGGGTAGGATGCTTTACGATCATGTTCATTTGGCCTGGGCTTTGGCTTAATGTAGGATCATGATGGAAGCATCCCAGGCGGAAGGAATTACATATGTGGAGCCCTTCTTAAAAGGAGGTTGCTTGCTTGCTGACTTGGTGGCAACTTCTATTGGACCTTTCAGACTTGACCCTTTTCTTCAGTTAGGGAGACCTTCCCTAACCACCACTATAATTACAAAATGCTTAATTTCTGAAACAGATCAGTTGATGACTGACTCTCTGTAAGGCTGCACCTGTAATTCCTTTTATTTTGTATTTTTTTGTTTTTTTTTAAAGATTTTTATTTATTTCAGAGAGAGAGAATGAGAGAGAGAGAAAGCACATGGGGGGGGGAGGGTCAGAGGGAGAAGCAGACTCCCCGCCGAGCAGGGAGCCCGATGCGGGACTCGATCCAGGGACTCCAGGATCATGACCCGAGCAGAAGGCAGTCACCCAACGACTGAGCCACCCAGGCGCCCCTGTAATTCCTTTTAATAAGAGTATCAGAATAACAGTCTACTGACAAAGTATCTGATTTATAATGAACATTGCAGGAACTGCTTTAATAACCATAATGTCTCTGCTCTGCCTCAAATCTCTTTGCTTGCAGTACCTAAGATGGAGGTGGGAGGATGTAAGAGGAATTAGTCTCTTCCTTGTCGAGATTCATTTGCTAAAGTATCTTCATGTCAGAATCCAAGTTCACAAAGTTCCAGGTCTGTAGGATGGATGGGGCTAACCCAATGGTATATTTTATAATGTAGTCATGTACAATGGATAAAGTATGCTCCCTTTCTCCCCTTTAGCATGGCCTCCATGTTTCTTCATGCATGTCGGACGGGAATTTGGATTCTGACCATGATTGCTGTATTCCCAGGGCCTGACCACAACAGAAGCTCAAACATTTGTTGGTTGAATGAAGGAGCTATCAGGGATTTATTTTTCTCATGGAACAAGAAATATGGGGGCGAGGGGTCCCTGGGTTGGTTCAAGAGGCTCACCTTCAGGGAGTCAGGCTCTTCCCATCTTTTCACTCTGCCAAGCTCCCTGTGTCGGGATCTCTCTTCTCATGGTCTCAAAATGGTTAAGGCCGCTCCAGACACCCTGTCCTTCCCCAACAACTTGCAAGAACAGAGCTCTCTTAATGCATCTTGCGCTGATTCCCAGCAGCAACATCTCCTTGCCTCGGGGGTACCATCTCCATATTTTGCACCCCCAAAGCCAGAGGAACAGGAGTGGTGCTGTGACCCTCACGAGAGAGGGGCAAACCACTTCACGGTCCACTGCCCCCTCTCCCTATAGCTGCTCTGTCAGAAGAGGCGAGCCCCCTTTCCATTTCCCTATTTCCCCCCAAGACCCAAGAAAAGGAGAGATTCATTACTTTGGGAGTAGGGCTTTAAATTCCTAAGGAAAGCAGATTTATCAAACATGAATCTTCTGTCATGTTTCTGTTTGGTAGAAAATCAAATCAAATTAAGATTTAAAAACTTTATTTTTGTTGAATAGATAATACATGTACATGGTATAAAATTCAAAAGGTACAAAAGATACACAGTGAAAAGCAATTCCCAGCCCTCTTCCCAGAGGCAACCGAAGCTGTCGGGTTCCTGTGCGTCCTCCCAGAGACAGTCTAGGCACATGCTAGCAGGAATGCATGACAGATGTGCATGAATGCACCATGCACGTGTGTATACCCATCGCCACACGTTTGCCCCATCCCCTCCCTTCTTTCAAAAACGAGCACTAGTATACCAAGAGCCTCTTGTCCCCCACTTAACCGTGCGCCTTAGGGATCATCCCACGGCAGTACATACAGAGTGACTCTGTTCTTCCAAATTTAACAGCCCACTGGACGGATCCACCCTGATTTACTTAACCATCGCCGTGTGTTGGTGGCGGCCGCAGTAAAACTCCTTGTACATGAGGAACACTAGAAGCAGCACTGCTAGCTCAAGAGGTTTGTGCATTTGCACTGTTCGCAGATATGGTCCGACTGCCCCCCATGGATGTGTACAGTTCGTACTCCTGCCAGCACCGCATCCCACGGTTGCTCCCCACTTCCTGGTTTCATGTGGCTGAGTCACTTCAACCAGTCAAGCGACCGTTAGGTTCACGACATACGTGGAGTCAAAAGAGACTCATGACCTAATCTCTGACACTGGTGTGTTCCCTTTCTCTTTCCCCCTGTCTGGGGAGAAAAAAACCCACGTGAAAGGTAATTGCTTTGAATGGTTTGAGACCTCTGACCCCTCTGTCATCCTGACCTTTGAGGTTCGAGTCTAACAAAGACACTCTGAGAGATTCTCTCAAGCTGCTGAGTAAAACGGTCCACCTGTATGCAAACAAAGCATAAATCAGACGGAAGTTTCAGTCTAAACTCTGCTAATACAGGGATGCAAAGTTGTAATTTAGAGAAGCTCTTTTACGCGGCCAGAATCTCTGGGCCATTGACCCAAGCCAGGCTCTGGGGAGACTGCACGGTTCCTGCTTTCACCGCTCTCCCACTCTCGGGGGTGAGCACGCAACAGACTTCGCAAAGGACGAAGAGATCAAACAGCAGCCTGTGCCACCAAGAGAGACAGCAGGGGAAAGGGTAGAATGTGATCAGGGCTGCAGGCAGACACTGAATGGGTCTGTCGCAGATCAGGCTGTCCCAGAAAGCCACTGCCCTTGACCTTGGACGGACGGCGGACCAGGCAGAGGCAGCAGCAAGGACAACAACCACGGGCAGGTGCGAGCTCAGTGCATTTGAGGAACTGATATAAGGCTGATGCGGAAAACCCACAGTATTCCCCACAATGTCAAATGAGCCACACACCAGCTACTAGACCCCCTCGACGCTTTTACACATTTATCGTGAGAAGAGTGGGGACCATGACAACATGATTTTTTACAAAGCGTTTTTGAGCCCGTCGCCGTGTGCTGTTAGAAGAAATGCTCTGGACTTGGGGAAAAGGACTAAGAGAAGGCCTGGGGGGCCCCGAAGATGCCTCGCACAAGGCACGCCACCTGACTAGTTACCCAGCCACAGAAATGGACGGCAGGTACCTCACCTTGCTGGGGCTCTTTGTGGGACTGCTGTGCAGTAAGATGTGCTTGTACCCAGAAGCCAGCACTGGACACAAGTAGAGCATAAAGCACTTCCTTAATGTTCTTCCCCAAAGCAAGCTTCAAGTCAGCTCTGCATCTCAGGCTCAGCCAAAGTACCTGCTAAAGTTTATCGCTAGAATGGCTGCTTCACTCGTACACTGATGATCAGTCACGTGCAGACAGGGCACGACAAGGCCATGCCCGAGTGACAGAAATCCAGGTGGCCCGGGTCACAGGCCACTGCTTGCGGTCCAAAGTGCCTTTGCTGTCAGGCCTGCTTTAGTCACTACATACATGATCAAGGCCAGCAACAGTCAGCCTGAGGTCATGGGGATGGCGCTGCGTGAGGCTGCAGAGGGCTGCCTGAGGCCTGCCCTGTCCTCTGCTCCTGGTTTCAGGAGCTTCCAAGAGCTACGCTGTTTGTCAAGAAGTGCTTCCTCAGCCTGAGAAAGGCCTGCTATCTGTCGCAGCCCCTCGGCCGTCTGGTCCTGCTTCAGTAGACACTGGCAGGACATTCCGCTACCCACGGAATACGGGCAATGGACCAGAACCCAGTGAAAACCATACACTTGAGATTCTAACAAGACCTTAGGCCTGACAAACCTGGAATTTGCTCTCTCTGTTCAAAAAGGAAACAGACCCCGACGTGTCACTTTGACAGCATTCTCTAACATTCGGAACCTCCCTCTACTGCAATGAGCTGACCCCAGGGACCCATGGGACGGAACCCAGGCCAAGGACAACAAAAAATATGTCCAAATGTCTCCCTGCATGCCTCATGGTCCTCTAGTCTGTACTGCTCAGCAGCTCTGATTTTGGTTTAGACCAAGGCAGCCCCATGTACTTGGCGAGATGCATGTTGGGGAGGGTGGCACCCCACCCCGAGGCTGGTGGAGAATGCCAGGGTACCGGGTGGCCAGCCCCAGGAAGGCTGCCATGTTAGCAAGCTCATGGCTCTGACCGAAGAGGGGAAACTGAATGCTTCCTGGGGAAGCCTCATTCCTCCAGAAGCACACATTTCATAAAAGTAACTTAAGCATGTTTCCTGCTTTTTTTTTTTTTTAAACAGAAAAGTCTGTGGGCTTAGCCCAGTACCCAGCCATACTCTGGGCACACAAGATGTCCTGGGAGGAATGCTCCTGAGTGGCTTCTGAAATGAAGAGGGCCTTGGGGCATCACGTCAGCCTCTAAGGCCTGACTGTAAGGCACGCTTATGGTCCTAATTCCTCACAAAGGCACCATCCACTCTGTGGGGCATCTGTAGCAAACACGCAGTTCTCAAAACTGACTCCTGCAGTCCAATCCAAGATGTGTCCAAGGAATAGGAATGAACTTGTTATCTGTACTAGACCTTGTGGATTAAAAGGGGAAAAGAGATCTTCTGATACCTCCCCATACCAAAACCAAATCAAAACGAAATTCTTTGGAAACATACCCAATAAATGCCTCTCACTTTTAAAAACGGTTATTAATTAGTTGCTTTAGAGTAGTCATGCCATACTTTCCCCAATAGCATGGAGATGTGCTATGGAACCCCAGGATATAACCTCCCTACCACCTTTGGACAAATAGACAATTTCATAACTGCTCAAAATGTTGTTGGGGGGGTGGGTCCATGAGCTTCTCAACAAGAAAACACAGATGTTTCCCTGAATCTGAAATAATCTGCAAACTGCTGTCCAGCACCACCCCCCTGCGCTCAGAGTGCCACCTGCTGTCACTTGCTTCAGCTTCATGGGGCCCTTTCAAAAATCAATCTGCAGATGACTGTGGCTGCCGGAGCAGCCAAGGGGCGACGTATGCAGCCCAGGGAGGGCACACTCGGCACAGGGGAGTGTCACTCTGGAAGCAGCCAGCCTCATCGGACAGGCCTCGCTGCCCGGCCACAGAAACCCACGGCTGCTGCTAATCCGGCATCAGATTTCTAAAGTTCTGTCCACATCAGATTTGTTTACTGCACTCATCAGAGAACTAAGAATGAACGTGATGCTCTTGTGACCGCACCGAATGCCCCAGCTGCCTCCATGTATAAGCTTCCATGTGTCACGTCCATACCTACTGACCAGTTATGTCTGCAAGGTTCATGCAGAATGAAGCGCAAACCTCACGCTGGGGTTCACTGAACACGGCTGAGCTGCCAGATCCCTGACAGCCAGGGCAGGAGGGGCTCTGCATCTGGTCTGCTCTGCTCATTTCCAGAGGACACAGTCTACCACTCTGCCTGCCTTCAAGGCCCCCCCAAAGGCTGGTCCCAGCCTGCCTGTCCTGCAGAGACAGGCCCGTCCACTCCTTGCCCAACAAGCATGCTTAGACTCTCCCTGCACCCTTTCAAGTTTCTAATTACAGTCGTACTTTATCCGAAATGGCCTTCCCACCTGTGTCCGCCTATTAAAATGCAACTCCCCACTGCGATCTAGCCCCAGGCCTACCTCGCCCACGACATCTCCTGGACCTTTGCACGTCCCACTGCTCTTCCTCCTCCAGCGCTTTCCGCTCGTGGCCGGTCGCTCTGGCATTTACCACACGCTGCCCTGGAGCTCAGGGACTGGTGCATGAGTCTCATCTCTGTGCATGGCCCAGGACCCGTCCAGAACGTGGAGCTCACGGTGTGTGTGCATAATGGGGAGGGATGCACAAGACCAACCACGCCTGGCTGGTACTCACATGAGAACTGGGCATATTAAGGTGTCATGCTTGTGTAGGGGTCCTCAATATGAGGCCCCTGTTTTCAATTTTTGGTGAAATAAACTCGAGTTGTGTGTAAGAATTAAACTGATGGCAGCCATTGAGCTTTCATTCTTGCAGTTACACCATTAAGACTGCTGGCTGGCATCTCAAGGAGCCAGGAACAAAAGGCACCAAGGGTAAGTGAAGGGCCCACGTGACCAACACTCACATGGGCTGGTCATTCAGCTAAAAACCTTTGTTTACTAAAAAAAAAAAAAAAAAAAAAAACTCAGGTGACCAAGCTCTGGGGTCTAATGGGCTATTTCTGCCCCCCACCCCGGGCCACTTGCTGGCTGCCTGAGGTGCAGGGCCTGTGTTTTATACTTCCGTCTCCCCCAGTGCTTACTTCTCACTGGTTGCTCAATTAACATTTGCTGAACAAATGAATTCCTTTTTATTCAGAGAGTCCATACAAATACAGGTACCTTCATATGTGCAATGTTACTGGAGAAATTCAAGTTGACCCGACACAGAACGAATACTGCCCGCATTTCCTCATAGGATGACAGGTGTTATCCAAGTCATCATGTTTACACCGTCTGATTCCATCAACAACAGAGAGATGAAATGGAAGCAAATGGGAGAAAGAAAATATCCGGGTGCTGAGAGATTATGACCCCTGCATCTCTCTACTGTAGTGTTCAGAACCATTTCACCATCTTGCAGTTGATACATGGCATTAAAAGAAAAAAAAAAAATCAGTGACATACGATGATGTCCGGGAACTTTCAGGAGGCCTTGGCTTTGACCCTGGACAGCAGCACCTCATTCTTGCGGCCCTCCTGGAAAGGAAGCAGAGAACGTGCGCATGAGCTTTCCCAGTCCCAGGAGACACAGTGACTGACCGACTAAACCGGCCCCTTTGCATGCTGCCACCGGCATGATGGAATGGCCGGGATGGGTTCACCTGACCTTCGGTACCAAAATAACTGTAACGACAACGGGCTTCTGGACTGTAAGGCCGAGAACTGGATGATGATTACGCACTGTCATTCCACAAGACTTCACGAAGCCACTGCAATCCTCAGGGGCCAGAAGCGGCCAGCAGATACTCAGGAACCCATCCTGGACCCACTATGATAAGGAAGGGGAAGGCCCTTGGAGCCTGTGGCCAAAGGGGTGACGAAAGGCACACCTCAGCAAGCAGAGCCCATGGCGAAGTTCTTACTCTGACAACAGTGGAGATTGGGTATATCCTTAGCTTTAAGAAAGAAACTCACAGAAGACCGGCTGAGAGACATGCACTGAGAGACACTTCCCCTTTTAAAAATGAGCTGTATGAAATCCATTACTGCAGGCGCCAAGGGAGGTCACTGGTCCCAGCCCGTGTGTATGGCATCTGGCACCCAGTGGGGCGAGGTCACCTCCGTATCACTCTGTATCCACCTCTTCAAACATGTTCCAGAGCTTCTCACTACGCCTGCTCCTTCCCTCTTGTTCCCACCGGCCTTGACAGCTCAGGACACCTCCACCTGCTAGCAAACAATGTCCCCTCCTTCCTTGGGCCATGTCACCAGGAACCCGGTTTAAGCTGAGAGATGAACGTGGTAGTGGGAAGGGCCTGGAGAGGCAAGCTGGAGGGCCCTGGTCCAAGAGTGAGGCCAGGCCTCCAGAAGCCCTGCTTCCCTGGAGATGCCCTTCGTGTGGAAGAAATCCTTCCAGCTTAACCCTCTGCATCCAAGACCCCCGAGGTCAGTGTTTCCATCTCCCTGGGCCTGGCTAGGTGCTCCTGGAGGCCCTTGGTTCTTTCTGGAAGTGCCATGGCTCATGGCTGCAGTGACCCTTTTTTTACTAAGTGCCAGTTCACCTGCAGGTACTTAGCCTTCTCCTCAGAGCCGGGGGAATAGCTGGGCTCTGGGCCGGTGGGGAAGGCTGACTGTCAGAAGCAAGGCACTCTGACACTTTCTGAGCACATGTTTCTGGAGGGGGAGGGAGTTAATTGTTCCTGGGCCGTGGGAAGAGAAAGAGGTTGAGTAACATTAGAGAAGAAAGTTGTCCTTTTTAAAACGAGTTATTGAAGAGAAAATAAAATACAATGAAATAAAATAAAATGAGTTATTGCGATTTACTTGGGGAGAAAGCCTCCAGCCAAAAACAAAGCGTGGGTGTGGGGGTAAAGATGCAAAAAGAACAGGGAGACAGTCATACTACTCTATTATTAAATTACCTTCTCTACTTCTGTGTATTTTTTGAAAATTTCCATAATAAAAGATAAAACAACAAAACAATGAATAAATACATTCAGTTGTCACCCACTTGAACTTTTAAATGAGGCAAAACAGCTCAGCAGCATCAACATGGTCCTGTGGTAGCGTCCCCGGCAGGGGCCAGTCTATGCACACAAAGCTGAGATGGTGCTGGAACTTCCCAGGACAGGTATCCTGGGCCATCCGTCACCTGCTCTGTGCGAGTGCTCATGAAGTTTCATGCAATCTACCGGAGGCCTTTGGGGAAACTACAGAACGATACTGTCCATCTGTTCAAAGCAAATGCAGAAAGGGTCCTTTAGGCATTTCTTTCCAGAAGAGAAGGGAAAAAACTTCCTTGCCTCTGTTTCTGTCCTACTGAAGAGTGCATGGGGCCCACCATGTGCCAGACGCAGCACTTCAGCCCCCTCGAAACTATGTACTCAAAGTCAGCTTCATGAAAATGCACAGCCTGCATTCGTCAGTGCTAGGCTAGAAATTAAAGCTCTCTTTGGTGACCTTATGAGAGACCGTAGTTTAGAGACGTAATTAATTAACGTAATATGCAATTAAAGAGACTTCAGAGCATGTGTCGTTCCTTGGCCGACTTGCTATTAACACACCTGCTGCGATGAGCAAGCCAGTGGAAACTTAGAGGTCACTGGATGTCTCTAACCAGTGCCTCGACAGCCAAGGAGGCTGGGGGTCAGGATGAGGGTGCAGTACGCCAGACCCGATGAAGGGAACGACGAAGGTGGCCAGGGCCGTGCTCTGCGATGCTGCTGCGCTCTGCATGAAGAGTACCTGCAGCCACCACAAGTGCCACAGACCAGGATGCGGCGGGAATTTAGAACCCAGGAGGAGACCAGGCAGGTGGGGGGTGGGGGGCAAGGAAAGAAAGCAGGCAGAGAGGGTTCTGGAAGAAGACCCCGCCCTGGGATGAAAGTCTGCTCCTTCAGACCGATCTTCCACCACACGTGAGACCTTATCTGGTAACTGCCGTCTGTAAAATAGCACAATTACTCCAGCTGAAGGAATGGGGTGGAAACTGGGGAGCCGCAAGCCTCCGCCAGCACTTCTTCCTCAAGCTGTGGTGGCTGCAAGGAGGGGCCGAGTCACCTCAGAGGAGCAGGTGGAAAGAGTTTAAGAATTCGGAACACTGACACGCAGTTGCTAATTTTAAATTTTTGCCAAGTAAAATGTTAAAAAATAAAGAATAAATACTATCATTTTCATGTCAAAAAACAAGAAAATATGTTTTGTTTTTTTTTTAAAGGTGAGTCTATTCAGTTGTCTGAAGAACATATATTCCCCTTCCCTTTTTCCCCGATGAGCTTTGGACGAAGGGAAACGGCATGGGCAGGCACATGGTCTAGGGGTCTCAGCGGCCCGGAGGGACCCACGCGTGCTGACGCGGGGGTCTCTGTGCCTAGGGAGGCAGGATCACAGAAAGCCTGATGCTTACCATCTCTGAAGCAACCGTTGCCTTGGGAGGTCATCTTTAGCCTTCAGCCCTGAGAGCGCGTAGTGCTTTTCCATTTCCTTTTATTTGCTTTGATTTTGACAGCTTATACTTATCCTCAACTTATCTGCTTTTTGTTTCTGCTGTCAAAAGGGCAGTGCTGGCATGTCCCAGCAACATTTAATTCCTCCCCGTTGGGCCTTTTCTCTGAGTTATTTGCATTAAAGGGGGAAAAGAGCTCTGGCCAAGTCCGCACCGCACCCGAGACCCGCCCTGACTACATCATCTCCGTTAGTGCTCCCACCCCTGGCAAAAACTGAAATTAGTTCTCATTTGTTATTACTTGTTTACTAGGGTTTGTGCTTCCTAACTTGTTATCTGTCTCCCCAACCACAACATAAGCTCCTTGACACAGGGAGCGGGTCTGTTTAACAACCTGATATATCCCCAGGGGCATGGTAGGAGCGGGAAGATCATTTATGGAAAGTGTGAGAGATTTTGAAATGTCTATGGGTTGTGGCCTCCACAAGTTAAATTTAAAAAAAAGAGGGAAGGAGAAGTAGAAAAGGAAAAATCAAGAAGGAAGGAAGGAAGGGAGGAAGGAAGGGAGGGAGGGAAACAAATTTTTAAAAATATACAGGAATAAAATTATTGGTATGAAAAGATCGTAATTTTTATTCTGTGGACCTAACACCAGGATACAACCTACACCTCTAGCCCCTCTATATTTAGCAATCTCTATACTCACTGAAATCACATGGATTTGGGTTAGGAATTCCTGAAAATGAAGCTGCTGATATCCTAGTAAGTGACACAACAAAATCTCCTTTCCAGAAAATCTCATAAGAAAGGGGCAAACACTTTTCTTTCTGGACCCACGGAGAGTAACCCTGCCCAAATGCAGGGAGAAAAGACGGGGACATACAAAATTCAGTTGAGCGCTGGGTGTTATAGGAGGCAGACGGAGTGCTAGATGCTTTCATCCCTCGCCTGACCCAGCAGAACCCACCAAGGAGGCAACAGGTTTGGGGGGATTCAGTCACTGCCCAAGTGCACAGCTGGTAAGTGGTAAAGGCAGGGTTCGAACCCGAGCCTGCCACGCTCAAAGTTCACCCTTCCCACAGGCTTCTCAAGGTCCCTCCCCCACCTCGGATGGGGGGGAAGGAAAACTCCAGCTCTGAATGTGTAACAAATGCTGCTTCCAGGTGGCCTTTGATGTTATTTTACTTGTGAGTTTAATATGCTTACTAAACGTGAGGGGAATAAAAATAAAGTTGTGATGTCTCTCAGAACGTTCAGTTCAAGACTGGAGATGGGCCAGCGCACCATGCAGTCCTGAACTACCTGGATGCGGGACTTTACTGTTGGATCACATTGCCGACCTGCTGTTACCCATCCCCAGACCAGTGGGAAACCAGGCAGCCACTGTGGTTTTTAAGGGCTCCTCTTGAGACGAACACAAATCCCCCCCAGCCTTCCGTGCCTGGCCCCAGCTCCCTCTTACCTCCTTGAACTCCTTCACAGTCTTAAAGTAGAGCCTCTGCTTTTCTAACAGTTCCAAGTACTGGTCATTCAACTGGTCTCTTCTCATCTTGTTCTCTTGCTTCTTCTTTTCCATCTGTTGAAACATTTTGGGAAATGGTGAGGAAGGGCACGTGGTGACCAAGGCCTGCAGGCGACACCCAAAAGGTGACTATTACCAACATTTCCAGGGACTTCTTTATATCATTTCTGAGATGGACCTATTTATTTGCGTGATATTGCATAGAGGTTTCTCGAATTTACTCAGCAATTCTATCATTGGGCATTAACTGTCGTGTGTGTGTGTGTGTGTGTGTGTGTTAACTGTGTGTGTGTGTGTGTGTGTGTGTGTGTGTGTGAGATTACAACTCCACAATCAACAGCCTGGTGGTTCTCCACCAGGGGTGATCTTGCTCCCTGAAGGGCACGAGGTGGTATCTGGGGATGGATTAGATGGCCACAGCTGTGAGGAGAGGGTGCTCCAAGCACCTTCTGCTAGGAGCCAGGGATGCTGCTAAACTTTCTACAACGTGCAGGACAGCCCCCACACAACAAGGCGTCATCTGGCCCAACATGTTAATTGTGTTGAGGTTGAGAAACTCCTATGTAAATAACTGAGTCCTCTTTCATTCAACGTAAGTGTTGCCATGCTATTGTACGCTTTCAACAATCAAAACTTTAAAAACTCTACAATATTCCCAATCACACTGCTACCTTACCCATTTTTCTATTGGTGGAAAATTTAGGGTGTTTCCAGGACGGTGACCTCATAAACAAAAGGCTGGATGTGGGTTAAAGAGACTTTCCTAAGGTACCTGACAGCTTAGTCTTCCAACAGATATTGCACGGTCACCCTGAAGACTAAACACGGTGGTGACGAGGCGGCATCACTGCTCCCAAAGAGGGTGCTAGAGGGGCTGATGCTAACCAAGCACCTGGCAGAATCCATGTGCAAATCCCTATTCATGATCACTACTGTGAAGAGAGTGCCTGCGTTGGGGGACAGAGAGGCGGGTGGGCGCACAGCCTCTTCAGCTGGATGGCCATGGAGGGCTCTCTGAGGAGGTGACACTGGGCAGAGTCGGCAGTGGTATGTGCACTATTTCCGGCAGCAAGTGGGAGCATCACCCGGGTGGTGAGGGCAGAAAGCTGTGGGGGCCAGCTGGTGCCTGGCTCGCAGCAGGTGCTCAAGAGCACGCTGGACGGAATCACTGGTCTTCTGATGCCTGAGCAGGGCTTCCGAGTTACACGTTGGAAGGGATGGCCCAGTAAATCCAGGTTAAAGTTGAACTGGCTGCACTGTATCCCAGTCATACCCCTCTCCAGGCCACGGGCCCATCAACTGGTGAACTGCAACCTGCTGTCCCCACAGCCTATCCCACCCACATGGGCATTGGTCTGCCTGGTCCACTCCTGACCATGTATCCAGCTCCTAAGTCACCTGGTGACCTAATCCTGAGCCCCCTGCCCTCTTCTTTCCATAGGTCTGCACATGGACACCGGTCACATGCCTGAGCCCAGGCCTGGAGTCTGGTAACCTGCCTGCCCCTGAGGTCTCCCAGAGGCGGGCAGTCCCCCCTGGGGACTTTGGTCAGGGCCACCTTAACACTCATCCCTGGCTCAGCAGTCCACCCTGCTCCCTTCTGGCAGGCTTCCTGATGCTGTCCAGATGACTATGGTTCCTGTCACCACTTCCCACAACCGTTAGGAACCTTTTCTGCTGAGCTGGGTGGGACCTCACTGCTGGGTCCCTACCCTTTAAGTCGCATAGTCTGGCAGATCGATCCCAGACCTTTCCTGCCTGCTCTGCCCTCCAGCAGAAAATCTGGCCATGAATGACTATGTCTTAGCAACATACACAGGGCACTTTAATAAATTTAATTTGAATGTCCCCAGGTCCAGCCGTGAAAGGTAGTGTAGCAACCCTGAAACGGACTGACCTCGAGACCAGAAAGGCCTGGGTTCCAAACCTACTTCTGTCACTTACTGTGTACCCCTGGACAGGTTATTTCATCTTTTGGAATGACAGGTCCCCTAGTCGCAAGATAAGGATAATATCACCTAGATCACAGATTACAAGGTATATATGATATTAGTTAAGTGAACGACACATCACTTGGTTCAGGGTCGTATTCAATAAAGACTGTGTTTTGTCTTCACGCTGGACACCTAGAATGCAGTTGGTAACAGGCGGTGAGAGCCCACAGAATCAGGAGCTGACTCCTAGGTCTGGGTTTTATTTTCACACTGTCCTAGCAACCCCTTCCCCAGGCCCACTGTTCCCACTCCTTGCTCATCCCCCTTCACACTCTAGGTCAGGAACCTTAGATTCTTTTGCGGAGCACTTGCTCCCAGTATTCCAGAGAGCCAGAGACTTCACCTCCTCAGGATGAGGTTAAAATGCCTTCCAGTGGGGCGTCTGGGTGGCTCAGTCAGTTAAGCGACTTCCTTCGGCTCGGGTCATGATCCCAGGGAACTGGGTTCAAGCGCCACATCTGGCACTCTGCTCGGCGGGGAGCCTGCTTCTCCCTCTCCCTCTGCCTACCGCTCCCCCTGCCCGTGCTGTCTCTGTCAGATAAATGAAATCTTTAAAAAAATAAAATAAAATGCCTTCCAGTATGTGACTCTCTCTTCACTCAGGAGCCCTTCCATGCACCGTACACACCCTTCCTGTTATGTGTACACACTGCTGGTCTATGGTCTACTCCGTGTACATCCCACACCCACCAATTCCGGGGCTGTGTGCTGTGTGAGGACACAGACTCCCCTGCCGCATATACTCTGAGCAGGAACCACCATGGCATCCATATAGGGAGGGCTATGGTTTTTTAAACAAACACTTCAAAAGACATGCATCCAAACAAATGTTGTTCTGCAAAGACAGCCTTCTTGCATTTGAAATGCCGGCCAATAATCAAACCTGACCAGGAACCCTCTTTGAGAACTGCCTTTGCAGTCAATTGAATGAATTCATTCACTCAGCAAACAGTTCCCGAAAGCCCACCGTGGGTCAGGTGCCGGGCTCGCCACTGGCGATGCTCACACGAGGAAGAGAACCCTCTCTGCCCGTGGGCATCTCGTACCCCACCATCTAGTTGGGGAGACAGACACAGAGCAGCCTCTTTCACTGGTCGGCACTGAGGTACCAATAGCATAAAGCCTGGGGGAGAATGGAGAGAATGAACGGATCACATCTACTTCCTTTCCTAGGAACGTGTCTCCTGGTAAACAGGAAGGGGAAGCCAAAGGAAAAACAAAACAAAACAAAATAATCAATTCCCAGTGTTCTTTACTATGGACAAGAGCAGCTCTGCGGGGTGCCGGGTGGCTCAGTGGGTTGAGCCTCTGACTCTTGATTTCAGCTCAGGTCATGGTCTGGGGGTTGTTAGATGGAGCCCAGCATCAGGCTCTGTGCTGGGGGTGGAGCCTGCTTAAGATTCTCTCTCCCCCCCCGACCCCCACTTTCCAGCTTTCATTCTCAAAAAAAAAAAAAAAGAAAAAGCAGCTCCCTAAGGAGGAGCATGATGGCATGACAGGAGGGCGGAAAGGTCCACCCCGCTGTGATCTGGGTTGTTAAAGGCTTGTGCTTAGCTAGGCTCTCCGTCTTCCTCCTCCTCCCTTATACCCTTAGGACTTAGCTCATCAAGAAGGGACCGTCCTGGCTTGGGTGTGTGTACGTGCACAAGGCAGATGACGTGCTGCCTCACGACTGCTTTCATTTTTGGGGCTGAACAGTCTTGTCACTAGTGGTAATTTCTTTTTTTTCCTCCACTGACATCATTTTATGGAAGTCGTTAATGGAGAGATTAATATTTTCGACAGGGAAAGGGACATAAAGAGCTTTTGCCCTCAGTTCACCTCTTGTGAGATGAGATTATAGGAACCATGAAGGCTGGCCTTCTGGGAGTGGGTTTTTATGATGCCAAGTACTACAGGCACTCTTTCCTTCGTGTGTTCGCATTCTGACATCACCCCCTGCACCACTCTGCCCCAAGCTCGAGAGAGGAGATGCCCTGAGTCCCCAGAGTTTGACTGCCATGCCTGAGGACCACTCTGGTGTGATCCACGTTTTTAAAGGGATCAAAAGTAAGAGATTTGGAAGTATTAGCGAAGACTCATCTGGTTATAACAGCAGAAAACTGCAGCTATGTCTGGTTTCTAGACAGTCATTAAATCTTTACTATAGTCAAAACAGCCCAAGTGCAGAGCCACGGAGTGATGAAAATTCCATGCTGGCCCCAGGATGAATGATTCTCTGTAAGGCTATCTCTGGAACTCTCAATGCTTATCGATTCCTCTTTTCTCTTCTGAGGCATAATATCCTCTCACTTCAGAATTCAGTTCGATAATTATTTGCATTTTTTACGGAGGATTCCTGAAAACTAAAATGCTCTCAAGCATCCTAAGGAATGAATCTCTAATGGTAGAATTTCAGGAACCAAAGATCCAGTGAAGAAGAGACTGTGGACAAGAGAAGAAGTCCACTGGTGAAAGTTGGCTTCCTCTTCTATACAATGGGGGTAACACTACTCATTTAGGAAGGCTTCTAGGAGGACTAGCACCATGCTTGGCCCATAGTGGATGTTCAATCCATGGGGCTACTGTTAAGAGCTTCCATTAAACCACCAGCCTGTGGAGCTGGTGCTGCCCATTGCAGGGTCGGAGGTATGCTGGGAATCCACGCTGCAGACACTGAAGGTGTGTCTTCAGGATTGGGAGCACATTCTCAGGACAAGCAGAAGAGGCCTGCTCTTCCTAAGGCCTTCTCCGTAACCAGTGTGAGATCCGGGCTGCACTATAGAAAACAAGTCCTCTCACCTTCATTCTGCTCTGCTTAATTCCTTCTACGATCTGTTCCATCTGACGTAAAAACTGGTCCCGGGCAGTAGGGGAGGCCATGGCTCTGAAAGAAACAATCAGCAGAATGAAGACCAGCATGCAGGACGCTGAGGAAGGGGGAGCCATCAAGGAGTCTGCCCAGTGCCCAGATGATGCCTTTGTGAGGCATGGTGGACTCCTGGGGGCCCCTGGGTCCCAGGCAGTTACGGATTCTAAACTCAGAGGAAGGCAATGACAATTACCCTCATCTCATAACTGAATATTAATATTAATCTTTTTTCCTCACTTTCTCTACAATTTGCTTAAGTATGTATTTTTTTAAAGCAAAACACAATGTTATTAAAACCAACAAAAATATTTCTTACTTTGATGATGACATGGACTGCCTAAGAAATGAATTCCATTTAGTTTTTAGAAATCTGAGGATTCGGAGGTACTGCTCAAGACTGGCAGACATACTCTGAGATTTTCCTAAAACCACGGTCAGGAAATCTGGTTTCATTTCTGAGGGCAGCAGCTAAACGAGTGGATTTCCTGGTGTCCTGAAACCATCCGCTTCACTTCCTGCTCTGTGCTGGGAATGGCGCCACAAGGATCCGAGCACGTGGATACAGGGATTGAGAATTCTCCCACAGGACGGGCTGACAGAGCAGAACTCATCACAGCAACATCACACACTGCAGCCTCTCTCAATTATCAGGAAATAAAGATGAAGGCACCATTTTTAGAAATGTCAAGGTTATAAGTCACTAATTGAATCTGAATCTTATCAGGGAGCTGTGGTTTCTTTTTGGTTTGTTTTTAGTTAGAAATGAAGCTCCCGATCTGGAGTTTGTAATCCATTCAGATCTTAGTCACCGGTCACCTGCCAGGGGCTGAGAGGTTTGTGCTGGAAGCAAAGGGAGCCTGCTGTATAGACAGCAAGCCCTGGGCTGCTGGACGGTGAGCAGGCCACTGGGCATGCTTGAGGGCTGGTATGACTTGGGTACAGGTGGGCCTTGCCATACAATTTTTGGGGAAAAAGAATTCTTATCTGCATAAAGTAGTTTGGAAGATGCACACTCACCTAGAAACAAGATCTATCAGCAGATTTTAAAAATCTTTTTAAAAATTAGATTATTTCATTATCTAAATTGTGACGCATCCTTATGTGCTCAAGAACTAATGGTATTGATCTAATCTTAACAAGACAAAAGTAATATACAAAGAGAATACAGTAGTGAGACACAAATTACTTGAAAGTTACTTTTTTCCCCCAAGATATTCCTTGGTGTTTCTCAAACTCACTCTAACATCACTGTATTTTTGCAAGAACGCTGAGAAATTTTTGCAAGAACGTGTAAAGCAAGACACAGGCGCACTGTGCATTTGGGGGTGAGAGTGTAAAACCACCCGTCTCGCCCCGTCTCGCCCCTCACACTTCCTCTCACGGGGAGGCGAGCCAAATGCACAGTGAAGGGTACAAGGAGGTGCTGCCAGGAAGGAGGACTACCAGTACTTACTGTGAGAAGTTCTCATGAATTGAGTTCAGCAGGCTGATCTGAGGAGGAAAGGAAGAGAAAAAGGAAAAACCATGATGAGCCAAAGGTAGACAGAGCCCTGCATGGCCCCAACCACTGCAAGGCTGTCTTGTCTCTGCCACTGCTTCTGAAAGCAGCACACCTTGTTTATGGAGATGAAAGAACGTGAGAAAAAGAGCAGCGTGTGCTTAGTCCCACAGTTTTTCCCAGAGCATCTACCTTCTGACAGCCCATGACCCCAGGAACGGAGGAAGAGGGTTCCCAGAAGGGCCTAAATTCCAATAGAGAAGACACTCAGCTACCATTAGGGCCCTTTGGGCAGTTGTCACCAGTCCCTGCTTCCTCACCAAACAGTGTTCTTTATTTTCAGGGCTATCAGCTTAGGGGTGAAGAGCGAGGACACTGTGCCCATCCTGCAGTTTCCCAATGTGGCCAGCTGCTGGGCGGCTCTGAGAGCCCCCTTCCCACGGAGAACACCTTGGGCTGCACAGGAGGACCCTCTCTCTGCCCCAGCGATACAGTCCGGGGCAGGGCTCTGAGTCTGAGGGCCAGAAACCTCAATCTTCTTTCTGGCTGTGTCACTAACTCAGCTTGTCACTGACCCTACTTGGACCTGAGTCTGTAACATGGAAATGGTACTCTTGTCCTTAGGACTCCACAGGGATGCTCGAAAGCTAAAACAGCACAGGCGTAAGTTTATCCAAATATAAAGTTCTATGTTAATATGGCTGGGGATTAAAAGGCTCCCACCCCGCCCCTGCATACTCCTAGTTTTTAAAAGAATGCAATAACTTTAAACACTACTGATGAAGGAAGGTGATGGGCTTTCTCAGAAGGGCTGGCCTATCCCTAAGTTAGGGTTGGTAAGTCTTCCCCTCACTAGGCAGAAAGACCCCAAGGCCACAGTGTGTGGCAGAGCTAGCCCCCAGGTCTGACGTAAATCCTACCAAATGCACTCAACTCATACTCAAATATTTATCAAATGCCTCTCATGTGCCTGTCACTGTGGAAGACCCCGGATATAGAGAAAAACAGAACTCAATGCCCCTTCTCAAGAAGTGTCCTCTAGGGAGAGACACTGAGCTGGTTTGATTGACAATAGCCAAGAAAGCTGACACTAATTAAACATGCCTCCATTTGGGGGGGGTCACGTGAAAGACGCACCTGCGATATCATTCTTATTAAGTGGGCAATCAGTACAGGTGGCAAGGTGATGACGAAATGGACACAAATTCTGTTGACCTCGAGGTGAGGGCGTAGGCAGAACTAGTATGTGTCCGGAGCCACCAGATACAAGGACCTGCACCATCATTTCCTATTCTGTCTCCATCACAGTCAAGCAAAGCGGGTGTAATGCCCTCTTTACAGAACAAAACCCCAATCTGTCCAACTCAAAAGCGCATGCTCTTTCCATCCCACTGTGTTGCTACTATGAAGACCACACTCTTCCTTTTCTTCTTCCTTAAAACACAGCCGCACACCCTGCCACCATGCTCCAATCATCTGTCACCTGATGTGAGGGAGCCCTGAATCATGAGTGGATTTAAGCTGAGTGTCAAGAGTAATGCGGAGGGGGTGTCAGTGCCCGGGGCACCCCTTTCCACTCCTGGCGGCCACTGATGATTAGCTAGTTTCCGCATGTCAACTCAAACGAGCCCACCATCCCCATTTTATTTAGCTATTCCTTTAAAACTCAAACTAAAGTTTTCCCAACCCAGGCCCCCTCCACGTGTGCCTTCTGAGTCTCTCTAGACATCATTTCTCACAAGGCACTACGAAACCACGGTCCACCAGTCCCACGTCAGCCCATGCACCTGTGCAACATTAGCTCTGAAGCGTCTCTTACTCTCTAACTTTGTGACCCAGCATGGGGCACACACCAGGCGCTCCTTCCACTTACACCGACACTCAGTTCGTCTGAGCTTCCTGGGGTCAACAGAGCTTCCTGGGGTTAACAGCCCTGGTCTCTGCTCTTCTGATTATGTTATTTTCTTTTCATACAAGTTCTTACCTCTTTTTCCAAATAAACCTTTTTATCATCCAGGGTATTATATAAAGTGAAGAACTGCTTGGTTTCTTTGTGCACTGCAGAAACTGTAAAAGTAAAGAAATCAACACACGAATAAGAAAATGCATCAGAACAATCCTAAGCACCCCCTGCCCCAGGAGGCCCACCCACAGGAGCCCGGCATGTCAAGGCGTCTGTGTGGAAGCCCCACCGTGCACACAAGCCTGTGCAGAGTTGCTGCGGGCTGGCAGGAGCCGGCCTGCTGTGACTGGCCCAGCCGGGACGAGGAACCTGGCAGCATGTGGGACGGGTGGGTTTCTCAGGTGAGGCACCCTGGGGGGAAGGTGGCAAGGATGAGGAAGCCACCATGCCACCTCCTCCTACTTAGGTGGTGTCCTCCCTTCCCACACTGCTCCTGAGCAGGAGCCACAGTCTGCTTCCTTTTGGAATCCCTATGCTTAGCACAGGCCTATATAGCAGGCCCTCCAAAATATCTACTAGATGAATGTCGTGCCTAACCTAGGGCAGAATATGTGCCTAAGGAGTATGAATTTTCTTCCCATTTCTGTGCATATGACTAAGGTGGGAGATCTTATTTACCAGGCTCCCAACATCCTTTCCCATAAAATTACTCTGCATCTCTGTCCACCTCTTGTTTTTCACTCTTCCCTAGAGAATGACATAGGAGGAAAGCACCAAAATCTAGGACTGGGACTGGGCCGTATTCACCAGAGGACGAAGTCAAGGGGGGAAGGTTTCCTGCCCCACTCGTCTTCCTGCTTTGTGGCTGGGTGCTTGGGTGGCCCCCACGTGGCTCTGAGCCTATGTGCCTTCCTCATGGCTCTGAGTTCTCTCAGCATAGAGCGGGGGATAAAATCCCAAGACCTGGATTCACAGTCAGGCTTTGGGGCTACGCTGAGCCCTCCAATGTAGCTGTAACCAAAGATCCTGATGTCTAACAGTTATCAAGCACTGGCCGGACGGCAGTGGGGTCTGCTTTCCCAGTGGCTCTTGCTCGTTGAACGCAGGTCCCTCTGGAGCAGCATGAGTTGGGGAAGAGAGATAGGCAGAGTGGGCCGTGGGCACTGATGGTTTCCTTGGGCAACTGCCACTAACATTTAAACCCAAATCTTTAAGCCAATCAGCCAACTTTTAATCTTATTACCCAGTGATAGCTGTGCCTCCCCACAGCGGTGCAGCTCAAAGATGAGTGGGGGCTGGAGATACTGCTGTACATATTTGGTAACAGCGGTTAATAACCCGATACAGGTATTTTGAGGCAACAGTTAAAAATGTTCCCAATATCAAACTAATTTGTATGAAAATCACCACATGAACTACTCAGTATAAAATGTTATTCTTTTTCTTTTTAAAGATTTTATTTATTTATTTGACAGAGACACAGCGACAGAGGGAACACAAGCAGGGAGAGTGGGAGAGGGAGAAGCAGGCTTCCTGCTGAGCAGGGAGCCTGATGCGGGGCTCGATCCCAGGACCCTGAGATCATGACCTGAGCTGAAGGCAGACGCTTAATGACTGAGCCACCCAGGCGCCTAAATTACTATTCTTGTTCAGAGCTTTAGAACAGTGGATTTCAAGCCTGGCTGAAACACAGAACAGCCTGGGGAGCTTTTAAAATCTCATGAGCAATTAAATGAGATTTTATGGAGGCAGGATCAGGTGATTACAATGTGTAGCCAAGGCTGAAAATCACTGCCATAAATAAACCAATCAACCTTTAGCTTTGTTGTTCAGGAATGTGCCTGTCACCCCTCCTCTATCCAGATTAAGGACAGGGTGGGGGCTGTAGAGATCTGACAACAATAATAATAATAATGAAAATGATACAGATATTCTGGTGTAACTGCTTGAAAATTTATTTGGTGTAAAAATATCCTATCAAAAGGACTTAAACATGTGTCAGATTTTACTCTGAAATATCCAGATGCAAGGTATTGTTATTATTACTGTTAAAAGCTGGAAAGTAGGCAGGGATACAGAATTACGAGAAAAGGTTTAAAGATTAAACTTAAGGCAGAAACTAGGGGCGCCTGGGTGGCTCAGATGGTTAAGCGTCTGCCTTCGGCTCAGGTCGTGATCCCAGGGTCCTGGGATCGAGCCCCACATCGGGCTCCTGGCTCGGTGAGGAGCCTGCTTCTCCCTCTGCCTCTCTCCCTGCTCGTGCTTTCTCTCTGTATCTCTGTGTCTCAAATGAATAAATAAAATCTTAAAAAAAAAAAAGGCAGAAACTATTTTCTGCTGAGAAGCTGTCACTGTCGATTCTTGCCTCTGACCATTGGAATCAGGCTCGAGGGCCGTGTCTAACATCAGGATGGGGGCAGGAGTGAAAGGAAGCATGACTCTGACCCTAGTAAGGACAGTGCTCTGGCCTGAACCAGGAAGGATGTTCGAGAGGCTGGGGGTGCTAGACAGTGATCCCCGTGACCAGGAGGAGAAATAGGGTGGGGAGGCTGAATTCAGTTTTGTATCTGTTGGGTCTGACAGAGTTGAGAAGGGGTTCTAGGCACAGGTACCGAGAGGAGTCGAAGCCTAAGCTGTGTGTCAAAGTGCATGGTGTATTGAGGGGCGGTGTGTGGACCGGGGAAGCCAGAATGTGGGCTCAGAGAAGGAAAGGGGGCCTCCAGGCAGGCCGCTTAGACTGGGGAGGTTCTGGAGATAATAAGGAGAGACATTTTCTTCAGGAGGCCCAGGGAGCTCACTGGACAGCAGACAGAGGGGGGACATGATAGGTGTGGGTATACAGACCAGCTAGCATGCGTGCAGCTGAGCTCTGACCCGAGTTAAGAACAGCTATCAGGGTGGCAGTGGGAACAGATAGGCAGTGACACTTTGAGGGTCACTCTGAACCTGACAAGGCCAGCTCACTGATTCCAGCTGAGAGAGACCAGTCCTGGATTACTGGGTGAATATAGTGCTGTCAAAGTCAAGGATCACAAGGGCAAGAAAGTTCATCCAGAAAAACAATGAATGAGGACTGATCCAGAGAGGCTCTATCATGGAGTGCTCATGTCCCGTGGGAGGCTGGAAAGCGGATGGGGAGCTCACTGGAGCCCACTGGCTGACCAGGAAGAAGGCAGGTTCGAAACGTCATGCTAAGAGCTCAATTAGCTCAGTCTGTCCACAGAGAGGGTGGCAGGGCACCCTAATGCTGCTCCTGGGGTTAAGGGTCACTTAGCAGTGGGTTATGCGGAATGAGGGCAGGGGGGGCCTGATGATGACAGGGAGCCCCTTCTGGTGGTGGCTTTCACTAACTATGCTATGATGCACACCCTACCACGCTCATGTGGGACAGAACCCTCGCCTCCCGTGCCTCCCAGGACCAGTCCTGAGAGTGTTTGTGGTTGATGCACGTACTCTGGCGGTAGAGTTCAATAAATCTCTTCTGATACTGTATTAGCTCAGCTCGGCTGGGTACTTCATCAATCTTGCGATGCAAAATTGCTATTTCTCGATTTCTTCGAGCCTAAATGCAAAAGGAAGGGGGAGACAACACTATTTGGTAAAAGGTCTTACATGTTCTCTGGGGAGCCAAAATACTGCCCCCACCTCCTTCTGAGCGTAACCACACACCCCATCCAAAAATCCGCTATTGGCTTGAGGTCCCCATCTCAGATTCTGATGGACCCTCCTCCCACTTCATGACACATGGAGAAGGTGTGTGTGTGGCTATGAACTAGAACCAGAGAAGGCAGCAAATGAATGGCTAGGGATGGAAGATCCTACATGGGAAGGGCTTTTGTGGACAGCCCTCGGCCATCCCTCTAGGCCCCAAAGCACTCAAGAGTAGCTGATTCCACCATCACCAAGTGGGGAGTGGGAATGAAAAGGAAGGCCTCCCAGATGACGAAGAAAGGATGCCCCCCTGCTGCCTCCATATAAATTCCAAATTCCTTAGCCTATTGAAAAGCTCCTACAATTTACTCCTATAGTATCTTTCTCGCACTTTCGCCCTACCACGGACTGGGGGTACAGGAGCCAAACTGGCCACTGACGGCACTGGGGAGGCAGAGCAGTGCAGTGTGGACGGGCTCCCACACCTCCTTTCTACTGGCTCCCCCTTCTCACCAGCATTTAGATAGGCTAAGGTCCCTCACCCCTCTAAAGCCCTTCACTAAGCCCCGATCACCTTTCAGCCAGCAGGCTCTTTCTTCGGCGGCAGCAGCCCAACTTCCTGACGGCCAGCACCCCCAGGGCCTGTAGCCGCCCCCACGCCCGCAGTCATCGTCTCCCCACTGGCAGCTGGCTTCTCCCAACACCGGCCACACTGCTCTCACTAAGTCACCACAGACCTTCTCTGGGAGACAGTTCATGGGTAATTGTCAGCTTCCAGCTTCCTTGATTTCTAGTAAAATTTACCATTCTCTCTGCTGAGCCCTCTGCTCAGCCTCCACAAGACCCTGGCTTCCCCATCCCTCCAGCTACCTCACTGGGGGGGGGTTCCTCCTTTTCCACTGCCTGTCCTTACACAGGTTTCACCCCACTGTCACAGCTCTGGTTACCACCAACATAGTGCCGCCACCTAATGGCCAGCCCAGACTACCCTGAGCATCAGACCTGACACCCAATCACTTCTTGGACACGTCTACTTGGTTGAGTGTCCTAACTTTCAAGAGCTGCAAACAGATCTCAGTAACACTCCTATTCACACACACCCCCTTGAACCCTATTTTTTAATGCTTTTTCTCAATGAATACAGGTACCCACCCGAGTCAGAAATTCAAGCACCATCCTTGACTCCTCTGTTTCTTTGACTCAACTGATGCTAAGTTCCATCAGATATGGCTTCTCAATCTCTCCCATGCCAGTTCATGTCCGCCCAGCCCCACGGCCCCCGCTCGGGCTCCGGACCCCAGCAGGCTTATGGTTTTACTGTAGCTTCCCTCTAGGGAGTCTGAAGCTGCCCAGGATTGGCAATATGCATATCAACTCCCTTGTACTTTGATGTATAGGGACATATCTTGGTTCTCAAATAGCCAGCCAGCTCCCAGAAGATGGGCCATCCCATTTACTATTCCTGGTGCCTAACACAACACTGAATATACATAGAGTAAGCACACAGTCACAAAGTCTTCAAGCATGCAGCTGTATATTTTCCTGGTTTCATTTAATTCTGTTTCTTTAAAGATTAGCAGTGTCCCTGTATCAAGGACAAATCTGATGCACCCGAATTTAACCAAACAGCTCAGCAAAGTAAGCAAGAGCTAAAGATAGGCGAGACAGGGACTCACTAGCCCCTGCAGCCCTTTGGCCATTCCCGTTGGAGCCTGGCTTTCTCTTCCCGGAGAACAGGGAGAAGGCCCAAGCCAAAGGACAACATGAGCTAACTCTGGGCTTCCGAGCTTCCATGAGCCAGATTCTGGCAATGCCAGGGATTTTGCAAAGAAATTTTGACTCTGTGTGACTTCAGCTTTGGAACCAACCATATTTGATGGCTTTCTTACAAACCTCCAAGGTTATCAAATAAGACCACTAAAATGGGCACGTGATTTTAGAGGAAAAGTACTAGACAAGAGCTCTGGAACTTGAAGGCTGGCTTTGGCACTTACTAGCTGCTTGACTTTGGACAAGTACTTAACTGATTTGAGTCAATTACTTCATACAGAAAATGAAGCTAATACTGACTCTCCACCCAGAGATCTCTATCAAATCCATCGAGATGACCGTGAAAGTAACGTACCAATGTGAGGTGCTACTGTCAACATCTTAAACCCCACAGTTCAACTCCAGACAGAACAATGGAAAACAGCAGCCTCCGTACCTGTCGTTCTTAGATACCGAGACTTCCTAGTTCTCTACAGGATACCCAGATAAGTGTATTTATGTGTTTTTTTGTTCTTGCTTTCACTTACCTGTAGTAAACGGATCTTGTAAAGTTTCTCTTTCTCCATGTTATACCGTCTGTCTAGGTCTTCCTAAAAATTGGAAAAGGACACAATTATCTAAGAGCAGGAAACTTTCATTCTTCGATAAAGTCTTTTGGAACTGAATATTTTTATCATATCTTTCCATTCTGAGGCTCCAATTTTCTTTTCTCAAATGGCTGAGTTTAAGGCCTGGGTCTTATGTGAAGTATCCCCCAAACTTATGTGCCGCCCCAAAACTATGATGATAAGGAGATAATTACTACTTAAAGAATCTGTTGTTCTAAGTCCCTGTGTTTATAGTGACACTGGTTTGCTTTCTATGTTTCTACTTAGAGCTACACTGTCCAACATGATAGCCACTAGCTGTGTGTAGCTATTTAAATTTACATTTACTGAAATTTAAGAATGTTCAGTTTCTCAATTGCAATAGCCACACACCAAGTGCTCAGTAGCCACAAGGAGCTAGTGGCTATCATACTGAACAGTGTAGCCACAGAACACTGCCATCACTGCAGAAAGTTCTTTTGGACAGCACTGAAGTACAAGAGAGGAGCTAGCTCTCACTGAGCCCAGTGAGGTAAGACATGGTTAGATGGTTTGCTACATCAAAGAAAGCTATGAAAGGGGTCAGAGGTGTCCTCTCCCCCAGCACATGTGTGTACACGTGCGCACACACCCCCACACTCAGACTCTTCCACAGGGCTCAGCTGCACGCAAACCCCACACGACTGTACTACAGGACTCCTGACGCTCATTCTCTAGTCTGAGGGCACAAAGGGAAGAGGCAAACATTAAAGGAGGCAAGTGTTTAGAGTTTTCCTGCTTTGCTCTTCTTCCTCTTTTTTCTTTTTTTCTTTCTCCTGGATGTTTGTTTTGGACGGTGGGGAGCACTGGTTTAACTCAGAACAGGGGTCAGCAAACTACTGCCCATGAGTTAAACCATACAACCCTTGGGCCAAATTCACGTCACTGCTTCTTTTTGTGAATAGCTTTATAGGAGCACAGCCATGTTCTTTCATTTCCAGACTGACTATGGCTGCTATAGCAGGGCTGGCACACCACGCTGAACCTATTTCCTATCTGGCCCTTTACAGTTTGCTGACCTTGGAATTAGTACAGTAGAGAGTTTTCCCCCCTGCAGCACCCCACCCCTCAGAGCCTACGCACTGTGACCAGCCTGTGTGGCGAAGGCATGCTTCTCCCCTTCTCAGCTGAGATGCCCGAGCAGACACAGAATGCCTGCACAAAGTGCAAGGAGAAAACCCACCAGAATGGCGGTCTTCAGGACCATCCCTGTGGAGACTCTGCTTCCATCTGAGGGGCTGTGTGTGTACAATGGGGCAATGCCCCAGAGAGCCCGCCCAGGAAGTGGTGGTCATAGAGAAAACTTCAGTAGGCCTGAGAAACTGTCAGGGGAGGGTACAAGGCTGGCCACCACTCCCGTGGAGGACAATGACAGTGCTGAGAATGGGTGGGTACTTACATTATGAGTCATCCCAGGGGTTAGGGCACCATGTGGCTCTCCAGCAGATAGGCTCTGAAACGATGAAAAGGAATGCACACATTCCCGAGTAAGGGGAATGGGACAGAAGCTGTGGGTCTGCATTGTAGGAAGGGGGGGGGGGGGGGAAGGGGGACCGTGTCCTTGGGCCCCAGATTTTAAATTCTTAAATGGGTGTCACACCCAAACAAGCCAAATGGCAACTGTCTTTGAACGTAATAATCCCTCTAACAAGATGTGATTGCTAAGAAGAGAAACAGGATCCTGAAAGTCTAATTTGTAGAAACTCAGAGGCTGACTGGGCTGACGAACTGAGCCCGAAAGGTTCGGTTCTAGAAACAACCGGAAAGACCAGCTGTGTGATGACGGTCCCAGGACACCACTGCACTGGGAGGCCAGACTCTGCTGCTCCTCCGTGCCAGTCCCGTGCCACCAGCACGGAGGCACCTTCAAGACCGACGTGCTACACAGCCAGGGGCCCGGTCCCTGAGCGGAGGGCACGTGGACAGGTGCTGGTTGGCTTGGAACCGCCTCTTCCCCTCCCTGAGCCCTGAGCTGCCCCAGCCGGTTCTCAAGGGAGGGAGCAGTCAACGGACTCTGAGACCATGTCTAGCTCGCGCAATCTAAGCACAGGGGGTCTCAGGGAATGAGCTTGGAACGAAGTGTGAGAGGGGGAAACACAAACAGCAATCCCTACAATCTCATTTGGTGAGAGAAACACTTTTCTTTCCGGCCTGTGTTTTAACTTAACTTTTAATGGAAGCTCACACTAGCTCCTCGGAGGAGCAAGTCCTCTGTCCTGAGAGCAGCTGGTCGGACGTGTTCCGTACGTCCAGCAATGTTCAGTGCACTGGGGCTCTGATGCTACCTCTTGTTTTCTGCTTCCCCCTGCCTTTTAGGGGTGGGGCCTGTCCCTAGGCAGGAGTGGAGGATGGGACCAATAAAGCCGTACAACACTTAGAGAACAGGTTCCCTGGGAAACAGAGCTCAGAATTCCTAGAAATGCCCCTTCCCTAAATGGAGAGAGAGGCCAGACTTGTCATTTGGTTATTGCCATCTGGGGTGGCTGCTTGGTGCACACCCACTGCTGCCTTTTATCCACCAGCAGAAGAAAAAGGGGAGGCATGGAAATCTAAGAAAATCCTGTGCTGAAAAGAGTTGGGAAGTGTGTGTTCAGAGGACCAGGTTATGGGAACTGGCCGGTCCTTCTTAGCGTCAGACTCTCTGCTGCAGTCCCCCAGAAATCCTTCCACTGAGAAGTCACAACAGCACCTAACAGGTCCTTTGGAGCCTGTATTTACCTTCTCCTCTCCGCCTGGTGCTCTCTCGGCTTTCAGGTTTTCAATTTCCTGCTGCAGCCGTGTCATCTCCTCCTTTAAAAGTGAAACAAACATTTACAAAACTCAGACAAGCTAGGAAATGGACTTGTGCACGCACCGCCCCTCTGCTGGACTGCCTGGAACGAGGGCTTACCACACGACACACAGGCAACCTACTTTTACAGGACAGCCCTGGGTTCACATGATGTTATTCTTTCACACTTTCTAAGACTTTTAAATATATACATACATATATGTTTGTAAATTAGTGTTTGTTAGACTGTGCTCTCAATTTGGGGTTTGGCACACCCAGTTACTAATCTCACTCCCTTCCGGCACCCCTGGGGGGCACCCACTGTAGCACCCTATTCATCTTACACAACTGACAGAACTGCTCCAGGATTCTACTTTTCCGATGGCACCCGAGTAGGACGCCACAACGGGATAAGGGGAAGTAAGGTGAGAGATTTCACAAGAGTCCTGGTTCAAGGTCTGCTGACATCAAGCAACACTTACTCGACAATGTGCTTTAAACTCTTGTTCCTGACTTTTCAGATTTTCATTCATGGCTACAAGTGCTCTCAAGTTCTGCAGGATACTGAAGAGAGAAGACCAAACAATGACATATGGAAAGCTGTTATGATTTTCTGAATCACAACTAAAACCAAGCCCCCAGCTAAAGAGGGACTCCCTTTTTATTTTCCTTTGTCTCTCCCAAGACTGTCTAATGGGTTCTCCACAAGTGATAATGACTACTATTTAACTGACATTATTACTCATTTATATACCCAAGCCCATCAGGCCCCATCCAAACAAACATCACAGAACCCAGAATTAAAATGTCAACTGCAGAAACATCAATGAGTTTCAAGAGTCCTGGATCCTTGGTACCAATTACTCAACAGTCCTCAGAGCATAGACAGCATCATAAACCGTCTCTAATTTCCATGAAAAGGAAACAAATTGCTTAGGGTCATTAAAAGAATTAACTGGAAAATAAAAACGTCAAGTATCTGACAGGACTTTGCTCCATATCATGAAAGAAGGGTTTCTAATTATCAAGCCAAGTAATCTGTGGGTACTTCTTTGCTAAAAATGTCCTTCAGGGGCGCCTGGGTGGCTCAGTCATTACGTGTCTGCCTTTGGCTCAGGTCATGATCCCAGGGTCCTGGGATTGAGCCCCACGTCGGGCTCCCTGCTCGGCAGGAAGCCTGCTTCTCCCTCTCCCACTCCCCCTGCTTGTGTTCTCTCTCTTGCTGTGTCTCTCTGTCAAATAAATAAATAAAATCTTTAAAAAAAAAATGTACTTCAAATCTGGGGCTGCTCAATCCGTGCCTGAGGCTTTTTATCATTCAAATGAGTGACATCCAGGGAGCTTTGACCACCTCACCGATTTGGTGCTAAAAAGGTCAAATGTAAGTGAATCTCACATGTAACTTACATTGTTAAAGACAATTTAAAATGAAGAAAAAAAAAGCCCAGCAGCTGTTTCTTAGTTAATAAAAAAAAAATAAAATAAAATACTGCACCTTTAATCTTTAATTTAAGCACCTTTAATCCCAAGGAGGCGGGGCTGAAATGTTAACAGTAAGAAATCTGGTAGCCAGGGTTGACGCCAAGGAGGACTGGGTGGCTGGGGCACATGGGGGTGGGGGCAGGGAGGAAGACTTTCACCACATGCCTTTTTGTTCTGCGAATGTATTATTTGGTTCTCAAAAACAGAAAAACCAAAAAAAGCAAAAGTAAAAATATGCTGCTTCTCCTCCCAAGGGGAATCAGGAGAACGAGGTGGCCGGCTCTGTGCGGCGGCACCATAGGTCAGCATGTGCCCGAGCAACGGGGAGTCGCCACATTCTGGATAGGGCATGTGGAAGGAAATGACCTGTGTGGGGCTGGAGGCAATGACCCTGGGCTCCTTGGTCCTGTGCTCAAACAAAATAAACCACCAGGCACTGGCAGACTTAACTTTCTTCAAGGAGAAAATACACATAGGCTGAAACCTCTCACCTGGGATCCGCTTTGGATTCTATCTTCTCCAGGGCCGCTTGCTCTTTGTCCAGCTTCTCACTGTGATGCTTCAGCTGCGAGAGAGAAAGAAGGTGCTGCCGCTCGGGACTGGGGAGGACAGCAGAGTGAGTGCATCCTCCCTCCCCAGGCTCACATCTGCACCCCACGTCTGGCCGCTGGCCCAGCCCACCGGACCTGGCTGTACGCTGGAGAAAACAGGTGGACGAGAGAAACAGGATGGGGTGGGGGAGGACGGCACGGAAAGGTCAACACCGGACCCTTTTGGTACAAGAAACCTTGGCAATAGCTCTAAGTCACAGCAGCAGATGGCTGGAAAGCCAAAAGTAGTGCCGACAGCAGGTGCCTTTCGGCAGGTCAGCGGGAAGGGGGAAGTAAGAAGAGGCTACGAGAGACAGACCTGGTTGAAATGCCACACTACCACGGTCATGGCTCTGAGCAGGGCTAGGTTAAATCCATCTTCTTGAATAGCTTCACTTTCTTCTTCTGAGTCAGACAGTGAGGATTTAAAAATAGAAATTTTAAAGAAACTCGGGTTTCCATTTATAAGGTGTACAGTTGTATCACAGAATGTTAAGCCGCTAAAAAAAAAAAGTAAGAATAAAGCAGCTCTTTTATGGTGATTTATCTCTAGGATCTACTGTTAGCTGGAAGAAAACAATGTACAAAACATCAATGCCATGTCTTTCCAGTGTGTATAAGGGAATGTATACCCTGAATGTATACATGTATAAAAGGATATACATGTTACCTGTATGTGCATGAAATATTTCTGAAAAGATTCGTAAGAGACCAGTTACTCTCAGGTAACTATATGGTTGGGCTACAGCGGTACAACCTTTGCACTTTCTGAATTTTGAACTATGTGAATTGTGTTACCTACTCAAACAAAACCCCAAAAAACAAGAAACAAGTTAAAAAAGGTTCCAAGGGTGCTAGCTGAAAACAGAAGAGCACAAGTTGCAATCAGCCCTTCTTGCCTCAAGTCCTAAAAAACCCAGACAATTAGGGTCAACTACAGGAGCGGGTACCTCGGGGCCAAGAAGATGGCCAACAGAGAGGCAGGGCTGAGGAGGCCTGCGGTGCGGGATCAGCAGACACAGGAAGGACGGTCTGCGGGGCTGGCGTCACAGTGGGAGAGCCAGCTGGGCTAAGCAGTGAAGCCTGGCTCCCCTACCCTCGAGCTGGAGCTCAAGCCCCAGAGGCAGGCAGGCAGGCTCCCAGAATCGGCCAGACCCGGGTGAAAGGCGGAGTGCCCAGGCCCCAAATACCACTTACTACTGGCTGATCTCACCCAACAGTAGAAGCCACCCTTCCAGAATAATCACCCGAAGCAGGCTGGAGGCCATGGGGACAGAACCCACGCAGCTGGTAACGGGGAGTTTCAGAATCAAGGATAAGCACACCACCAAGGACTATCAGACACGTGAAGGAAGGTAAGACCACAAAATGAGAAAGGTAAAACAGAACAAATGAATTTTGATCAGAAGACAGTTTATAGATCAAGAAAAACCTTAGACACCATTAATGCCCTGAGAGAAATGGGAGAGAATACTGCATATACTACAAAGAACCAACCTCACACACAGGAAATTAAAGTCGGGATTGCCGAAACCAAAAAGTGGACAGGCTCGCTGCGGGCGGCCCACCTCTGCAGGGGCGCGCAGCCTCTCTGTGGGCGTCACGTGCTGCCATCTGTCCTTGACCTTCCCTGCCCTGCTCGACTTTACCCAATCTGCCAGAAAGACAGGTCTTCCCTGTTTTTTGAGGCCGCCAGGTTACCGTGGGAGGGCAGGAGTCACTGAGAAGGTGAAACCAGGGCCCATGGGGGGGAAAGGGGTCAGAGTGCTCGTGTCGGCCAATCCTTGAATGGAACGGATAAGGAGGCTGAGACCCAAAGGTGAAGTTCATTACTTATTCAGGGGTCTGGTCTTCAGTATTCTGACCAGTCAGGCTTCTTCGGAAGCTGCTGAGTGCCAGGTTTGGTACAGATCCCATTTTCCTATAGATGGGACTTAGTGTGACTGCCCTACTATACAGAGTGAGCCCTCGGAGAGGTCTTTGGGGCCACACACACAGTGCTGGAGTTCTGGAAGCCTCTGCACGGCTTCAGTAACCCATCTGCAGAACAGGGATGGTAACAGCGTTGCTAGTGTGGTCACGGAGAGTCGGGGACTGGTAGAAGGGAGGTGCCCAGGGCACACCCAGCACACACTGATGCTGGCTGCTATGATTATCTGAGGATAAGAACACCATCTCCTATTATTGACTTAAATCACACTCCCTACCCTTCTAGCACATGAAAGGAGCTCAACAAATACCCGACTTAGGACAAAGAAAATGACTTCAGAGCCACTTAGGATTTATATCCTAAGGCACGTAAGTGTCTTAGGAAATTGGTATCAAGACGCTTTGCCTTTAATCTCGCCCAGATGGTTATACAAAAACTGATCTATGACTTGGCAAACTTCACGCCAAGGACTCTGTGGCATTAACGTTTAGATAGCGGCAGGGTTCCACCCCAGGAGTGGGCCATCCAACCCATAGGAATGCAGTCACCGAGCAGTGTAAAGAGAGCTCATCTGTCCAAATGCAACACAGGCATCTTTGGAAATAATGAAAAAAAATTCACTCTAACTCTCATTCTTTTGCCTGCCCTTTTCAAACATTCCGACAATCACTGAAGAGATGAGCCCAGGTCAGAATTACAAAGTTTTGTCAGCAGGACAGCAAGGCGGTGCCACATATGGCTACAGAAACAAGAATTTGAAGTGGGCAAATTTCACGTGAAATTTAAAGAAGGGGGGTGGTTGCCTTAGTCTCAGAGAGGTCTCTGAGGATCAGTCCGGCTTCCACACAGTTCGGGAAGTACTGGGCGGGCCCTGCGTACGGCCCTTGCAGAATACAGCTAGAGCTCGAGCACGGTCAAAATCACCAGGAGGGACCAGCACATCCAGATGAGGGCAGCTTTCTATGGAAACGTGAGGGACACAGATATCGAAACCCCTCATGACAGAGCCGGCATCAGAAGCGTTTGTTTTCCTGGCCTGGTTGCCTAGGCAATGAGAAGTGGGAGGTAAACAACACTCCGGCTGATGGGAGGTGGCACACTCGAAACCCAGATCACGTGGTTTGAAATATACCCATCGCCCTCCTCCTCCTGAGACCCTGTCCCCCATCCCGCCTAGAAGTAAGCCGGCAATTCCGAACAACAAATCACAGCCCTCTGCAGTTCTCTCATCGTATCAAAAGAAACCCTCTCAGTCTTTAAGAATTCAGGATTTCGAAGCTATTCTAAGGCCTGCAGCTTGTGGAGGTTGTAGCGGAGTGGGGCCCACTCACCGTGAGGGGCCCTTCAAGTTCTGTGAGGCCCGTGCCCTGCCCATCAGCCTGGCCTTCCACAGGAAGCCCTTCCCGATCCTCAGGGCCCATGGCAATGTCTCCTGCCAAGATGGCTGAGGCTTTAGAACGTGGGAGCACGGGTAACCTGAGGGCAGGGGTCATGCACTACCATGTGCTTGTCCTCTGTCCCCAGATGGCCCCGAGCCCTGAAACCCCACACAGACTGACGATAGAGGGCATTCCATTAGTGGTGCAGGTCAAAAGCGGTTCTGAAAATCTCCTCACCTCTGTCAGAGTTTGCTTTGTTTCATCGTATCTGGCTTGTAGGCTGGTATGACTTGCCTGCAGCTGTGAAAGAAAGAGAAAAGATATCTGCTCTCATTCAGTCCTCACAACAGCACAGCTGTGGGTGGGATCCCCGTCTCACAGATGGGAAAATGGAAATTCAACAGTTTAAACTGAGTGAGTGTGGGAATTTCAGAATGGTTGCCAACAACAAATGAAGAAAAAATTCATATAATTAGCACCAACCACACATCAGGTGACAAACTAGATATTCTACATAAATCCTATCATTGAATCTACACAATCAATGGAAGAAGACATTTTTCTTATTCTACAGATGAGGAAATAAAGACTCAGAGGGGTTAAGTTACTGGACAAAAGTTTCACGGCTGCTAACTGATAAAGCCAGGATTCAAATCCAGGTCTGACTTTTCTGTATGGCTACAATCAGTTCACTTAACCACTATGCCCATTCCCAGAATACAAACTGCATTTCACAACTCAGGATTCTAGCACAGAATGACTGACGGGCAAACAATCTGAGATAGAAGAACAAATTCAGGACTTCAACACGAAGAGACAGAAAATGAAATACCTTTCCTGTTCAAAGTTACATGACTGTAAACTTACATCAGGAAAATGTCATTTCTCTTTTCCTTCCTAACAGATATATCCTCGTGCTGTCTGTGAACTTTTAGAAATCTGAAAACATTCATCGAAAGCTCAGAGGGTTTGTACAATTCCACTTTTGAAAAGGGAAAGTGGCAGAAAATGACATCAGACTCTGGTGGTTACCCGCATACAAATTAGCAATGAGAAATTTTATCCTGTATCTCAATGACTGCTTCAAAATAACTTGCCCCATCCTTGAACATGTAAGCAACCCATTAAGAATTATGTCGCCTTCAGAAATCACTACTCCTAAATCACGCTTCTAGTCTGATGAATGGTTACCTTTCCAACAAGGCCTATCAAGTAGCCGACTCAAGCACAGAGCAAGAGTGATAAAGGAGGGAAGCAGGTGGCCCTGGCTTTTCCCTTTTTAAAGGAAGCCATCTGTGCAATGACAACTTTCATTGACATGTTGTGTAACCAGCAGAGAGCATTTCTGGAGAGTTTGTTTTTCTCTTGAAATACTAGTGACTGAACTCTTTCTTGAAGCCCTTTTGTGGCTCTAGGAAGGGGTCCTAGCATTCCGCACCTTCCTGTCCACCTCTCACCCGCGCACCTACCCCGCCACCGCTCTGACATTTACCCAGTGCTCTGCTCACATGAGGTGTGTGGGAGGAGGTGACAAACATGACACAGTCCTTGCCCGCAAGGATCTTGACCCAGTGAGCTGGGGATCAGAGTATGAGAATAGCTGGGGCAGAGCCAGGCCCAGGGGAGGACCAAGGAGAGTCTGGCTCAACAGGGCATCTAAGGAAGGCTTCACAACAAAGACTCATGCGAGCTGGATCTTGGCAGGGACGTAGCTTGCTAAGAAGGGAAGACTCATCTCTTCCCTTTGATTAATTTAACTAATAAGAGCTCTCTTCATCTGCTCATCTGACCATCTTTTCTCAAACAGGGGATGCCCCAGTAGCTTAGCCTACTTTTTATCTTGCTGGAATCCTTCATGATTGTCCTACCCTCATTTTCTTCTTCATCATTAACCCCTAGACTCACCCCCAAATTCAGCAGCGGGTTACCACCCCCTTTCTGGATTCCTCTTTCCTTCCTCAATCTCAGGTTTCTGCTCAGCTGCCTACTAGCTGCGGACCATGAGATGCTCTTTACTCCTTCTCTTGCTTTGCCCCTCCTTCCATTTCTCTGTTGGGCTAGGACTCTCCCCACGGTTGTCACCAAGGCCACGAGTGCATCCTGCTCGCTTTCCACCTGCATGATCTCGGAACAGGAGTTCTTGGATTTAAAGAGTTTGGATTCTCTCATATACTGTTGGTAGACATAAAAACTGGTAAAATGGTGAATAATTTGATGGTTTCGAGCAAAATAGAAAATGCCTGTATTTTTGACCCGGCAATTCCACTTTCTAAAATCAATCTTACAGGGCGCCTGGGTGGCTCAGTTGGTTAAGCGACTGCCTTCGGCTCAGGTCATGATCCTGGAGTCCCGAGATCGAGTCCCACATCGGGCTCCCTGCTCAGCAGGGAGTCTGCTTCTCCCTCTGACCCTCTCCCCTCTCATGCTCTCTCTCTATCTCATTCTCTCTCTCAAATAAATAAATAAATAAATAAATCTTTAAAAAAAAAATAAAATCAATCTTACACAAATACTTACATATTTGCACAAAGATGACTGTACAAAGATGTTCATGGTAACATAAATTTGCAGTTGGGGGGGGAACCCTGAAACAATCTACATACCCATGAACAGGGGACGGGTACAGTAAATTACAGTATGTATACAATATGTTGCACTATGAAGTCAATTCAAAACAATGAGGTAGATCTTTATATTCAAAATTTTGGTTTTACCATTAGTAAGCTGTGTGATCACAGGCAAAACTACTTCACTTCTCTGTTTCTAAGTTTCCTTATTCATAAAATGAGGATAAGAGTAGTACACTACTCCTCCACAAGGATGTTGTGTGAAAAGAATGAGTTAGTTCTTCATTCATCTCCACAGCCTAGTTTTATGCCTAGCACAGAGTAGCGCTCAGTGAACATTTGTCAATCAATAAACGCTATTCTTAAGTCTTGTGATTGTCTAGAACGAGGTTGGCAAATTTTCTCATTTTGGGCCAGATGGTAAATATTTTAGGCTTTGTGAGCCACATTTGGGAAGGGCCAAGTATTCAATATTTTAGGCTTTCTGGGCCATGTGGTCTCTGCTGCAACTACTTAGTTCTGCCCCTGGAGCTTGAAAGCAGCCACAGAAAGTATGTAAACAAATAGATGTACATGTATTCCAATAAAACCTTACTTACAAAAACAGGTGGCAGCTGGATTGGCCCAAGGGCTATAGTGTGCTAATCCCTGTTCTAGAACCTCCATTCTAAAATAAACATCTTCACTCCTTCCCCAGTCTCTCCCTTCTTGAAGAAAAGTTTCATATTACTTGAATGAAATTATAAAAAGAAAACACCAACCTCTTCCAGATGTTTGGTCTTCTGCAGAATCTGCTTGTTCAAGGAGATGACTTTTCGACGATGAAGTTGGGAGGTTCCTAATTTTTCTGGACTTTCTTCAGCTGACAGCTCAGACTGCTGTGGGAAACAGGGAGGGCAAGCCCAAAGGATTTAGTAAGCCCACCTCAGTTTACAAAAGACAGACCCATCCCTGCTTACCCTGGGGCAGAGCACAACTCGGCAGCCTGTCAAAACCAAGCCAGGGCAGCCATGGGGTCTTATGCAAAACCCAGGTCCAGAGAAGAAGATTCTAACACAATGATCAAGATCCTTACCAAGGGAATCTGCATTCCTGGCAGAGGGATCAGCATGTGCATAGGAATATGTAACTGTCGTTATGCTGGTATCATATAGGCAACAGGCACCGTCAAAGGAAGAACATGGTCATATCAATATCTTTGTAAGACTGCTCTGGAGTTATCAAGAATGATGAAATGATTCACTTTCACTGAAGTATTGTAAATACATGGTCAAAAAGTTTAACTGTTTGGAAGCATTTATCATGAAAAGCAACAAACAGCCTATTAGTTTATTCCCCCCGCCCCCCATTCATGGGTCAATTCCCTTTTAACCATTTCTTGTTTCTACTCTTTTGGTGTTCACAGAGGATAGATCTGAGAGGGATGGAAGTGGCTGATGGGGCAGCAGGAGATTCCTTAAACTGAATGTGAGGAGGGAAGGGAAAAAAAGGGTTGAGCAGGCAGCAGACCTGTCAGGCCTTGAAGTGAGTCAGGGAGAGATTTCTGGGTGAATGCAGGAACAGCACTGAGAAACCACACAGAGGAGGAGGTAGCTTGTTATGGACACGGAACACAAACATCAGCCTCAGGACAAACAAAAGGTCAATTTTACGTTTTTTTTTTTTAAGATTTTATTTATTTGACAGAGAGAGAGCACAAGCAGAAGGAGCAGGCAGAGGGAGAGGGAGAAGCAGGCTCCCTGCTCAGCAGGGAGCCTGATGTGGGGCTCAATCCCAGGACCCTGGGATCATGACCCGAGCCGAAGGCAGACACTTAACCATCTGAGCCACCCAGGCGCCCTTACTGTTAATAGGAGTCCTTCTAATACTTCTTAGATGATCATAAAAGAGCTTAGATGAGCTTTATTAAACAAATGCCTATTTCCACCACATTTCCTTTTTGACTGGAAGTATCCCAGTACCAAACTAAGTACTGACTTTAAGCCCAAGTGCAACACAACTATTCAGGTACTTAATTTTTCCTGCATGTTTTAGCAGTAATCATAAGCTTGAAAGTCTAGAAGATCTGCCCATGGGGAAAAGAGATGGGAAAGTGAGGAGGAGGAAAAATTGGATGGAATAGTCACCATTTATTTTGGTTAAGGATTTCCCTGAATAATTCAGCAGCACTACTAACAGATGATGAGTTTTTGCTGCTTAATGGCTCCGGAGGTGGGGAACAACCAGCAGGATATGGCTGCATAAAACAGTAAGGAATATGGCTTTCCATCTCCTGGACTGGTGGGCCATCAAGGAAATAGAAAAACTAAGCATTTGGTATTACAACATATCTAGCCTTGAAACCTGGGACTGTGGAAACTGTCACTCCAGCTTATCTGAATCTCTGGGAATTGGAATTACCTTTTAAAAATACATTTGGTCGTATCAAGATATTCACAACCTGTAGTCTAGGGAGGGAGAATTGTTTCTGAAAATGACTTGAGTATAAAAAAAGAGGGTGGAGGAAGGACCACTCCCTCTCAATTTCCAAATCACTTGTCGGAAACAGAATTATAATGAGCTAATTATATCTCCTTTACTTTGATGGTGTCACCCTGAACTATGCCATTAATTTGGCCACTTTTGTCTGCTATATATTTAATAGCTTTTTCTTATAATTCACTTTCAGATTTGGGTTTTAACATCCAACTCAGATTCCTGGACACTGATTTCCTACATGTCTCTGGCATATCTTCAGAGCATTTAACTTATCTCGGAGAATTACATAAGCCTTCTAGCTCATGATTTATTGACATTTGAAATAGAATTAATTCCCTGTTCGTTGGAACTACCCCACAGGTTATGTCCCTATGTTTGATGTCAGGATTATCTTGAATATCCTGACCTCCTACAACTTGCCTGTGTGGCTCTAGACCAGATAGAGCTGTGGGCTGGCAGGCTCCAGGGGATCAGTGTCTCGCTTACCCCCCAGACTTCCCTCAGTCTTTGGGGGCAAGCACATACTCATTCAGTGCTGTTCTGCACCTCTGGTCTGGCTTGGATGGTGTCTCCAAGTTTTAGAAGGTTTGCTGATGAACTGCTTTTGTGGCCAAGGTCCTAAGACCATGAAAAGTGTATTTCCCACCCAGCTTCTTTACCTACCTGGCATACATACAACTTTGTTTTAAAATCAAGGCCTCTGACTTCGCTTCTAAGAACGCTTCTTACAGGAAAACCAGTAGTTATCTTGATATCTGGAAAGAAGGTTTCCAGGCTAGTTGGCTATCTCTTTCTCTTTTTCTCCCTCTTTTACTATCTATCTAGATTTAATGTTTAGCCACATGGTCCCTCAAGACCCTCATAGGGGTCTTTGGGGTCAAAATCTTTTTCTTTTTTTTTTTTTTTTAAAGATTTTGTTTATTTATTTGATGGAGAGAGACAAAGTGAGAGAAGGAACACAAGCAGGGGGAGTGAGAGGGGGAGAAGCAGGCTTCCTGCTGAACAGAGAGCCCAATGTGGGGCTCGATCCCAGGACCCTGGGATCATGACCTGAGCCGAAGGCAGACACTTAACAACTGAGCCACCCAGGTGCCCCCATTTTTTTCATTCTTATTCTCTCATGATTATACAGTGAGGTTTTCCAGATGTTACATGTCATGTGATAATATCATTGCTTTAATGTTAATATATAAAGCATTTATTATTGTTCTTTGTAAATGAATTAATATGTAAGCTACTGAGACCTCAGTAGTCTTTAAGAGTTCTTAAAGGGTCCTGAAACTGAAAATTTTGAGAACCACTACTTTAATCTAAGCGGCCTGGCTCACTAGAGAATCATGTATTGGTCCCAACCATTGATTAGGGCAGCCTTATTAGGAAGGAACTCTAATCAGTGGAGTGGGCCCATCCATCACTTATATAACATTGAGAGAGGAAAGTTCTTTCACTAGACAGGTGATTCAGAGAACCATACACATAGAGAGAAAATACTTACAGTGCACAGAAAGAACCTTGAAGTCACTCTACAAACTGACTATATCTGTTATGATATGCTCTAAGCAGACATGGGCTTTCAAAATCCTTTCTTTTATTGATAGGTAGCAATTCTCATTGCTAAGTGCAGTCCCTTAAATTTGAATCTGCAAAGCATTAATGTATGATAATATCAGAATACTAAATGCCATTTCCATATCTGACATTTCTCTAGCCCAATTAAAATGAATAATATGCACATAAACAGGCCCATAGTTCAATGAATTTGTAGGTTCCTCTGTTTGCCTTTGAGTCTAGAGATGGTGCTATGCAAAGTGCCTTGTTTAATGGGAAGTTATTTTTGTGCAGATATAACAATTTATTCTAGAGCTGAATTGAAGAGTCTTAACCTAGGCAATGGAAAGCTGATGGCTCTATTTTTCAAACATACTTTTTGTTAAGCAATCTAGAGACTGATAAGGGCAGAAACAGGTCTTTAGAGCAGACTGATAAAGGCAAAAACAGGTTTTTAGAGCATCTGGCATCCTGGTCACTGACAGTCACAGTGAGAAGGAAATTGAAGATGACGAAGTTGATCTGGAAGGATCAGACAAAGCTAGACAGATGGAGAACAGGAGAGGAAACTTTAAAGTAAATCCTTGACAGAAAAAATGTAAATCCTTGGGGCATCTTAACGGATTTCTACATGAAAAGTGCAATATCTCTCCACGAATGCCAATCATCCACAAATAATTCCATTTGTGTTTACACTGGAGGGAGGGCTAAAGAACCAATCTAATTTTGTTCAACAATTTCAGATTAAGAACGTGCTTTCAAAACCGCAGTGTGGATTAAGACGACTTCTAGTGCAGATTCAATGTTTCCTAACAATTGACAGATATTCACAACTTCCACTGTTAGGGGAACCAGATTTAAATGTCATTCGATAATATTAGTTTTGTTCAAAATAGTAAATTCCTAAGAGAAACAAAAAATGATTACTTTAGCTAGAACTATATACTTTTATAATGAAAGAGACCCCAAAGGTTATCTACATATCAACTTTCTTCTTAAAATAGGAATCTCTCCTATATTACCTCCCTCCCCGTACTAAAATACCATCCCTAAGCTGTCAGTAAGAAAGATCCCTATCACATGATACAGTTCTATGTCCCGAACAGACGGACTTCAGTTTCTGGCACCTTGATGAATCCTTCTATTGAAAGCAAATAAACAGATGATATAAAATATTTTTATTTATTTATTTATTTATTTAGCGTGTGCATACACACAGGAGGTGGGGGGTGGGAGGGAGAGAGAGAGGATCCCAAGCAGACTCCCTGCTGAGTGTGGAGCCCAACATGGGGCTCGAGCTTAGGAACTTGAGTTCATGACCTGAGCTGAAATCATGAGTCAGATCCTTAACCAAGTGAGCCACCCAAACACCCCAGAATATTTATTTTTTAAATATTAAAAAAAAAAACCTATGCGCTAGCAAGAATGTAAGAAAACCTGCAAGGCCAAAGAGTTAGTGAAAGCGGAGCTCCAGGAAAGTATATATAACCACTGAGGTTGGCTTTTCTCTTGAAAGTACTTGCCAACACCAGGTGATCTCAAGTGTTGATTTTTATCATTCAATAACCACTTTGCATAAACAAGTGAAAGAAGAAAAAAAATCTGCAGTGAGAATTTGTAACAGATTGGTCCAGTTCTGTAATTTAAAGGCACACACTACGTGGATGGTCCAAAAAACCCACAAGTCAAGCCATGTATGTGATGGACTTGGGCTGGGGTGTCTCCAGATGCTTGCCAGAAGTAAAAGCAAATCCCCTCTGGAAGAACAGAGATTCAGCTCTAGGCTTCAAAGAATTTCTATTGGTAAATTTCCAGGGCATATGAACTCACAATCAAAATTTGAAAGCATGTACAAAGTATGAGCAAAAAGCCAGCAGAAACCGACAGAATCAGACCTGCAAAGACTCAAACACATACATGGCCATTCTTCCCTGAAGCAACGGAGATTAAGTATAATTGCTCTTTCACGTAACAGATTTATCTAAAAGTATCCACAGCTCTTTCCTCTCCCCTTGCTATAAAACATGTCAGTGCCCTTCCCCATCTTGGCTACTACCCTCTAGAAATACTCCAGCTGACAAGTGACCTTTTCAAGTACTCTTCACTGGAGTCTGAGCCCTGCAGATGGGATGGGACTATCACTCACCCTCTTTGCTTCCATTGACGAAACTGGATAAACATTCTTCAATATTCCTGACTCCCACTAATGAAATCCCATGAATCTCAAAGACCCATATTCATGTAACTGCTGAATCTAAGGCACAGCTCTGGGTTCCAAGGTCGGCAATATGGTATATCTGCCCAGAAAGCACTTAACATTTAGGAGGCATGAACAAAATTGAGAACTTCCCACTTTTATCTCCATGAACTACTGTCAGGTCAGATGGTAGGCTCACCAAATCCTGAATTGGTATCACTGATTTTTCTGAAATGAAATGAAACAGTTCACATATACCTTCTTTAACAAATGAATTTGTTTGGGCTCAACATTTCAATCTAAGATATTTTTGAATGTTGATTCTTTTCTCCAGTATGCTAGCCACCTCTTCTTTTTTAGCTTTAAGTGATGTCCAAAACTGACAAAATTAATTCTATGCCTTTATCCCAATTGATAAAGACTCTGAAAGGTATAGGTTGTGCTATGCACCTTGAGACAATCCTACCAGGTCGACAATTCATTAGCTGATACCATTGTTTTCTCTTTTTTTTATTGTTACTGTGTATTGCATCAGTCCCTCAGATTTTAGGAAATCTTGGAATATTTTAGAAACCCCACATTTAGCATCATTCTCTCCAGATTTATAGGGTTCCTGAATCTCTAAATTCGGATTACAGTTTAAAATCTCTCTATCCCACCTTCCTTTGCTTCGCTCAATTAACCTTTACTCAGACCCTATTATGTGTGAGGCACAATGGTAGGTAGTGGGGACATAAAGACACAGACCTTACCCCTGGACCTCCACAGTCTAGTCAGGGAAAACTGACTCACTCACAAATAAAGCTGTTATCCTCCACATTTTCTCCAAGCCTAAATTGTGCCACAGAGGAAGAGAAAGTTTTGAAAGCTCTTCTTGTCCTGTCTTCTACCTCCCTCCTGTTTTTCCTCCCTTCAACAAATGTTCATGAAAACCCTATTATATTGGGCACTGGGTGTATACAAGGATCCCAGCCCTCATTTACAGCCAACAGCCTAGTCCTGGGAGACAGGTAGAGACAAATGAAAATAGCGCGTAGCTAGCAGTGCTTGGAAGGAGGCTACCAGGAGTGGAGCCCCAGGACATCACAGAAAAGCCCATCTTAGGAAGGAAAGTCACCCTTCATGGCCACTGGGTGAGTCTCCGCACAACCTTGCAGACACTTGTCAGCCTCTACTGAGCATTTGTTATGCGTTAGGCAACAGAGATACAGAGATGAAAGATGAAATCTTGGCCCTCTGGAAGTTTACAGATTTAGGCTGTGGCTTGTCTAACACTCGTGACCTTGTGTGAAGAAACGCAGTCCAGAAGGAAGAAGTATAAAAACCAACCCCTGGGGGACGCCTGGGTGGCTCAGTTGGTTAAGCAGCTGCCTTCGGCTCGGGTCATGATCCCAGGGTCCTGGGATTGAGTCCCACATCGGGCTCCTTGCTCGGCGGGGAGCCTGCTTCTCCCTCTGCCTGCCTCTCCCCCTGCTTGTGTTCTGTCCCTCTCTCTCTGACAAATAAATAAATAAATAAATAAATAAATAAATAAATAAATAAATAAAATCTTTTAAAAAAATAAAAAACAAAACCAACCCCTGGAAAAAAAAAAAAAACACACCAACCCTTTTTTCTATCTGTGGTCACAGCAGGAGGTTCCCAAGAAGACAACTTCTCCCTTGTCCCATATTTCTTCCCTAGCTCCACATGCTAATGCTGCTGGAAAAAATGGTAAAAATGCTTTTCTGTGGTGGGGCTGGCTGATGGGATTAGAAACATTTCGTATCTAAGCTGACTAGAAGCCACAGTGGTTCTGACTCAGGCCTGATTCTTATAACAAAGTAGTCAGGGTCTCCCAGCTCCAAAGGTTCCCAAGATCTGCTAATCTCAGCAAGGTCCCTGGGGATCGGTAACTTTCCTCAGTCCCCAGCCCCCCTTAAACTATCCCTTTCCATTTCACCTCAACTGGGTATAGTTTTAAAAAGTCATTCATTGGGGCGCCTGGGTGGCTCAGTCGTTAAGTGTCTGCCTTCACCTCAGGTCATGGTCCCAGGGTCCTGGGATGGAGCCCCATATCGGGCTCCCTGCTCCCTGCTCCGCGGGAAGCCCTCTCCCACTCCCCCTGCTTGTGTTCCCTCTCTCACTGTGTCTCTCTCTGTCAAATAAATAAATAAAATCTTAAAAAAAAAAAAAAAGTCATCCATTCTGCCTATTTATTCCTAGGACAAAAAGTTCAATATCCACTTTACCAACCAGTTGGCTTTGGGCACATACTGACATTTCAAATGGCAACACAAACCAAATAGCAACTGGCATCCCTTTGAGATCACACAGGTTATATTATTCTGTAATTTCTCTTTTTACAGGCTGACTGGCCACTAACTAGGAGCTCCTGGAGGCAGCACCCTCGTCTTCCTCATACCTCTGCCCTGCCCCCCATGCCTGACGCTATCTGGGACACTGTGTGCGCACAACAGGTGTGTGCTGCAGGAGGAAATCATCCCATCTCGGGGCTCAGTTCTGTCAGTCCTCTGGCAGAAAAGAAGTCAAGTCAAAGACTGAAAATCTCTCCAAAATGATACCAATTTTCTTTGTAAATGTTTGAAAAAGCTAACTGGAATAGCCCTACCTGGAAATACAAAACCAGGGTAGAGAAACAACAACACAAAGGCAGTTACCTCAAGAGGGTGGATGACATATTAACAACTGACTCTTCTGGGTTAATCCCATCCGATTTAGACAAATTCCCTGAGGAGGTGCCAGCTGCAGCGTGTGCCTAGCATACACTTGGTTTCTAACAATTCCTACAGGGGTCCACTATCACCTACTCGTTCTCACTCCAGACCGGCTGCCCATCAAGCGGCTGGCCACCGCCTGGCCCAGACAACTGGCCCCCAGAGGAATATGTGACCTAAGCCATGGCAAACAGAGATTGTCCTTAGGACTTCACACACAGAAGCGGGGAGGGTGCTAGAAGACTGACAGTCCGTGGTGAAGCTGCCAGGTGGCAACAGAGGAGAGAAACAAAGTGAAGCCAGAGCAGAGAGATGACAGACACAAGCCTGCTGGAGTCCCTGGGACCCCTGCATTCACAGACCTCCCAGTTATGACAGCTGATAAACGTTCCCTTTTTGCTTATTCCATTCCGGGCAGCTTCTATCACTTGCAAACAAAAGGCTCCTACACAGCATACTGTCCAGGTGAGCGAGTGCAGAACTTAAGAGGCAGCTTTCTTTGCTGGTTTTGCATCATAGTGGAATATAAATTATCACAGAAGAGAGGGACAAAGTCTAACCAAATGTGGTTGTCTGCATTCTCTAGAGGAGACTTTCTTTCCTTTGTGCTTTTATATGCGCAGCCCTGACCATACCCTGGCTATGACCTCCTTTCGGCTACACCCAGCTCTAATTACCTGAGCTCCCCCAGGTGCTCCTGAAAGATATAATTTCAAGACAGTCTGGGCTTCCGATTAACTGCCAGAGAATGGTCCTCAGAATCAAAAGTTCAGAAGCAATGGTGCCAGAATTTCTTAATTGCCGGAAAGGAACATTTCCGAAACCTATTAAGAAAAAGAATTCCTTCCACAAATAAGTCCTTTGATGGCCGAAAATTCATCAAGAAGTTGACAGTCTTCTGGCCAGGATGTTACAACCTAGAGGGTTGTAGGAGATTCTTTTCCAGTGATATGAAAAGCCACATATGCACACACCCCAAACAGAAACTTCCACAGCTTTTAGCAGCATAGATGTGATTGTGTGTGAGTGCCTGGGCCACACCATTTTCATTTTACTTATTTCTGTGGCTAGTTCCCAACATGACCTGGCCTCTTCTCTCTACTTAGCCCAAGGTAGGCAGCTGGATGGTGAAAGAATCTAAAGAGGCTTTGTCACTGCAAGCCTGGAAGGCAGACGTGAAGGATGACGGCAAAGGAGGCCTTCCCTGCTTTCCCCTGCAGACACTCTACCTTGCCAAGGAGACAGGTTTCAAAGTCAGACAGTCCTGTATTTGAACCTGGAACTTCTTAGCTACATGATACTGGACAAGTTACTGAACCCTTTAGTATCCTCATCTGCAAAATGGATATAAAATCACATACTTACATACTGAGCACCAACATTACCAGGTCCTCGGCAAGGCTCCGAGGTTACAGAGAGGAGTAAAGCATGGTCCACATACACATAAACAGAGTTTCAGCTGCACACGAGTAAGTATAATGATGAAGGAAGGCAGAAGATTATATGCAAGGAGGCAGCCCACTGCTCTGAGAATTAATGAGATAGTGGTATACAAGGCACCGAGCACAGAGAAGGCACACAGGATAGATTCTTCTGATTCCCCAAGGCAGATCTGTGCTTCTAGATTTACAAAATGTTCTAAGATTCTGTCTCAGGGAGATGCTGACCAAGGAATGATTTAGCTGGCTGTCAAGTATGAAAGTGGTTGAAATGGTACATGGTTGGTTAACATGTGGCATTAGGGAGAGTCCCCACTTGCCCTTCTAGGGACCTGGCACCTTCCCTGGGTCAGCTTCCTTCCCTTTCTTCTGGCTCAAGCTAGTGGGGGATTGCAGAGCAGAAGTGGGTTTTGGACAGTCAGGCTTTTTAGCGCTTTGCAAATCACAGTCACAGACTCTCCTTCCCAGTAAAAATGAATGCTAAGATGCAGTGAGCATATTAGACATCAACACCAAAAAGCACAGCAGTGTCTCATCTAGCACATTCTGAGACGGGCATTACCCTTTGAAAAAAAGGGGAGATGGTGCTCCTTGGCCAAGAGCCTACATGAGCTCATGAATTATATATCTGGAAGCTTCTTCACATTCCTCTTCCCTGCTGCTTTACAGGAACCATATTAAATTGAGTTACATATCTCAGAGGTTTGCTTTGAAACACATGGGCTACTTATCATGTTACACTACTATAAGAACTTGTGAACTTTACAAATCAAAGAGAAGCCTGCACATGTGTTTTACCACATTTTTATATTCCAATGCCTGTCAAGTTTCCAACTTGCACCAGGCCGGCTGTTCAATTCATTCCTTGGTCACAAAATCATTTTCACTCTTTCATCCTCCCAAAACTATCTTGTCCCTTTCCTTTTCTTCACTAAGCAAAAATCCATCCTGTTCACAGCCTAATTTGGGTTTCTTTCAAGTGCCTCTGATGGCTTCCCTTTGGGGCATCCCTCAATCCCACCCCCACTTCCAAGGGATTCATTACTGAAACCCTGAAGGTAAGGGCATGGATTTTAGATAAATTGCCAGTGCCTGGTATCAGCCCAATTCATGGCAGTAAGATTAGAGAGATATATATATTATTTATTTATTTATTTATTTGATAGAGAGAAACAGTGAGAGAGGGAACACAAGCAGGGGGAGTGGGAGAAGGAGAAGCAGGCTTCCCACTGAGCAGGGAGCCTGATGCAGGGCTCAATCCCAGGACCCTGAGATCATGCCCTGAGCCGAAGGCAGATGCTTAACGACTGAGCCACCCAGGCGCCCCTCATGGCAGTAAGATTAAAGTGAAATACAAACACACTGTGGTGGACAACCCACAAAAGCCCTATCCTTCTGCCTCCTGGTGTTCAGGCCTTTGTGTAAGCCCCTCCCCTGAATGGGGGTGAGACCTGTGACTTCTTTCTAACCAACAGAAAATAGCAAAGTGATGGGACAGATGTCAGTGCATGTACATAGCTATTACAGAGAAGTATAATGTCTAGCCTATGAGGAGGTGCTCTCCCTTGCTGGCTTTGATGAAACAAGTGGCAATGTTGGGGAAGGCCACATGGCAAGGAACTGAGGGCAGCCTCCAGCTGGCAGCCAGCAAGAGCTGAGGACTTCAGCCAACAGGCTGAATGCTGCTAACAACCACATGAGCTTAGAAGTGGATCCTGCCCCAGTTGAGCCTCAGATGAGAAAGCAGCCCCGGGCAGCACCTTCATTGCAATCTTGTGAGAGTCCTAAACAAAGAATCCTGCTAATCTATGCTCAACTGCTGACCCAGAGACTGTGAGATAATAAATGTGTGTTGTTTTAAGCTACTATCTTTGTATTAATATTGCTATGCAGCAATAGATAACTAATTATATGAACAGAGAAAAAGTAAAGTAGCCTCTGGCATCTGAAAGCCGACCTGGCATTCTCAGCAAGGCCTTGATGTTGCTGGGAGTTGCCCTGCACATACTAGGTCTTGGTGTTAAACATAGGTAATTCCAAAGAATGTCAACATCACACGAGGTCTTGAAGATGGAAGGCAAAAACATGACCACTCTGTAATCATGTCTGAACACGGACAAAACCTAATCGTTGCTCAAATCACAAAAATGGACCAAACATCCCCCTATACTGGCTAATATGAGTGCACCGCTTTAACCCTGACTCATTACCCCATCTTTTTAATTTTTTTTCATTCCTCCATCTTATAAAATTTATTTAGACACTCTATAGAATTGCCCTTCCTTAAAACATCCAACACAAAGCAAAGCCCTACCTTCTTGGTCCTTCCCTCAAAACCCCTAAAACAAGCCCAAATCCCATAGTACGTCTTTTCTAATGCCTCCTTACTGAGATGCTGTATGGCTTCTCACTCGTGCACAGTCTCCCCCACCAGTACCAGCAATAAATCCTACTGTTCAACTACAGTGTGTTCCTCGTGATCTCTGGTGGGAGGCCACTGATAAAACAAGAGCAAACAATAATGCAAACAACTACAACAAAGCCAAACATAACTTCACCATGGAACTTGCATAAAATTAGAGGAGTGTAAACCAATAAAGAAAGAGTCCATATACAGTTTAAATTAGATCAAAACCACAAAAATACAGTAAGCTATCTCCAAGTAAGTATAAAGAAATTATGAATAAATGGTATTAGGAGAGTGGACAGGAGGAGGAAAATTAGCACAGATCCCATTAGACTAAATAAAAGTGAACTCTATATAAGTTAAAGAATTAAACATAATCAGTAAAAGACGAACTGAAATGTAATGGATTACTTTACTGGATCCATGGAAAAATGATGACCCTGTCACCTGGAAACAATAACAAAAAGATCTACTGATTTAGGTACAAATTCCTTGTTTATAATGAAAAGCAATTCAAAAATAAAAGAACAGCCAAGAAATACTTCCGTGATGAAATACATAAATATAGAATACAGACTATATACAAATTTACAGGAAAAACATCACATATCCAAAAGATAAATGAGTACAGGGAATAACAGACAATTTACATAGTAGAAAAGAGAGTAAACAAAACATGGAACCATGGTCCAACCTCTTGGGTTGAAAGAGGTGCCATTTTATGGTACTAAAGTAGCAAGTTAGACAAATGAACAAAGTTGGAAATGTGGGGCCATGGTGAAGCCCCTCATCACTGACAGTATTTTATGTTGTTACAGCTTATTTGTAAAGCAACAAAGAGAAGTCATAACCCAACATCCAACTCCTAGGAAACCTTTTAGTAGAAACTATCTGCTCAGAGTTTACGACAGCGTTATCCACAATGGCAAACACAAACAAAAGTCGAACAATAGGGAAATGTTTGAGGAATTGGGCTGTACTAACACATGGATTATCCAATATTCAAATAACTGCAAAGGCTAGAAACACAGAAAATGTTTAGGATTTGAAATGACATAAAAAAAATGCAGACTATAAAAAAGCAAATGAAAGCGACCATTAGCTGAATAGCTATCACGTGCCAGACACCGTTTGAGGCATTTAGTCACATTTTACTTAATCTTCACAACACCCTGACAGCAAAGTAATATTATCCCATTTTATAGGGGGAGATACGAGGGCAAAGAGGGGTTAAATAGGTTGGTCAAGGTCATACAGCTGGGAAGTAGAGGGGACAGGTATGAACCAAGATATGACTTCAAATGCTGTCTTTTTAACTCTATCACCCTACCTCTTTTAGATATACATGATAGCTGCAACTAGGAACAACCATGGATATGTGGGACAAACCCTGGGGGGTAATATGTAAATGTGAGATGACTGTGATATGGGAATAGGATTAATAGGATTTAATTTTAAAAATCATTACCTTTGATGCTGTATGGTCTACATACATAATGCAAACAACACAGACAATCAAGCGGTGAACTCTGGACCTCTAATTCCTCATGAGAAGTTTAATTATATATGTCCTTAGAAAGAGACCTGTCCAAAACTACTTCTAATGTCACTCTCTTCTGGAAGAATGGAATGGAGGTAGAGAGTGCAGCCACTCGTGTTGGGTATAGATCACTCTACAAGGGTGAGGAGGGGAAAGTTCAGGGGATAAGAGATCCAGGAGACATGGACATGCAGAGCTGACTGGGGAAAGAGGTAAGCTTCAGGACTCCCAGGCAAGGAGAGGCATATTACCAACAAAGGAGGGTCAGCCTGCTTGCTTTCCCTCTTAAAATAATCTGAGCTCCTATCTGCCTGCAGTGGGCAAGTATGAAGACAAAAGTCAGGGCCCCTGCAGTGAGTGCCCCATCTTCTAGTTGTCTTTTTTAAAAAACTGGATTCAGCAATGATATGGGGCAACATAAGGGCAAATGTAGATTCACACTCTTGCCATCCATGTGTGTGCTGACCACAAATCAAGAAACTTTCTTCTTGGGGCAATGAATGAATCATTCTCCTCAACTACATTTTGAAGGCTTTTAAGCTGGTTTGTACTTTTAGGATTATCTAAGTCATTTTCCGGTCAAATCTCTGAGGACACTTTGACCACAGTCACCTTTCCTGGGTGGCAAATTGAAACAGAGGACACTCTGGACTCTATGAAAGTTGGATTAGAAAACCCATAGTAAGAAGCACTGACTTGGCGGGGGGTGCATAGGGGAAACATGAGAATCGCACCCCCAGACATTCTAAGCCATTTTACTCACTGTATTGTTCAAAGACCCCTCACTTGGTGGGAGGTGACCACCTGCTGTGTTTACAGTAGGTCATAACTCTCAGTTTCAGGAGACATCCCTTCCCCAAGTACATCATCTGTGCAAAATCACTTCAGGAGAATATTGCATGGAGGGTCGGAGCAGAACTAATTTGTGGTCAAGGTTCTGAGACAGGGAAAGCAAAGCTGGATGTTTCAACAGACATCAACGTTTTAGGGGGATGGATTGAGTATGGCCGGGAAAGGAAGGATGTGAAACAATGCCCTGTAAATCTGATTTTACCGATACTACATCTTAGCCCGACCAGAATCAGTTACGTGCAAAATGATTAATCACTGTTTCCCTGAAATAGTCAAGGTCCTGCTGCCCATTCTTAGGATAGAAAAAAATCTAACACTGAAATTATGACTTTCAGGCTTTACTTCATTCTATACCCTTTTAATAAAGTGGAACAAAAAATTTTGCCTTGGGCTTGGCTGAGTTATGGAGTTTGTCTCCTAAGTGGCAAAGCTTATTCTTAGACCCAATCACCAAACTGAGCCCGAGTTATAAGAAACCTGGTAGAGAAGGAAAAATGTCTGTGCTATACCTCAGAAATCTATTTATCAGACGCGATCATTGCTCTTGAGAGACAGGTTTTCTCTTTATATGTATAGAAAAATAGGCACTGCAGAAGAAAATTAACTGAGCTAACGGGCAAATGCTGACAGCTTTGCATGGCATGCATGTTTTTGACAAATGTTGCTGGTGAATTACAACTTGACTCCATCGATGATGCAAAAGGGTGTAGGGACACAGAACAAATCCTGGGGGCATGACCTGAGGCAAAGACTCCAGCCGGGCCCCCACGTACCTTCTCTGCATACTCGGACACAATCTGCTTGATCTCGGCGGAGCAGAGTCCCACAATTTGGCCTACTGAGCTGGCGGTGAGGCGGCTCTGCAATCACAGGGAGAGAGGTTTCTAGGTCATGCCTGTCTTTCACAGAACTGGAAAACCTGAACGCTCTGAGTCATAGAGCAAAAACAGGTAATATTCCCAGGGGGAAGAATACCCTGGCTTTTGTTTAGATATCCATCAAAAAGGAATGGGGAAAACAAGCCTTGGGCCAAATGTTAAGCCATCTCTCTACCTTCTGAGTCATTCGGTTGATTGTGCCAGATTCTCCCTGGTCCCTGGGTGCCCCTGGGAAATCATTCTTTACCCCAAATACCCCATCTCAGGGTCTCTTCCTCAGCGTCACTGACAGAGCCTGTAGGGAACATGGAGGGCTGACGACTCAGGGGAAAAAGAAGGACAAATGGGAGAGGAACAGGAATCTTAGAACTCTCCAAATATCTTTTAACTACCACAGGCCTTTCCTGCCCTAAGAAGGAGGGATCCTTTCAAAGCCCTTGGTGAAACCTTTTGGACAGGACTTGAGCTCTGGAAGACCAACGATAAATGAGGTGTTCTATTTTCTACCCAGATGGCGTGGGAAGGAAACAGAAGATGAGGGCTCTTCTGGCATGAGTGGTTATGGAGAGGCAGGGCTGAACCACGGCTCCTCTACAGAGGGTAGAGGGACCCCCCAGGGGTCCTTCCAGACCCCCAGAGGTTCCCAAGGACGGCAATGCTATGCACTGGTAAAAAAGCTTCCCGAAAGAAAGACCCTAAGGAAAGAGGAAGCACTGAGTACTGAAAAGACAGGGCTCTGATGAAGGGGGTCCCTCTGGAAGGAGGCCCCCCGGGGCAGCGCAGGGCGGTTCCACGTCCCCACCTCCACGCCGCGCCCCCCGCGCAGCCTCCCCTCACCTCCTCATTCGCCATGGCAGTCATCTTGGTCATCAACGACTGAATACGCTGCTGGAAGAGAAATGGGGAGAAGTAGCAGTGAGTGGACCCCAGCGCCTAAGCCTTCCTCAATGGGTCTACACAGACCTTTGTGGTGCAACCCAAGGGTTGTTTACTTGCTCTCTCATAGTGAGGCTCATGGGAGAAGGGGTGAGAAAAGGAAACTGGAAAGAGTGTGAGAGGCCAGCTAACAGCAGTGTGGGAGGCAGCTAGCCATTTTGCAAAGCTGGGGATGAAGGGGCAATTTCTCCCCAGATGACTGAAGCAGAAACCCCAGGGACCTACGTGGGCCACACACCTCTTCAGCAGCTTGAAGCTCATCTTCCTCATGGGCATCAGCTTTTTCCGCAGCCGAGAGCCCTGAGGGAAGTGCCGTTTTCTTGTCCTCGGCCTGGAAAGGAAGATGCAAAAATAGCTGGGCCCTGGAGACAAAGACTCAGTAGAGAAAGGACAACAATGCAAAGGGACACAGATCTGTGAAAGACAACCCGCAGATCTGGAAAGGTGAACGGGTCCCTGCCAAGCAGTGGGGAATCTAGAGACCTGAGCTTCCAGTCCAACCACAGACCGAGCAGGTCGAGCTGCTCTGCTTGCTGATTCAATTCCTATCAGGTCGCACACATTTGCCAGACTTATCCTTTGACTGGGGCTCCCCTTTGCTTTAACGCCTTCAAAAGCAAATCACTGCCTAAAGGAGTGTTTTACTCAAACAGCCAGTTGAGACCCATCAGTGGGACATGAAAGTCCCTTAGCAGGTATGGCCAGCATCTACATAAATTAAGCAAAAATAAGAGAACAGGACACACCAGAGTGCTTTGCATGTAGTAAAGGGGTAAGTACTACTGTCTGAAACTTTTATTTTGGAGGGTGTGTGTGTGTGTGTGTGTGTGTGTGTGTGTGTGTACCGAATCATGATGAAAAATAGAATTCTTACTGCCGAGAATGGTCAACAGTTTAAAAACCACTGGCCTGAAGGATAAACATCAAACTGCTTCACCCGGTGATCAAGTTTTTTGCTCTGGACCCAGCCTCAAGCTCTAAATGTACCCAACACCACACTCAAGACACCTGGATTAAACACTGTTTCTCAAACCTGCACTGCAAATCTAGAGTGCTTGGTGTTAACTCCATCTCTGCACCCACCAGCTGGGTGACCGTGGGCTTGCCTTCTCTGGATATCAGGGTCTTCTTGGGTTGAAAAAGAGAACTGGCAGTCTCAGACACCATCCCAATGCTAGAAAGCTTTTCTATAACCTGCCTATAACGGACCCCAGAGAACACTGTGAGCTCCTAATTGCCAAGCATACAGGTATCCCCCGCTTTCGGAAGCTTGTGTTAGGCCACTCTGCTTTCACAAAAGACCTACATTGGTACCTACTGTTGCTGACCAAAAGACATCTGAAAAAGATTTTTGCTTTTACAATAAAAAGTGAAAGTGCAAACAGTTTTCAGTGTTTGTTTAGCCGTGAGCCATTAAGAGGGAGTGTGTAAGTAACCTTGGCGGTGAGGGTGGGCTGCCAAGCTCCTCCCCTGGCAACGACACTCAGCATCTCAGCATCAAGCCGCCAGAGCTTAGAACTGTATCTGAGCATCTGTGCTTTATCTCAATTTATTTTGTGTGTCTCTTAGTACGGCGTGTGTCAGAAAAGCCTAAGAGAGGTTATTTTTTGGGTCTAGGAATGCTCAAAAATTTTTTCATATAAATTAATGGCAATTGCTTCTTTGCTTCACACCATTTTGGCTTATAAAAGGCTTTATAGGTATACTCTATTTTGCAATAGTGGAGGAAACCCGTATCTGTATTTGTAGACAAGCCCAAGGTGAACACTATTTAATGGGCATCACATGATTTTTCCAATCATAATGAATACACCCAATACCCACACACACATTCTTTTCAGACTAAATTACATACCAAATTGAATGTACACGTCAAATTCTTATCATGTATCAGATGCCACCTGACATATACTCAAATCCAGAAAACACCTTGCTTTGGAGGAAATGACTGTTTAGTTCAGAATAAACACACCACTGTGGAAAAAATAAATGACGAGAAGACCAAGAAAGAAGCTATCCTAATCTATGATAAATAAATAAATGCCACTGATAAAATAGCTAGTGCTTATTAAATATCTCCTGTGTGATGAGTCAGCCTTCCCACCGATGCTGCAAGCTAAGGCACGGCGAGTCGGTACACTGTCCGAAGTCACGCAGGGGAGCGATCTGAAACCAGCCAGCCTGACTTCAGCACACACGCTCCCAGTCACCATCCGTGCCCTCTGCTGACTGCGACAGCAACCACCACCTAACACAGAGGGAGGCTGGGAGCCGGGGCAGGCTTCGTGGAGAGACTGAAGGATAGGGGTTCTGGACAGAGGGGGTCGGGGGGAGGCCGAAGAACAGAGCAGAGGGAGGAAGGGTCCGATGCAAGAAACTCTGGGCGTCTGCTGGGGAGTGAGGAAAAAAAAGGGTACCTATAGATCTCAGACTCTAGGACTCTGCTTTTTAAGAGGCCACTGACAACTTTAGTTAGCACTTTATTATTTAAAAGGCAGTGGTCAAGAGCACAGGCTTTGATGTCACACAGACCTGGGTTCAGATTCTTATTATGGCACTTTAAGGGCTTACGTGATCTTGGACAAATCCCGGAGCCTCCCTGAGCCTCGCAACTTTCTGACCTCGGCTTTTCTGAAAAAAGATACTGCCTTCTTCATAGAGTTTTTCAGAGAAGTGGAAAAAAAAAAAAAAAAACATGCAGAGCCCTGAACAAAGGGGCTGAGACACAGTAAGGGTTTGGCACTGTAATATTTACATGACTGCCCTGCAGCTGACAAAATTAAGGGTCATCAATAAGTATATAAATTAAGGGAAATTTCTGAGACTGCTCTGTGAAGTGAAAAACCCCATCTTGACTTACCTGAGTTTTCCACCCTAGGTTGTCTTAGGGCAGGCCTGCAATATATGGCTGTGTTCTATGTCACTGGCAGCACCCTGCTCACACCTGTCTAGGGTCTCCCTCATCAAGGGGGCAGCGCTCAGGGCCCTGAAGCGGACTTCATCTTCACACCTCTGGAGTTAGGAGAGCCCACCTGGTTGGCCCTGGGGCCATGATTCCCATCACCTTTCACTTCTAGCCCTTCCATAAGGCTGCTGCTTCAGCTCTCTGGCCTGCAAAGGTAGCATGCCGCAGCTACGAGGGAGATCCAGGGGCCCAAGGTAGCTGCCACATCCCCGCTGCCCCGGGGTTGCTCAGGGACCGGAGCCCGGTGCGCCGCAGTGCCATCCCCCCCACTCTTGCTAGGCAGGTGGCCCATCAGGGTCAGACAGAGGCCAAGGGGAGGGGCGCTTCCATCTCTCCAATGTTCTCTCCCGTTATCCTTGCTTTTCTTACCTTCTCTGTTTTGCTCTGGCGGCTAAATCCGTATCTCCTGCAGGCCACAAAAAAAGGGGAGATCAATTACTATTCAAAAGTCACACAAATTTGGGGTCAATGCATTTTGGTTGGATTTTTATATGAAAAGCACCAAAGAAAATTTAGACCATATGGTAACTGGAGAAAATGTTTTAAGTGCCTGAACCACAGACATATTCCACTGTTTTTGAATAAAGGGTCAGCCATTCTATTTGCCACATGAATACTATAAATGGGAACTCTCAGAGGGCACAGAGTGCAATATTCTCTTTAACTGCAACCATTACTCTTTGAATCAGGAGCTGTATTTCAGGCCCAAAGTTTAAGCTAAAAGGCTTAAAACTTTCTGCATAAACAAATGTGAGTGTATTTGTTCGGGCTAAGGATGCTCTCTAATGGTTATGTTCAGAACCTGGAGTCCGGCCCGTTTTCCATTCTCAGACGCAGCCCAAGCATGATGCCAACAATGTTATGTGTTCACTTCAGGCAACCTTAAATTCAAAGAAACTCACAAATGCACTTTAGTTTAAATTAGTTTATTTTTTAGGTTCTTTTTTTTTTTAAAGCAAGTGTAACAATGCAAAACCCATTCGACCTAAAACAAAAAGCATGATGCCAAACACCACACCTCACTTACCTTCAAGTAGTTTCTAAAGAGACAAAGGTACATGCGGCCATTTAAGAAAAGCAAATGAAGGACTCTACCCTCGCTCACGCCATGCCTCACCCACTGGGCTGGTGTGCTGGTCCCCAGCCTTACTGCACTCCCACTCCTCCTCACTCCCTCTCCAGCTTCCCAGTGGCCTCGTCTGCACGCATCAGTGGAGGGCCTCCTCCCTCTGGGGCACCTTCATCAGGGCTTCCCTTCTATGGCTCTGCCTAGCAACCTCCTAGCCTCACCTCCTCACCTGACAAGCTCCTGTGCATCCGCTGCCCAACAGAGAGCTGTGCCCATGCCGTGCTGTTCTCCTACTTCCCATACGCGCCCACACCTCAGCTCTCAAGCCACCTCTTCTGCACGTGTTCCCCCCACCTCCCAGATGGCGGTCACGTCCAACGGTCTGTGTGCCTGTCTGCACCCTCTTCCCAGAGGGCATGAGAGCTACTTTTTTTATATTTTGTATTTCTAACGTATGTTGAACAAATAAGCTCAACAGAAGTGGAAGAACATGCAGGAATCAAGAAGCCAAAGCATCACCTAGCCTTGCGGTATGCTGTCATATAACTGGAGAGACCACAGAGTCCCGCCCGGGCAGTGTGCCCATTCATTCAGCATAAATGTCCAGGTATGAAGTGCAGCCGACTAAAGGTAAATTCGGAGTGTCCACACACAGTTTCTAAAGGACCTTAGGACAGATTCTGTGCATTAGTTTCACAATGTCTACTGCATCTTCCTATACTACAGAGGCTGGGAAACAAAAGATTCTATTTTCTTTTTCTTTTTTTTTTTTTTTTTGGTGGGGGGGGGGGGGGGCAGAGGGAGGGGGAGAGAGAATCTCTAGCAGGCTCCACTCTGAATGCGGAGCCTGACGCAGGGCTCCATCTCAGGACCCTGAGATCATGACCTGAGCCAAAATCAAGAGTCGGACGCTTAACTGACTGAGCCACCCAGGCACCCCAAAGACTCTATTTTCTCTACTCCCTTGCACCCAGGGCTTGGGATGCAACGCAGGCCCCACCAATCAGGTGCACTTCCTGGCGATGTGAATGTGCAGTAGCCAGCTGAGCACAGAGGTGTGTTGTGCTGCTGTGGATCACAGAGGTGACCTGGTTCTGGGGCCAGCAGCTGTGGTGGCAGCATCCTGATCTGGGCCAAGGTGGCGTGGTTTGTTTGTCAGCAGCCGTGAGGCCGGCATCCCCACCCCACAGGCCACCAGCTGGCCGCCCCACGGTGGAGGCAGAAGCAGCATCCTTGGGAGGCTCGGTTCCGATGTGCTGCCTGGGAAGTGACCCCGGTTCAGCCTGGATCCCACCTCTCAAACCTTCCCAAGGATCCATGGAGTCAACCACTGTTGCTGAAACTAGCTGGAGGAACCCTGGTTGGTCAGAACCCTGACCAACAGAGGGTCTCACCACAGTTCCCCACTCCTAGAAGTAACCTTGCGCCTTGGGTGTTCCTTCGTTTTCCAGGTGTTTAGTCTGTGGAGACCCTCAGGGCAGATGACATACCCTCAGGCAGAGAGCCCTCATCTAAGGACCCAAAACTTTCTGGATTTTCCAAATAAAGCAGTAAACAACTAAATGTGAGTGACTCAGTTACTGCCCCTTCTACTCCTTTGTAAAGACACAGGTTGTGGGAAGACCCTTCTGACCACCCAAAGGTCTAAGTTACGAATCAGTGCGCTCATCCCACAGGCTACAATAATTACCTCGAATCCTATAAATCTGTCTGTTGTGCTCCTGGAGGGAGTGCTTCACTCATTTTTTTTTTTTTATCGTTTTTTAAACTGAGATATGACTCGTATCACATAAAATTTACCATTTGAAACGATATACTCCAATGGTTCTTAGTGGATTTGCTATTTGTTCAACCATCACCACTATCTAATTCCAGAACAGTTCCATCACTCCAGAGAGAAACGCCATACCTATCAGCGGTGAGTCCCAATTCCCCCCCTCCGGTCCCTGGCTACTACTCATTGGTTTTCTGTCATTTGATGGATTTGCCTATTCTGGACATAACATATTTACAGGATCTTAGATGGCCGTCTATAATTGACTTCTTCACTTAGCATGTTTCAGACAGCTCCATTTGCTTTTGTATCCCCAGCACCTAGGACAGCGCTTGGCACACAGTAGGTACTCAATAAATGTATGCTGAATGAGTAGAGTCCATCTGATTTTTCTGAAGGCCTCCTTCGCTATGTGACATGATGAGAAGGCTTCCATGACAAAGAGCTGTCCTCGGTCGCCTATTAATGCCTGCCTCATTATGTTCACTGGTCAAGATGTCTCTGGGAGACCTCCATGTTGTTTGGCCTATCATCCCTCACAAAGAACAAGGGGATGCTTCAACTTATTTCTACTACAAAGCATTTACTTCTCCTTTATCTTTCACAGGTATGCTGCTCTACCCTCCCGCCTCCCTCTCCTGTTGCCCTGTCTGCCCTGCCCTTTCCTCACAAGTGCCAGCCTGATCGGTGCTGCCAGGAGCTGCCAGGAGCTTTAATCTGTTTCCACCTTTCCCTGTGTTAGCTCTGACCTACCAGCCCTGCTGATGTCCTACGCTGTCAGCACCGACCGAACTCTGGCTTCTTACCCCCCCTTTACTTCCTCATATCCTACACCTCACACTTGATCTTTAACATCAAGGATGTACATCTTCTAGAACAGCACAGTCTGAAAAAAAAAATGTTAAGAGCCAAAGAGATAACTTTAAATTAGTAGGTTTACATATTCAAGTTATTTCAAACTTAAACTTTTCTCCAATAACTAAATCAAGCATGAGTCTTTAATTTTTTTAATGTAACTTAATAAATTTTTTAAATGTAACTTAATTAAAATTAAAATTCTGTTCTTGAGTCACACTGGTCATACTTCAAGTGCTCAACGGCCACATATGGCTAATACTACCGTATTGGTAATTCTAGAAAATAAACTAACCTTCAAAAACAACTGCCACAGGGCAAATTAAGTCAGATATCAAATTATCTGGAATCCTGAACACTACAGGGGCATAAAAAAGCCCTAAATACCAAGGACTGTGGACTCTGTTCTTCGTTCATTCCACAAGCATTTCCTAATTTATTAATACCTTCTATAAGCATGACACAGGCCTTGCCATCGCAGAGGATACAAACAGGTTGGGAGAGTCATGTCATATTTCATTTACTAAGTACAGAATGACTTCAAAGCAACTAAAATTAGGCCTCAAATAGTGTGGAATAGGCTAATGCCAGTAGTCTAGTGGTTATGCTTCAAAATTCCACCTCCAAGTTGTTAGAGAAAGCCACAGGCCCAAGGTACAGTCACTTGCCCCTGTGATAGCAAACCAAGACTCAATTGCAGTGTCGACCTCTCCAGGAGTGGAATTTCAAGCTAATCAATCTGGAATTTTCTGGTCAGCACCAAAGAGGTAATCTGTCACAAGGGCCCTCTCCATCCTCCAAAGGAAGATGAGGTAATCACCTCATAAGCCCCCATCTCTTCCCCCTAAAGGAAGGTGACCTTGCCTGAAACAATCCTTTGTTTTCTTTTGTTAATAACTTTTTACCATACCCTCCTTCCTATAAAAAACTTCCATTTTGTACAGCTCCTGGGAGCTCATCTTTAATTGCTACATGGAAGGCTGCTGAATTCATGAATCACTTAATAAAGCCAATTAGATCGTCAAATGTACTCGGTTGAATTATGGTTTTTAACAAAGTCAAATATACCACATTTAAAATGCATTTCTCCACAGCAGCAATTTTATAGCATGGCTAGGTGTTTTAATTTAGCTCCTAAAAGCTGACTGGACCCATACCAAAACTGAAATATGATAGACGTGCAACTTTGTTTAAGTCTAAAATCAAAACCATGAGTCTTGTTTTTCCAATACCATAACACTTAAACCAATCTATCCAAACATGAACAGGCACACATAGACCTTAAGGCCTTCAGCACGGCTGACGGGGCTCAAAGTCCAACTTCCTTTCAGCAAGTAAGTCAAAAAAGGTGGAAGATGCAGGAATGCTGACCTCAAAGCCAGATGCACGATGGGCCTAGGCTAATGAGTAACCTTCAACCCCAAAGAGTTTCAGACCTTCTTACTCCAGGAGTCAAAATACTTGCCCTCTTATCAAGAGGTGAGATAGACAGGAAACCGGAGGCACTGACAAGAGATGGGGGATGTGGATTCCTAGGTGGGGATGAGCAATTCAGGGGCGCCATGATGTTCACAGTGATGGGAGAGACAGGATGGAGGAGGGTGAGTCCCAGGGCCAGTGGAGGCCCAGCCTGGCTTGGCTGGGGAAGGGAAGGGGGAAGAGCGGGTGACGCTTCTCGCAGGGCGGGCAGGGCTAGTGCTAGGGGTGCAGACCAGAGGGACAAGGAGAAGTAAAAGAAGAGGTGCATTTGAATCTACAGGTCCCATTGAAGGGCATGTGAGAACTGAAAACTGTTGCTGCTGCTGCTGCTGCTGACAGCGCCTAGCAGTCGACGTTTACTGTTTTCTGCACAGGACAAACTACTCAGAGCTCTTCATGTGTGTATTGCTACGTGATCCTAATTTAATGGGCAAGACCATTTGTCCAGGGGACAGTACTGACTGAACGCTGAGGAGAAAGTCTGATGGCCACAAAGGAGGGGAAATGAAATGAACGCTTGCTGGGGCTGCAAGTTTTGTCCAATTTGCTCCATCAGTTTTAATGACCGCTCTCTTCTTGCTCTGTGTCAGACCAAACAACAGAGACTGGGCCTGTGTTTCTAAAACCAGGAGCCAAACTTCCCCTGGAGACTCAAACAATACCTGGAGCTAATGATAAAAGCACGCTATGAGGGTCCAACAAACCTGAGTTCAAGTCCCAGTGTGAGGCTCCTAATAATTCTTAAGAGTAGTTAATAGTTGACTTTGGGCAAGTTACTTTTTAAAATTTCTCATGCTGTCTTTACCATTCTCAAAGAAGAGAGTTGAGCTAATTAAACCATCAGAATGTCCTAAGTATCCACTTCCCCACTTCCCACAAACTCAGCCTCTCCCCATCAGGAAAGCTATAAAGAGAGTAAAATAACCTCTCTCCTAAAAAAAACAAAATGCTTCATTGAACACCTACCCTACGCTTGGAACTCAGCAGAAATCAGCCTGACCCCACCAACAGGAACCAAGATTGAGGTCGACACACTCTGCTCTTTCGTACACTCCAAATCTGAGAGGAGTCACAAAGAAAACCTGTGCACTGCTCCCTTCCCTAAAGAAAGCCCCGCCAGGCTCTGGACTCCAACCGCACCAACCACTCCTGAGGATGGGCAGGGGCGTCCTGAAGTGACCCGGCCATCACATGACAATAATGACTATCCTCTACGACACACGCAGTTTAAAACTGAGAATTTCAAAACAAAATAGGGAAATATTATCAGCCTGGTCTCGGTGAGGTGGACAATTCACCGAATCTCTGACTCCTTTTCACCCCCAGGAGTGTCTGAGTATCCATGACAATGGACAAAAAATGGAGGTATGAACAATACAAACTAAGAAAACCACAACACTCCCCTGAGGATTCTTTGGCCCTGGAACATGGGACACCCAGGGATGTTGTCTCTCCAGCTGTGGCTCACCCGGAGCAGTGTGGCCTCACTGGCCCACCTACAGCTGGGGCTTGGCTGGAAAACCCTGTTGCAGTGCCCAGGGAATACAACTCAGAAGGGCCCCACACCTGGCTTTTCTTGCTGTCTTGAAATTCTTTTTTTTTTTTTTTTTTTTTTTTAAGATTTTAATTTATTTGTCAGAGAGAGACACAGTGAAACAGGGAACACAAGCAGGGGGAGTGGGAGAGGGAGAAGCAGGCTCCCCGCCAAGCAGGAGCCCGATGCGGGGCTCGATCCCAGGACCCTGGGATCATGACCTGAGCCGAAGGCAGACGCTTAATGACTGAGCCACCCAGGTGCCCCTTGAAATTCTTAATAATTAGTCATTCCTAGTAATTCTTATTTTATCCCGGGCCCCATAACTTATGTAGATGGTCTGGTGGTGCCTGACTCCGAAGAGGAGTTCAATTCACAGCCGTGACTGGGGAGCTGTGGAGCAGCCATCAGACCCGGCTGAGAGCCAGCACTAACACCTTCCTCTGAATGAAACAGACTCGCTTTCATTCTTAGGAAGGACGGACCTGACACCACACAAGCCCCTCAACAAGAAAAAGAAAAAAAAAAAAGTGTCAACTTTTTGGGGAAATTTTTTCCATTTGAAAGATAAGGTATTGAAGCCAATAAAGCCTAACTTCCTTCCGGTTGTGTCTGGTGCCTCAGAGGGGGTAAGCCTTCAGATGCTCACTTGGGGAGGCGAGCTGTTAGTCCCAGCCGCCCAAAGAGGGCTGGGGTATGAGGCAGAGCAGCATACAGCAACCACTCCCAGGATAAAGAAAGGAAGCACAAGGAGCCATACTCACATCCAGGAATCAGTTATCCTATGTAGAAAACGCAGGACATAAATGAAGGTTAATACCCAAGGTCAACCAAGAAATTCAATGAGGGCAGCACTTCTTTGTGTGCTTTTTAAGTAAAAAATGAGGATAAAAGATAAAATGGCTTTTTAAAAAATTAGGAAGTTATTAAGAAGTGACAAAATATTTCTAAATTCTTCATCTTCCTGCTCAGGACAATCCCTCACGGGAAACCAAAACTATTACTCTAACACTTAGAACCACGGTAATTGTTTTCGATTCTGTAGTTTTCCCTGAAGATTTTAACGAATGGCAGGGGCATGAAGGGCAGACCACTCCTGGCCTCTGCAAATACCCCCAAACACCCCAACTCCCCAGGAGGGCAGAGCCAGGGTGCACAGTTACACACACATTTCCGGAGGGCAACTGCAAAGATCAGGCCTCCACCATCATGAGGGAAGCTACCCAGAGAGAAAAGTCCCTGGTGATGGAAATCTCGGGCCAAAAACAGTAAACTCAGTCAGGTCAAAAAAACAAACAAACAAACAATCCAAATTAATCTCAATGAAGCAATCCAAATCAGCTTTTCTTCTCAAGGGTTTTATAAAATAGACACCTCAGGCTGGGTCCCCTTCATTACCTGCCATATTCCAAAAGCGTGGCATGGACTCGAGATTCTTCATCGAGCAGCTCTTCTGCTCCCTGTTGGCGTTTGTATTTCCGACGGGGCTTGTAAACATCCTAAGAAGTGGATGAGACAGATGACTTACTGAGTGTGAGAACACTCTCCTTCTGAACTGCCTGCTGGGTGCATCCAGCCAGTCAGGGGAGCAAGTCTTTCCCCATCATGGTGAGTGTGCCCACCTCCCGCAGGAGAACAGTGGGCACTCAGGGCGGCCACCTTCAAGGAGTTTGCTCCTTTGACATTCATATAGGTAGCAAATATTTCCACTCAAGATATTGCTTGTCAACTTTAACTTGGTGTTTCTTTTTTTTTTTTTTTTAAGATTTATTCACTTATTTTTAGAGAGAGGGAGAGAGCGAGCGAGCGTGGGGGGAGGGGCAGAGGGAAAGGGAGAGAGAGAATCCCCAAGCAGACTCCCCGCTGAGCATGGAGACCAACGCAAGGCTCAATCCCATGACCCTGACATCATGACCTGAGCAGAAACCAAGAGTCAGACCCTCAACTGACTGAGCCACCCAGGCGCCCCCTTGGTGTTTCTTTTGTCCTATGGCATTTTAATATTTTACGTGGTCAAACTTACCATTTTATATCTTACTTCTTATTACCAGGGATTGTAAAAAAAAAAAAAAAAGTTCTTGTATGTTACTTGTATAGGTTGTACTTAGCTTTTTAATCTATTCAGAAGCTTTTTTTCCTGAAATGGAAAATTAAGAATCCCAACATCATCAGTTTAATAGTCCAGCCTTCCCCAGATCTGAAATGGCATACATGTGTAACAGGTACCAATGTTACCCTCTTCAATTTCTCTTGCTTTATGGACCTTTATCCTGTCTCCACTGTTCTTTTTCAAATTTCCTGGCTATTGTTAAACATTCTCTCGTTCAAATGAATTGTAGCATCAACTTGTCAGGTTCATAATAAATAACTGTTGAGTTCTGATTAGAATCACACCAAATTTATAGATTATTTTGGAAAGAACTGGCATATTTATAATATTGAATCTTGCCTTGTGAAGCAAAGACTATCTCTCTATTCAGATTTTTTTATTCCTTAATAAAATTTTCCAGAAAAAAATACAAATTTTCTTGTCACTGCATATCCAGACCTTTCTACCACCCAGGGCCATAAACCAGTTAAACAATCACAGGTGTATAGGTTAACCCAGGATCCTTAAAAAAAATTCCTTAAATGGTAAAGGAGATTTCAATTCCTAGACTCTAATAGCAGAAAAGAAGAGTAGATACAAACCCTTCAGCAATAGTATCTTTTTTACAAAAGTACCAGGCTGAGGTTTATTAAAAAAAAAAAAAAAAAAAGTATATAAAAACACAAAATGCTCTATCAACTTTCACTGACTTTTAAAATTACTGGAGTGTGATTTAATTATAAATGTAGAAGCAAACACAGATCTATTTTGTATAGGACACATTCTGAAACATAGTATTTCTTGAACAAAGTACGTGGCATGTAGTAGGTGCTCAATTAATGTAGTTCTTTACCCCTAGATGACCTGATTTAGCATCCCGCTCCAAATGAATGTCCTTCTTGAGTGTCGAGCTGGCAGTCAAATAATATCTTAGTAAAATGTGTTCAGGGCTCTGGGTGCAAGTAGGCAAATATTTATTCAAGGGAGGTATTCCAGTTGTTCATCCCTGGATCTTTTCTTCTCCACGACCAGAGTTCATCACAACTAACCTCTACCTGGACATCACTAGGACAAGCACTACTATCAGGTTTCTTCAGATAGTAGTATTTTTATTCCAAGTAGAATTGTACCTCCCTTGATAATTCTTGTTAACTTTATTATTTTACTTTTTTTTTTTTTAAGATTTTATTTATTTATTTCAGAGACAGAATGAGAGATAGAAAGCATGAGAGGGAAGAGGGTCAGAGGGAGAAGCAGACTCCCTGCTGAGCAGGAAGCCTGATGTGGGACTCGATCCCGGGACTCCAGGATCATGACCCGAGCCGAAGGCAGTTGCTTAACCAACTGAGCCACCCAGGCGCCCTATTATTTTACTTTTTATTACAAAAAGTTTCAAACATAGAGAAAAACATCCTTTTGTAACACATACTATGTAATTTTAACAATTCTGTAAAAGAAAAGGAATGGACTAGGGTCTGGGATGATGCTGGAGTGTTGTTCTTATGACCTGCTGCCAGAAAGAATTCCTAGTTTGCTGCTGGTGTCTACATGAATAGGAAGCTATAAATAATGTAAAACAGATTCATGGGGAAATGCAACATATAATGAATCCACATGACATCAGTTACTGCATATGATTTAATTCTCACTGAGCTCTACTATTATAGCAGCACTATATAATTGAGCTTAACTGCTATCTTCCTTAGTTACCACTGATAGAGTCAATGACCCAAGACAGGAAATTGGATTCTTCTAAAAAAAGGACTGACTCCAAAACAATAGCATACTGAAACCAACAGCTACAAGGACCTTTTATTCTGGGAAACAGTGACAATGTTGGCCTTTGTGTAGTTATTCCTTACACTTGAAAGCACCTCATATACACCTCACCTTTGCATTTTATAACTGTTCCCAGAGGTAGAGACAGGGCAGATGCTGTTACCCCCACTCCACTGCTGAAGAAGCAGAGATTAAATTAATTTGTCCAGGATCTCTAAAATAGTATTAGGCCTGGCCCTGGGTCCCCTGGCTGCTAGTCCCAGGGTTTTTCCAATACCCTCACTTGCTTCTGGTGGGCATTCCCGCCACCCTCCAGCCATCTCAAGTGAGTCCTCTCACGAGACCGCCACATACCTGAGGCTGCCACATGGATCATTACAGTGGTTTGCTTAAATAACAAGGACCTAAATGTCAGAGGCTTTCAGGCCAACTTAAAGAACTACTGCTAAGTCACGCTTTAAAGCAACAGTGTCAGAACCACTGATGTCTAGTCTGGTCTCTGTCATTTACTAGCTCTGTGACCTCGGGAATTCCCTTCAATGGGCCTGTTTCCGTCTCTGTAAAACCAGGGCTAGACCAATAGCCCTTGAACAGGCTCTTGTTCTCTGTGCTAAAGGACACATGAGCAGGGTGTGAGAGTCACAGATTTCTACCTTACAGGTCTGGCTACAGGACACCAGTTAGGAGAATTCCTGAGTCACATTTCAAATGGCAGGGGAGGGAAGTGGGAGAGCACAACATCAGGGCAGCGTCTGCAGCAAAGATTAATCACAATTACGGCGGGTATCTCCTTTCTGAAATAATGAGCAGGCAGTGAGACAGCCACCATCAACTTGGCATTCTCTGGTTAAGAGCTCCAGTGGGCCAGGCCACACCCAGGTCGGCAGGGAGTGACATTCCCCTGACTTGCCTCCACTGACCTCAACACATTCTCTCAGGGCTCAACCCTCACAGACATGCCTCAGTCCAGGAGCCCCACGAACTAACTCTGTCTCACCTAACGGGGCTCCACAGATGTCTCCACCATCAAGACCAATGTCCTGAAAGATCCTGTACAAAAAAGTTATTATAATTGGGACAAATATATTTGCTTGTTCTTTTTTTTTTTTCCCCATTCTCACGCTAATAAAACAACAAACGAAACAAAGCCCCTGGGTACTAAGTGAGGGAAGTGGAAGACCAATGGATGGCTACTATTTCTGGAGAGAGGAACAGGTCTGCAGGGAGGAGGGTGAGTTGGGGAGGCAGAGTTTTCTCCAGACTTTGTTACTTTTCTATTTTCTTTCACATGAGCCCTGCTCTGCTCCTTCAGGACCGGCACACATCCCACCGCAGGGTTCCTTGATTCGAACAGTATAATTTGCTGGTAAGACTAAGGTCACTGTATTAAGTAAAGGAGCCAAAGATGGCTTCTGCACGTTGGCTCTTAGGTTTATTTCCTCACAGCAGGCTGAGACCTAATGGCTCAAAAGCACGCCAGGGCCAAACTCAAATTTTTACACATCCAATTGTTTCGAACATGGCCCAAAGAGGCAGATGTTTAGCCTCTTACAGCCTATGTTGCATACTCTACAAAACTGCGTTTGCTAACCACAGATAGGATAAGCCCTGGGACTGTAAAGACCCAAAACTGCTGCTGCAGATCTCTTTCAGAGACCTCTGACTAGAGTTCCTCTGTGCGTTGCTGCGTGACGTGGCAGTCTCATGGACAATCTCCATGACCCCCTAGGGGGTCCCCTTGCTCCCCTCCCCTTCTGGATGCAGCCCTGGTGCCTTGAACTCTGGACGGTGGCTTGCTGTGAGGGACTGACTGCCCCATCTTACAAGCAAACCTGCCAAAGCATCACTCCAATAAAGCTTATGTGTGCTGCTTGCCCCCTCATGGTCGTATCTTTTTCCTTGATGAGACCCCAAATTCCCTTGATTCCTTTACTGCTTTTACCTCACCTCCTACAGCGCAATCTGATACACAGTGAGTGTGCAACTAATATTACTGAATGAATACGTGGACAAACAAGCTTTTAGTCCTAACCCCATAACCTACTACCTGTCTGACGTGGGGCAAGTTACTTTAACCTCTGTGATTTTCCATCTCTAAGAAAGATACAAGTAGAGTTATTGTGAGGATTAATTATTTCATAGTATCTGACACATAGTAAGAGCTAAGTTAGATAATATATATCTAAGCTAAGAGATATATATATCTAGGATAGATAGATAGCTATACTTTTTTGGGGGGAGGGGCAGAGGAGAGGGAGAGAAGAATCTCTGAGCCTAAATCAAGAGTCAGACGCTTAACCGACTGAGCCTTTTGCTTGTAAAGATATATATATATACCCTTTGCTTGTAAGATATATATTTTTAATATACATATGTATATATATTATCATTGACAAAATGTACTAACATTGTTTTATGTATGTAGCCACATTTATATTTTATGTGCTGAATGAAAAGGCATTCCTCATAGCATTTCCTGTGGAAGAACACACTGGAGTAATAACTTCAAATGACATGGTCTCCTAGGTGATCCTATTAAGTTCTGCAAAACATTTCTTTCAACTAAACTGGAAGTTCTAAGAGTCCTTCCCCCCCTCTATTCTTATACAAAATTCTAAACATTACCAAAAAATGTTCAATGAATAAACAATTACTTTTTGGAGCTTCGGGTAAAATTTGACAGGTACTCTTAGTCCAGGTTAACAGGGAGTAACAGACCTCACTGCACAGAATGGATACTTGAGGGATACGAGGGCTGACGGCTCAGACGAGGAGGAAGTAAGCTGTAAAACAGCACGCTAAGTGACGAATGAGCGACTGTTATGACACGAAAAGGAAAAGGTGGTAAGGGGTGACCTGTCCTGCATGGCAAGAGTTTTATTTCTTATGTGCTTTGAAAATACACCTCCCATCACCCTTCTACAAAGCAGCTGGCTATTCTGTAAAAAGGAGGTATGGAGAAGCCAAGAAGTAACACATTTCAAGAAGAAAGCAAAGTACTGGGAATAATCCCCAAGAGGAAGAAAAATGAGGCCAAGACAAAGAGAGAAAACCCCAAAGTGATGAGTGCAGAAATTCAAGTTCACAGCAGCCTTTCTGCCTGGCAATCTGCCAAAAGGTACTAACAGTCTTAGGCATAACCTCTGACCCAATTCCATTTCATCCAATGTTTCCTAAGTACATAAAGATCAAAGGAAAAACTTAGCTATAAGAATGTCCTACATAATGGAAAAAAGAAAAAAAAAACAACAAAGTGACCTAGTTAAATTAATACCACACAATGAATAATCTACAGCCCGTAAAAAGGCTATAGAGGTATTATTGGCATGGAAAGACAGCGTCAATTATATTGTTGAACAAAAAATAAAACAGAATATACAGTATAATGCCATATTTAGGGATCTCTAATTCTCTGTATTGATATCCCTAACTTTGTATTTCCTACTTGGAATATATATCAGTAATTATCCCTGGCTGATGGTATCACAGTGACTTAGTCTTTGTAATTTTTCCCCATTTCTTCATTTTTTGTTACTATTACTAAGGTACTAGTACAAAATAAATATAAGCTTTTTTTAAAAAAAAAATGATGCACCAAAAAATGGCTGGGCTACATAACCAAGGACAAGTACAAAAGACTGGAACAGTCCTATAAGGAGGGCTAAGGATAAGAATGAGTTAAATATTTTGAAAAATATTAAAATGTTTAATATTTATTTTTTAACAAGAGGTTATATCTAAGCAAGAATAAGTAAAAGCCTGCTGGTATTATGTTCATAGATGAAGAAAGACAACAGGATTGTCTCCACTTGGCAGACATTCTCTAGCTGGACAAAGGATCTTCAAGTGGAAAAGTCACAGTAAACAAGCCCGCAGAGGACTGACGAGGTGGTGGGAGAGCACCTAGCCGCTCTGGACGCCTCTGAGCCTCTGGGACCTAGATGAGTAACATCTCAAGAGTCTTGAAATAAGCCAGGATCATTGCTATAAAACTGGTGCCAGCAGTATGTGGGAAATCAGAGTCCAGGTGAAGAGAGGAAATGGGAGGAGCACCACACCTGTCATGTTTGAGGGGTCTGATGTAAAACCAAAATCTGGCTGCCTCTTCCTATTCTGCAAATATGGAGGTAATTTGTTAACCTTTCTGGCTTCAACTTTCTGATTTATAAAACAGAAATAATAATATTTCTCGCTGAGTGTTGGAGAAGCGCTAATGAGACGATGCTTGTGAAATGCCTAATTAGGTGCCAAACACACAGAAGGCCCTCAATCAGTACGCGGCAGCTACAGACACATATTACAAAAGGCCGGGTCCAGAAATTAGGCACCTATTGTGTGACCTTATTTGAGTCTGTAAGTTACCATTCACAATTTAAGTTTGGGATTCTAGATTCGTCGATAAGGAGCAGGTAAGAAACACTGATGAGGCATGTGAAGGGCAGAGCTGGGAAAAGGGTAGAAGGAGAGGGAAACTGCCTTCAGAACCCGAGACCTACAAAGAGCCACAGCTTCTGGTCGCTGAGGAAAGACTTCATTCCCTTCACTACGGGACAGATTTCCCTTGGGGAGAGTGGCGACGAATGAAAACCAGCACGCTGTTCCATTCCTTCCAGGACTCACGAGGGTAAGCTAGGGACATGCACTGCAACCCTGGAGTCTCAGTAAGCTTCTGGAACTCGCATTTCAAGGCAAGGAAGTGACAGAGCACTTGCAGAAGTGGTGGGCGGGAGGGAGGGAAGTGAATGGTAATGGAGCTCAGCTAAGAATCCCAAGAAGACAGCATCTGGGAGTGAGGGGTAAGAAGAAAACAAATAAAACCCAAAGGCCAGCTCTGGCCATCCATCAAAATTCTTATCATTCCTGCTACAAATGTACTGACAGTCAACTAAGGAGTAAGTTCATACATAAAAAAGGAAATCGACTGAGCAATCTGAGCTATTATCAAGAGACTTGCAAATTTTTCCCATTTTCCTTTATCTTGATATTATTTCTGAATTAGCTGTAAACAGCATTTTATCTAGAGGCCCACAGCATAGTAGTTACAAGACTGGGTTTGCATCCTGACTCCATCATCACCAACGTGACCTTGGGCAACTTATATAACCTATCTGTGCTTGAGCTTCCTCACCTGTAAAAAAAGGAAGAAAACACTACTACTTCAGAAGATTGTTGTATGGACTAGGTAAGTTATATATAAATGCTTACAACAATGTCTGGGCACCAGGTATTTGTCATTATCATTACCTCCTTAATCGTATGCAGTCACATTACCAAGCAGAAGAGGAGGATTTTCTTTAAAAACTCCATTACAAATAAGAGGAAAGAATGTGTCTCTAGAGGCCTGAAATGTTTAATGGGTATGGAGATGCCAGGCCCAGTTCCATTGATAGGATGACTGATAGCTACGCTGGCCTTTTCTTCCCGGTGATAAGGCTGAAAACCATTATTTCTCACTCTCTACCCAGGGCTCAGAGTGAGATTTACACAAGAAGATATTCAATTAAGCATTTAGAAAATTTTACTTTTGTTTACCGTTTTTGAATAAGTAACACACAGACTTGGTAGAACATTCAAATAGGACAGCCTTTACAGGGAAAAGAGAATTTCCCTTCCTCTCCTGCCCTGGGCTCCCCAATTCCCTGGATGAGAGGTAATGCCATCACTTGGTTCTCCTAGCTTTCCAGAAATGAAGCATCATTTAAAACAAGAGAAAGCAACCACATATCCAACAAACTGGTTAATATTTTTCATGACAAATGTAGTTAGGAGGAATCCTTAATAGCTTACAAAGACACTATAGTGATAAGTTAAAAAAAAAACTGCAGTTTTATTTAAAGTATGACTCCAATTCGGTATAAAAATGCACATTAAAAACATAGAAGAGGGACGCCTGGGTGGCTCAGTTAGTTACTTGTCTGCTTTTGGCTCAGGTCATGATCCTGGTCCCTGCTCAGCAGGGAGTCTGCTTCTCTCTCTGCCACTTCCCCCGCTTGTGCTCCCTCTCTCTCACTCTCTGACAAATAAATAAAATCTTAAAAAAAAAAAAATGGAAGAAATATGTCCAAGCACCAAAAGAAACTGCTTCTCTGTTGTGAGATTAAGGTTGATTCTCTTCCTCTGTATCTATCAACCTTCAAAAAAAACCAAAAAACTTTAGAGATGCCTAAACTGAACAACTATTTCATAACCAGAGGAAAAAGAATTACTCTGATGTCATATCATGTCCTGTTATTATTATTTGATACCGCCACCGTATCTGAGAACAGTATCTGGCTTCAGAATGTAACTATCTTGAAGGTTTTCCACTCCTTCCATTTCCAAAATGGAATTATGAAGAAAATACAAATCACAACTCTAAAGTGACAAAGATTTTTCTTGTTTAAAATGAGCACTTCATGTCATCAAATGATTGTTACTCTTTTTAGAGTGATCACCTTGAAAGACCACACATGTATTCTTAAAGTAGGGGGGAAAATGCAAAATAACACTACGCATTATTTCTGGAAGAAAGCGAACTTACCCCCAGGCACTGTGGCTTCACTCCCAGCAGCTCAGGTAGGAAGGCTGGGGCTGGGATGGGGTGGGTGGCACTGAGAAGGTTCTGCTGGGCTCTGGCCCAGAAAGGTTTGAAAAGCTCTCCTCTGCCCCTTGCACTAGGGGGAGTGGGCACACGAATGCAGACTCCATGGTTAAGATTCACTGTATCAGTGACCAAGGCCATCCCAGTGTGTCCCACACAAAGCTCAGGAGCTGTTCTGCCTCTCCAGAGCCATCATGGGGTGCTAACCTCAATTTACCACACCTCCAGTTCAAGATGAGCTATTCAAAGTTTACACCTGCCACTGGCACAGATGAGGAAAGGCTATGGGTTTGGAAAATTTCTCCCGGAAAACTGGAACTAAGAGAAACACAAGGTAGTGGTTATGCCACTTTCTACCCATAAATGCTGGCATCCAGGTACGGGCACTGAGGCAGGAGGGGCTTCCCTCACACACCCACCTGAGGTCAGCACCTGGGCAATCGCAGGAGGGACTGGGTAAGGGTTTTGGGATTTGAATCACGGGGCTATCTGGAGGCTATGAACTTATGTCCTTCCCTTACACAGGGGCAGGGGAACTTACTGAAAGGTCGACAACTGTCTTGATGGCCTTTTCTTTTCTCTTTATGAAGTCATCATCCTGCAAGACAAAACACAGGGATTAAACAAACCCTGTGTGCAGACTGAAACTCAACCGGACTTCTCAGAAACCTGTCTTACAAATTGATTTCTCATCATAGCTTTGCCTGCAGAAGCCTCAATCTTCTAACGAACTGGAATATATTCTACATGGGTAGAAGCTAGGGCCTCTGCAGATGGCTCCAAAACAGATCCCACAGCAGTAAGAAAGGCAGGGACCACAAAGTATACTGGTGAAGCCAAGCATTCTTGTTCAAATCCTTATGAACTCTTGACACCCTGGGCAAGCCACCTAGTCTCTAAGCCTCAGTTTCACCATCTGTAAATGGGGACACCACCACCTACGTCAGAGAGCAGCTGTGAAGATTAAAGAGGAGAAGGCATGTGATGGGCTGGGACTGAGTGTAGTAAGTATCTGTTGTTATTATTGTGGTGGGGGTGGTTACTATTAAACTGTTACCATAGGAATGCCCTAGGCAATGACCTAGGTGGTCTCTTGAAAAGCTTTATATGACTATTAAAAAAAAATACTCATGTTCTTATAATTTAATAAAAGTTCTGAATCAAGTACTAAAACTGAGAGAAAAGGAGAAAATTGCAGGGCTTTACACCCAGGGCCCATTTAAAGAGGCAGTTCTGACGAACAAGGATGCTGCCCAAGTAGGGGCAGAGACATCACACAGAGGAGCCTGAGGCTGAGCTTACTCTGCTCCTTCCTGGGGAGTCTCTGAGTGTATACATATGGTCGCAGTTGGATGAGAAAAGAAAAGGAGAATACTGACCTCAGGGAGACTGTAGGTTTTCTGGAACTGGGATATGGAGTAGGAGCGGATGTAGTCACCCATCTCTTCCTTTGTTTCTATAGCTCGCTTCACCAGCCACTGGGAAAGAGAGTTAGGAAATGTGAGGGTAGGGATGAACCACCACTGTGGTAAAGGCCAACTCAGGGATGGTACAACTCGTGAACCCAAATAGCCATACCTGAACTGGCCAGATGATGAGAAACTATCTGCACCTACTGTCCTATGCGAAAAGCAGCCAGTTGGGCGTCTGAGACGCTGAGATCCAATGGGATCTAGAGCAGAGTGGCTGTGGAGGAGCCTTAAAGCCTCACATCGGATGCTCAGGCCTCAGTTTCCCTCTGTGTAGAGGTGAGAATATCATTTCTTTCACCTCACAGAGCTACTATGGGAGCAAATGAAATCACAAGGACCAGAATGCTCTATAAATGCCTGAAGCAAACACAAACATAGTTACACAGACACCTGGTTCTAGTGGCAGATCTGAACGTTACTCTCTTTCTTGTGCTGCTTGCACCACAGACTGGGGAAAGGGAAGAGAGCCTCAGAGAACATCTAGTACAATCCCTTGTCTCCTTGATTGCAACAACCTCCCCCAAGTATTCAGATTTGAGAACAGGCTTGCTGAGTACACAGCCCTAGGCTTCAAGGGAGCCAGGCACTCACAGCATTTGCTCTCTTAATCCACACAACATTATAAGGTGACTGGTGCCAGCCACGTTGTACAGACCTGAGGCTCAGAGAGACTACATAATCTGTCCACTGCTCCGTAGGTAGCAAGCACAACAAGGCTGCAAGTCACAACCCAAAGGCTCTTCCACACCGGAAGACTGGACATAGGAGTTTTATTAAATGTTTTCCAGCTTTACTGGGCTGATACGCAGAACTAGCTCTTCTTCATTGCTCCCTACTTATAATTCCAGTTAATGGCAACACATAGGCACACCCCCATAACCTGTGGAAGATCCAGGTGCTCTGAGAGAAAGAATGCAAAATACAGAAACACAGCCTCTGTTTCTCCTCCCTGGCTCTTCATGCATTTCCTTTATAACTGAAGAGCATTAGGGAGGGGGATGCCGTCTGTCAGAGTCACCATGCTCTGTCCAGAGAGAGCTACTACATCTCGAAAGCAGTTTGTGGACAGTAGTTGTATTTCCCCATGAGCACCGCGCACTTGGCAAGGCTTAGCTACCTAGGAAAGCAGACACGTGGCACACGGCATGGTGCTCCTGCAGAGACAGACAGAATGCTTACTCGCAGAGGGCAGCCAGCTCAAGTAAAGGACATGTTTAGGGCATAGCTGCCCAAGATGGGGGTGGGTGCAAATAACTCTATGAGGAATATTCTTTTGTTGTTAGTATCTTCCATTCATTTCCATCAGTCCACTCCACCCCACCTCCAAACAATGACCCAGAAGTCGGGACAGAAGATCAGACAGTATTCAGAGCTTCTGTAGCCCCTCTCTCGCACCCCGACCCAGCACCATGGCCCAGAACAACTAAGGAGGCTGACTCCTTGCTCAACTCAATTTCTCTCTACTTTCCTTTGGATGGGGAGATCCAGTTTTTGGACTTTCAAAGTTTCTTTTTCAGATGTTCCTCCATGAATTAGATCTACACTGAATTGTTACTTGGCTGGATCCTGGTGAGTGTGATGAGATGAGGAAGGTAAGGAGTCTTAGGATTCAGAGAACTGGTCACTGTTTTGGAGTTCCTAGAGTGAAGGGCTATGGAGGGAACCTCTTGGATAGCCGAGCTCTGCCGCGGGTCCTTAGCATTCGAGGAAAGTACCTACCCTCACGGGGTTCACCTGTCAGGCATGGGAGAAAAAGATGTGATCTAGAACTACCGGGGCCGGAAGTTAGACCCATTCTTCTCCGGGCTGGCATCCAGAGTGTTCTTAAGCTGTGCTAAACAGTGTGAACACAGGTGGTGAGCCTCTAGAGGCACACAAGACAGCTAGCTCAATGACTGCTCTTTCACTGGTCTCCAGCAAAACAGGCAAAAACTACAAGCATGTGGTGAGTTTCTCATAATACTTTCATAGTATTCCATTGAAAGGACTGTCCTTTATTCTGAGATTGGGGGTTAAAAGGCCTTTCTTTTGGGAAACGACAGAGATAGTTGTTACTTAAAACAATTTCTTTATTGAAGTATAATTGATATACAATGTTATATTAGTTTCAGGTGTACAACATAGTGATTTGACAGTTCTATACATTACTCAGTACTCATCACCATAAATGCAGTCACCATCTGTCACCACACAATGTTACTACAATAGTATTGACTATATTCCCTATGCTGTACTTTTCATGTCTGTGAGTTACCTGTTTAAAACTGTAAGTTTGTATCTCTTTACTATTCCCTTCACCTGTTTTGCCCATCCCCCATCCACCTCTCCTCTGGCAACCAGCAATTTGTTCTCTGTATTTAAGATTCTGTTTGTTTTGACAGTTGTTACTTTCAAAGATATTCTTACCTGGCAAAATACAGGTGGCAACCATGGGTCAGCCTCCATTTTTGCTTTAAAATTTTACACATCCATGTAATTAAGAAATCTGGGAACTACTAACCTTGGTTCTCACATCCAGACAGGAGGCCCCCCCCCAGCATTCCATGTACAACACGGAACATTCAGACGTTCGAAATACCCAAACTAGCGACAATCACTTCCCTCTCATCACCTCCTACTGAGACCAGATTTTTTGCTCTCAAAGTTCTAGCCTAGGGCTGAGTAAGGTCTAATCCCTAGAGATTCAGGCTTTGGGGGAAAAGCCAACAACTTCACAGCATGGTGGTGGTGGAAGTTTCAGTTATAAGCAACACAGGGTCCCTATTACCTGTTTTCACAAAAAGGATCAGGTACCAACCTTGCTGCATCAGAGAGAGAAAATCTAATGAACATAATGAATCAAATTCTGAGTTAAGGGGCGCCTGAGTGGCTCAGTCGTTAAGCGTCAGCCTTCGGCTCAGGTCATGATCCCAGGGTCCTGGGATCGAGCCCCGCATCGGGCTCCCTGCTCCGTGGGAAGCCTGCTTCTCCCTCTCCCACTCCTCCTGCTTGTGTTCCCCCTTTCGCTGTGTCTCTCTCTGTCAAAGAAATAAATAAAATCTTAAAAAAAAAAAAAATTCTGAGTTAAAGTCTTGGCTTCCAATTTAAAAATTTCATCTAATGCAGGGGGAAATCCCCAATAACAGTAACAAAACCAGAAACGACTATATAACACTTATAAAGCACTTACTAAAACGTGCCGGTCCTTCAGCTTAGTGCTTTCTACATATTAACGTACTTAAGTCTCATCCTGTCAGGTAGGTACTATTATTGTTTCTATTTAACAGACGAAAAGTTAAGTCATTTGCCCAAGGTCACGCAGCTAAGTGACAGAGCCAAGATCTGAACGCAGGAAGTCTCCAGAGTCCACACTCTCAACCCCTGCGCTATACAATCTTAACGCAGGACTGGGAGACTCTTGAAGCAGGGGCTGCATGAATGGCAGAGTGGGAACAGTATAAGGTTCACTGACAAGGGGTTTAGGCTACAATCTTGCTTGCCTTGCACACCAGTTCTCTGCCCTTGAGCAAAGCAGTTACTCTCTGCATCTCGCTTGCCTCAGATATAAGGACTGGGATTCTAATAGATGCTTCAAAGAACTCTATTAGGATCATTTGCAAAGCGCTGTTCACACAGCAGGGCCTTTGCTCCTCCTCTTTTCAAAGTGCCCAGAGGAGGCTGAGACACCAGACTGCGAGGATGTACGGGGCTGAACAGCATGAGCCACTTAATCACAAAGTGCTGGAAAACAGCCAGTGTGGAAATAACCTCCCACCAGACATCCAGTCATCAAGTAAAGACTAACTGCCTACATGGTACCAGACTTTCCACGAGGTACTGGAGACACTAGAGGGAGCAAGGCAGCTATGGTGCCTGCCCCCAAGAAGTTCATGGTCTGACAGGAGGGGCAGAAATGACCAGACAAATATACAGGGTGACAAACTATAGCAAGGAAAATTCCTACAAAGGAAAGGAACATGGTCAGTATGAATGGATAAAGCAAAGGAGACTGTTCTAGATGGGGGGGGCGGGTGGTCAACAGAAGCTTTCCTGAGAAGATGTGGTAGAACTGAAATCTGAAAGATGAATATGGATTAAGTAGGAAATGAGAGAAAGAGAAGAGCTTTCCAGCCTGAGGGAAAGGCCCTGTGACAGGAGGAAGCATAATGTGTATGAGAAAATTGGAAAGAAAGTCAGAGGGGGGCTAGAACAGAAAGAATAAAGAAGAGCAAGGAGTAAAGTCAGGCTGGGACAGGACCAGAGTATGGGGGGCTATGGAGTTCTATCTTTACCAAAAGGGCAATGAAAACCAATTAATGGGAACATTCAAAGATCACAACAGGTGGCGGTGGAACCAGGGTACAAGGGATGGAATACTGGCTACCTTCTGAGAATGACATCAGAAGTATCACCCTGCCCTGCTCCCCTAACTCCATGCCACACCCGTCAGACCCAGGATCTAGGCCAGATGGCCTGCTAGCCAGACCTGCTGCAGGAATCCTGATGTGCAGGGGACAAGAAACCACAGAGAGGCTCTCACCTGGACAACAGGAAATATGTGAATAAAATCCATGCCCTGGATCTGGTGGGGCTCCAGCTGGTGTGGACACTTCATCCTTGGCAGGACTGAGACGATTTTTTCTGATAGTGCTCTGTTTGGAAAAAACAAGCAGCAAAGAGTGAGAACACCACTAAGTGGCCCTTAAGACATCTCTCAAGTCTGGGCAGCATTCCAGAAGACTGGGGCTTTTCAGTGCCAGACCATGACCAAGCTTCCCCTGGCTGCCTGCAAAATGAGAAAAATAAGCCCAATTTAGGTGGTATGTATGCATGCGTGCGACTGAGGCCACAATACTGCTTTCATGCTTTATTCCAGAATTTTTTTCTCCCTATCTTTTTTATGTTAAACCACACTGTTTCTTTATGAAATTGTGTTGATGTTTGAGGTAGTACTTATTATTGAACAACCTTACATGGCAAAATAGAACGTTTTCGGTGCCCCATGTTCTTTTACATTTTGTTTTACTGACCTACTTTTTCCAAAGATCTGGGAACCACTAGGTTATGCATTAAAAAAATTGTTCTAAATATCATTCAGGCAACAAATAATTACCAGGCCCTGTGCCAGGTGCCCAGAATATTAAGACAGAACATGGGGCCTTATACTTAAAAAAAAAAAAAAAAATTGGAGTTCTTCACTGTCGTATAAAAGTATTTTTAAAATAAAAAATGGCCTTTCATTTTTTTTAATACTTTAAACTTAATCCTAGACTTGGGGAAACCACGTGCTTGTTCTTTTTTTTCCAGAGAGCAGAACTCTTTTGCTTCTCACGAGGGGCACTCTTGATGTCTCTCCAACACCTTGCTTCAGTCCTAGGAAACATCGGGAAGTTGGGGGGGGGGCAAGAATGGGGCTCCCTGAGACCCCAGAGCATCCTTCTAGCTCAGTCAGGAGGCCAGCATCCTCCCCCTGCTCCCGCCTGTACCTGGGTGGGGCACTCACACGGCTGGAGTGATAGAGCGATCTGTGTGCAAGTCCACCCCACGGCAGACTTCAGTTCCCTTCTCCACTCAGCTGATTGTTTAATCTCTAGATGTCGGGTTCCTGTTTCTTACATCTTAATTGGATCAGACTCAAGAGGAGAGAGCAGAGGTTATTTAGTGGGTCTGCCTTGAGAAACAGTCACAAGGCATGTCCTTATGGGGCCATATGGAGAAATGGGGGCCTCTGGCTCAGCTTACATGGATAGTTTAGGTTAGAGTCCCACCTAAAACCCTTTAAAAAAAAAAAATCTTAGCTGGTTACAGCAGCTACTGTGGCTTTCTCTGCAAGTGAGAACTATTTCCCCAGGTCTTACCAGAAGCTTCAAATTCAGCAAGTCTGGGTCTACCCAAAGTGTTCCTTGTTCAAAGAAACTTTTATTTTTCTGCAGCTCCATAATCCTTCCCAAAAGACAGACACCCTTAAGACCAACATCTGACAAAGGCCTGGATGACAGCAATTATTGTCCTACCTATGCTGCCCTTAGTATGTTCCATCCCCTTGGTCTTGGTGGGAACTAAGTAAAATTTAGGGAGAAAAGCTAAACGGCTCCCCAAGTAATGGTCCCTGGAGAATACACAAGAAAACTATGTTTATTCCTGGAAAGTAGTTTTACATGGTGGCACCAGGGTTAAAACTGCTGAGAGAAGTAGTCACACCTGTAGCTCCACGGATCATAATATCAACGTCAAGTCCAATATGTTAAGAGAAAAAAATAGGGACAGGGGAAAACGGACACCCCACTGCATACATTCCCGGGAGGGAAGCCTATGGGAGAACATTTTCAGCCCCAGCAGAGGGAGTGCATATGTGAATTATCCAAAAGGTCCGAGACATGGAAGGAAATTGTCATATGCCTCTCAGCCACTACTGCAGTCTCTCCTTTCTGAGCAGCCTGTCTTTAGGACACATGCATCTTTTTTGTCATGAAATGTGTGGCTGGCCCAGTAGGGAAGCCTATGGCTGTCCCACTGTTGCTGGGGCTCAAATGGGATAGCTTGGTGGGCAAGTATTAACGAAACCAATTGGCAGCATATTTAAGGTCCTCTCTATAACACACTTTATTTTTCATTTTAATCTCCATCAGACTCTCATGCCTTGTTTAATTTCTCTGAAACTTGTGAGGGGAGGAGATTGGTGCTTAGTTGGCCCTGTTCCCTAAACTCCAAGCTTAGCAAATGAAGATGACCCAGACTTGGCATCCTTGCTCAGGGCAGGTATTAACTATTGATAGACATGGGGCATTTTTGCTCAGTTATATTTGGGTTCAGTGGGAGAAAAGGTCCCCCTAGTGGCTACAGATCTGAGTCTGCACAGGGTTACTGGTTGCATTGGCAACTGAAGTAGCTTAAAAATAAGAGGCTCGGACCCCCAACACGATCTAGCCCAACCCTCTCCACCTTCAGACCGGGTTGTCTCTGGCCACTGATCAGACACTGACTACCTTCCCAGGTCATAAGGGCCCTGAGGGAAGGATGCCCTGGGTCACCTCCGGGTTTATAAGCCTCTTAAACCTGCCTCCCAGAAACCACTGCCAAGACTGAGGTCTTACTTGGCAGCATATGGAAGCAGCTGGAGGCACAAACATTGCTGGCCTGAGGGAGGGACGTGAGGGAGACACAGGCAGCCTGGGGATAGGAGGCAAAAGTCAGGAGGACTTCTTGTAGAAGCCCACCAGCCCGTATCTCCCTGGAGCTCAGGGTAGACCCTCTGACTTTCTGAAAATCTGGGAAAGTGACAAATGCAGAGGTCCCCAGTCAGGTTTTCTAGCCTAAGATATGAACAATGCCCACTTGTTACTACAGGTGATTGGTCGGATTCCTTCAGTTTTTAAGAGGGTTCAGTACACTGTTTCCTCCTCCACTGCAGTTTGAAAGAGAGTGAATTAAACCACGGTCTAAATTACAGCTCCACTGCTGGCTCTGGAACTTCTGGCAAGTCACCCGATCCCACTGGTCCAATACTCCCATCATATAACAAGGAATGATGCCTGTCCTACTTTATTCAAATATACTGTGAGGATGAAATAGTAAAATGCATGCACAAGTGCTCTGCACCGAGGTGCCTCCTACTTGTGTGTTACTGAACTCAATTAGAAGCCTAAAATCTCATGACCTCTGGGCATAGGACTCTGCAGTCATGGGGCTTTAGGACAGGCTGGGAGGGTAGAAGGAGGATATAGACAGAAGGCAGAAGCTCATGAAACCCTCAAGAAAAAAGGATCAACAAGAACAGAAAGGCCTCAATTGGGCACACACAGAAAACAACCTGAAAGATAATGAAGCCCTCAAGAGGCAAGTGCACTCCTCAGACAGTGCTACCTGCCCCCCCATCATATCAGCTGGGACATACTGAGGCACTGCAAACGTAAGGCTAATAGTCTAAATTGCACCTAACCAGAACATACTACAAAACCAAACAGAAAAGATTTTTGAATAATTCGGTACATTGCTAGGAGTCTTGGTGGATCTTCAGTCCTGCAAACCGCTGTCTCCAGCTCTGCCCACAATTATAGCTCATGGCTCTGCACTTAAAAGCACATCAAGTACTTACAAGAGAACATAATACTGTATATCCTCAACCCCTAATCCAAACCCTTTGGGGCCACATGTGTTTCAGAATTCAGAACTTTTTAGATGTTTGCACATTCCTATACCTAAGAGGCATATACTACATATTATGTAGAACCCAAGTGAAAGCTAGAGTAAATCATATATACTGTATATTATGTAGAGCCCAAGTGAAATCTATACTTGAAGAAATTATTATTTCTGCAGCAAAACTTATGAGTGTTCACCTAAGTGGGATCAATATAGACTATAAATAGCCTTAAAAAAGTTCAGGTCATGTTTTGTTCCCAAATGAGTTTTGTATCCACACTGAGAAAGAAAAAACCTGTTTTCATTGTTTTTTAGATTTCAGATTAAGAATCTGTATAAAAACACTGTACTCCAGTATCTATTAAGAGTACTGTCACACTGATGGGAAAGTATCAGAACCCCCAAGGACACCAAGGTGAAAAAGAGGCTAAGAACCACTGTAAAACACCAAGGGAATTTAGGAAGAAGGGATAGAGAGAATCTAGGAAGTGGTAAGACTGGTGCAGAAAGAATGCAACTGAAAGAAACCCCAGCATATCGGGGGTGCCGCAGGTATCAAAAGCAATCCCTTAAGCTGAAACAGAAAGAGGCTTCAATCAAGAGTGTCCTCGAGAAGGTGTTGAATTTATGTTAATAAACAGACTAAGAATCTGGCTGATCTGAGCTACAGGTAAGGCTATGTGCTTCCTTGTCAAAAAGAAAAAAAAAAAAGGCAATCAGGAACTCAAGGAAAATAAGCTGTATAATTACGGGACAAATTACAGTGTGCCTGATTTTCAGTGGCTTTTCGTAGAGACCACCTCCACTTGCTCAGGCCAAACACCTCAGAACCATTCTTGACTCCCTCTTATTCACACCCAAATCCAATCTGTCATGACATCCGGTTGTTTCTACCTTCAAAGCAGATCCAGAATCCCTCCACTGCCAGCCCACTGTCCTGGCCGCTATCTCCTCCCGTGAGCCTGGCTACAGCATGCTAAAGAATCTCCCTGCTGCCAACTTCACCCCCTTAGTCAGTAATCAGATGGTTCCTTCTAAAACTGACTATGAACAGATTATGTTCTTCCTCTGCTCAAAACCCTTCAAGAATTTACCATCTCACTTGGACTACTCAAAGTCTTTACTCTGACCTACAAAGCTCTACCTGATCTGGCCCCCACAACCTGTTTGCACCTTTTCCATTGCCCGCCCTCCCCCCCCACTATACTCCAGGCAAGCTTCTGCTTGGAGCCTTCACACTCACAGTCTCCCTTGCTTGGAACCCTCTTTTCTCAAGTCTTAGCTCCCACATCACCTTCTCAATAAGGCCTTGCTGACTTAAAGTTATACAACTGCCTCCAAACCATGTCCCTTTTCATATACCCTCCCAGCTGTAATTTTTTTCCATAGCACGTATTACTTCTATATATAATTCAATTATTTATTAAATTAGTTGTTTATGGTCTGTCTCCCCCCTGCAAAGACTCTAAGCTCTGTGAGGGCAGGACATTTTTCATTAACATATCCAAAGTACCCAGAACAATGCCTGACCCACAGCAGGGACTCAATAAATATTTGGTGAGTCAATGAATAAATAAGGATTCCGTTTGACTGCAATATTTTGAATATTCTCTATCAAACAGCACCATTATGGTCCAGAAGATTACATTTCTTTTTCTCTGGCACCACCACAATTCTTAGTTCTTATTAAACACTGTTTATAGATTTACTTTTAGAATCTACCTGTAGATAAAGCATGGACAATTTAATAGCTATTATAGAAAACAGACTATGAATATTATGCCCTGAACATTGTAAGAATAATGATATGATGGTAAATGGAGGCTAAAAGTAAGAAGGAAAAACAGATAGCAAAACATTTACCATACATAGCTAGGAACCAGGAAAAACCATCTTATGAAAATGAGTCAAGAAACAGAAGCTTATATAGGTTAAAGCTATTCAAGTGATCCTAGAAAAACAGATAATAATTACAAGACTGGAGGATGGGAGACAAAGGGGATGTAGTGAGTAGCACAGGTGAGCTAAATTCCTCCTCTTATCAGATCTGAATGAAACATACAAAGTTAGAGATGTGGAAGTGAGCTCTCTGAAAAATATAAAACCTAAACAGGCAAAGATGATTCTTTCCAGGGAATAAAACCAGGGTACTGGGAGAGACATTAGCTGTGTATTTTGTTCCCTTTGGCAGTATTTGAATTTTTTTTTTTTTTTTTACTTCATGGATGTAGCACCTACACAATAAAAACAAAATAAACACACAAGAATAAAAATCTATGTCTGGATTTAGCCCAGCCGGCAGAGAGCAGAGCCACATGCCTAGACTCTATCCCGGAGATTCCCAGTAAAGGACTCTTCACGACAGGTCACTGGCTGTGATGCCCTGGTCCCAGAATGACAGATGCCACAGATGTAGAGCTCTGCTATTCATGGCGGGGCACTCACGAGCACAGTGTCACAGAGAACAATATGTCCTCTTTAATGAGCAGCCCAGAGATGTCCTTTGGTCTTATTATAAGAATTTTGGTGATTCTGCATGGAAACTGTGACTTGGGTAATTTATCATGTTTTTCTCTTGTTATTGGCTGCCAGAAAGCTTAGAGCCGAATCTGTGGCCCACCCTTAGGAAAACAAGGCATGTTGTGGCCTATGACAAATGCTGTAGCCTTATCCCCAACTTGATTTGTTTTCCTTTTGCTTTGCTTCGCCTTTTCTCTATCACTGCTTCATATACATATTTGTAAGCCACCTTTAATCCATTTGGAAGAGTTTTTTTCCTGGGGGAGAATAAAGCTTCAGAAAAATGATTAAATAAGTCACAGATGCACACAGATCTGAAATCACAAATCCCTCTCCTGACAGATAAGGGAACTGAGGCTTGTCCAAGGTCACACAGCTGCCCAATGGCAGGGCTGGGCAGAACTGGGGACCCCTAGTGGTCTAAAGAAATCCCCAAGCCCCTGGTGAGCTATGGAAGACTGGGCAGGCTACACTCAGGCGAAACCTCTAGCAAGGAGTCCATGCTGCCTTCTCTCGACGGCAGGCAAAGTAGGGCTCTGCCTTACACAGAGGCAATGGGGAAGGAAAGATTCTCTCCTCACTCTATTCAACTTCCATCCAATACATTCCTTCCAGCTGCCTTTGGAAAGAGATAAACTAAGCAGTCACTGGAAATTCTTAGAGAGCATTTGAAAAAGTATGAGAGCTGCTGAACATCACTCATCATTGGGGAAATGCAAATCAAAACCAATGAGATATTACCTCACACCTGTTAGAATGGCTAAACTCAAAAAGACTAACTAAAAAGATAACACTGGCAAGGCTACAGAAAAAAGGGAACCTTTGTCCAGCTGGTGAGATTGTAAATTGCTGCAGCCACTATGGAAAACAGTATGGATGTTCCTCAAAAAAATCAAAAAATAGGGGTGCCTGGGTGGCTCAGTCGTTAAGTGTCTGCCTTTGGCTCAGGTCATGGTCCCAGGGTCCTGGGATCGAGCCCTGCATCGGGCTCCCTGCTCGGTGGGAAGCCTGCTTCTCCCTCTCCCACTCCTTCTGCTTGTGTTCCCTCTCTCACTGTGTCTTTCAAATAAATAAATAAAATCTAAAAAATTAAAAAATTAAAAATTTTAAAAATCATAGAACTACCGTATGACCAGCAATTTCACTTCTGAGTATTTAACAGGAGGAAATGAAATCAGTATCTCAAAAGATATCTGCACCCCACATTCATTGCAGCATTATTTACAATAGCCAACCATGGAAACAACCTAAGTGTCCATCCATGGATGAATGGATAAAGAAGATGTGGTGTGTGTGTAAACACAAACACACACACACACACACACACACACACACACACATACACACACACACACACCGGAACATTATTCAGCCAGAAAAGAAAAAAGGAAATCCTGCCATATGCAGCAACATGGATGGACCTTGAGGGCATCATATGAAGTGAAAGAAGTCAAAGAAAAACAAATACTGTATGATTTCACATGTATATGGAGTCTAAAATAACTGAATTCATAGAAACAGAGAACAGACTGGTGGTTGCCAGAGGTGAAGGGTGGGGGGTGAGGGAAATGGGTGAGGGGAGACAAAAGGTACACCAGGTAGTTGGAGTTATAAGACAGATACGTCCTAGGGATGTGATGTACAGCAAGGAGACTCGAGTTAACAATACCGTGCTGTATATTCCAAAGTGGCCAAGACAGTAGATGTTCATATCACAAGAAAAAGTTGTGATAAGAAAGTTCATATAAAGTTGTGATAAGAAAAAGTTCACATCACAAGAAAAAACATTTATAACCATATGAGGCGATGGATGCTAACTAAACTTACTGTGGTGATCATTTTGCAATATATATACCAAATCATTATGTTGTACACCTTAAATTAATACAATGTTATGTGACGATAATCTCTCAATGAAACTAGGAAAAAAGAGAGAGAGAGAGAGAGAAAGTGTCAGAAATAGTCTGAGCATTAAAGGACTTACAGGCTAGCTATGTGACCGTGGCTTCTATCAACCTCCATTTCATAATCTATAAAACTGATAATACCTATTGCAATGAAAATTAAAATGAAATATGTAAAGCATCTAGCACAACTTTTGGCACATAGTAGACTCTCAGAAGTTAGCTCCCTTCTCCCCTTAAGGCTCTTCTGTGGCAAACTCTGATAACTTACATTTTTTGTCCTATTGTAGAGTTTTCCTGAAAGAGCAAATCAACGTCTATGTCAAAGCTGCAAGTGGTAATGCACCAAGTCATTCCTCCTACTACCTGCAAGACACAAAGAAAATATCTGTTTTCTCATTCTAGTTTGGGGAGAGGGAAAGAAATGGAAGGGAGAAAAAAATATAAGTTTTTACAGAATCAATGACCATACAAAGTATGTATCTTTAGAGAGAGACTATATGTGTCCTTCTGACTCCATCAACTACAATTCATCTAAAATAGCACCACTGAATAAAACTTCTGCAGCAATGGAAATGTTCTGTGTCCATACTGTCCAATACACATACAGCTACTGAACGCTTGAAATGCAGCTAGTGTGACCGAGGACCTGACTTATATTAATGAAATGGACATATCATTCACAGATCCTCTTTATACTGAGGGGGATGGACATTAATTCTCAGCCAGGAGAAGTCTTAATCCAGTTTCAGGTAAGTGCCAGATTCCAGAGGAATTATGTGTTTTGCAGATCAGACAGGCTGACAGACAGTAGCAAGGCTCAAGTTGTGGCTCATTACTGAATTTCCATACATCTTGTTTTTTTCCTGTATCTAAAGAAGAGGAGAATCCCTGCTCTACTTTTCTCAGAGGACTTCTCAGAGATGCAAACGAGACTGAGGTTAAAAAACCACCCTGAAACAAAATCCTTTTCAGATATAGCTTGATGGGGACTCTGATCTCTGGCTGTGTTTAGACACATGCGAGATGCCTATAAAATACAGATTCCAGGCCCCAGTCCAGATCTAACCAAACTATCAAAGGGTGAGGCCTCAACATCTGTATTATAAAACAGTCCACAGTGATTGTTATGCAAAGCCAGGCCATGGCCCACTGGAGCACTCAACACTTTCTTCCACTGGGGAGATTTCCTGGCCTGCTCTGTCTGATCTGGAAGCTTCATTTCTGCTGCACTTACTGCATCGTGACACTGATTCTATGTATGTTGCTTTACTTGTCTTCCTTCCCTATTCTATAGAAGCTGGGCTCTTTGAGTACAGGGCCTTGGTCTGATCTCTGTGCCCTCAACATTTATTACTATGCCTCGTGCACGATTCTTGAAGGTTCTGCTGAATTAAGACTTTACCCCATAGTGACTTCTCTTTCCTCCAAATTCAGAATTTACCATCATTAGAATATGTGGCAATTGTGAGCACACTGACTTGGGACAGCTCCTTATTAACTCAGATTTTATCTTACATAACTTTTATCTCTCCACTCAAACTGTAAGTTCCTTAAAAGGAAGAACCATTTCTAATGCTTTTTTGCACTTCCCAAAGTTCTGTACACAGAAAAGGAATTCAAGGCATATCTACTGATACATTTTTATTTTCTTGTAATAGGAAACTGGAACACTTCTAATAACGAACCTGAATCAGAGAGAAACATGGACACTGGAGAAAGTAAAAACACAATCTCTCCCTCTTTTCTCTGCCCTGGTAAACCATTCCATCCCAACAAAACACAGCCTAATGATTAGAAAGGTTTCCCCTTACCTTGTCAAAAGGTGATAAGCCTTTAATTCTTGCCCTGAAATACCCAGCTGCAACCAAAAGCTCCAGAATTTCAGTCAGCTTGACATTTTGTTCTTCATCTTCTCTTGTTTCTACCTAAAACAAAAGTTAAAAGTTAGGCTGGTAAAAGCTAACTTAAATAAAGGAACACTGGCTGTATCCCCTGATGCCACAATTTAATAGCTAAGGAGCAGGTGACATTGGCTGTCTCACTGTTCACGCAGGAGCGTGGGGACACAGGGTTGCCATAAGGAACAGTGTCCTCAGGCGTCAATGAGCTGTGTTAATCGTCCGACGTGGTGGGAGCAGATACGGGAAGATTACAGCACATTACCTCCCTGTTCTCTAACACACTGTTTACTTGACAGGTTCCCGACTAAATTATAAACTCCTTACAGACAAAAAGAAGGTTTTTTGTTTTTTGTTTTTAAACTTCATGCACATCTTGGTCCCAGAAGCTACTGACAAACAGGGCAAGAACAAAGAAGGGATTTCAGATGTGTATCTTTCTCTGCACTTCTCTTTTGGATCTCTAAAGCAAATACAAGGAGGGCTTTCAACCGAGATACACTGAAGGATGATTACTGCCACATAATGGGATTGCCTTAAAAATAATAAATTCATCTAATGTATGAATAGGGATCTGATTTTAAAAAGTTAAGTTGTATCTTACCTTCACTCCCAGGTGTTGATCTACAACTTAAAAACAACTGAAATATTCTAGTACTTTTGCCTCCATCTACTTTCATGAATGGTACCTTTCCTCTCTTCCATTACTGCAGAACATAAAAAACCAGTACTCTATATAAAACACGGCCAATGTATAGCTGGCTCAAATTCTTGTACCCACCCCTGACTACCCCTCACCCAACAATGCCTGTAAACTCTTCCTTTACTATACATGTCACATTTACCCTCTTCCCTTTTAGTTACACTTCATGCCAGGACTATTGCAATAGCCTCTCAATCTTTCTTCTGTTAATCTGTTTCCCTTACTCCTTCCTAAATCACAGCTTTTGCATCTTCCCTCTTTAGCTCATCCCCCAGTCCTTATCATTAACACATCATACACTGTCTGTAAGATAAACTCCAAACTTCTTGGTTTGGCATTCAGATCTTTGGCTGCAACCTATCTTTTCAGCTTCATCCTTTACCTCCCTCTAAAACAATCCAGTTATGGTTATGGCGAGTCTCAAGCATGGCTCATTCCCCTTTCTTCACTGTTCACACTCCTTCCCTTCTGATATTCTCTAACCACCCAGAAACCAGCTTCAAATTCTAGCTCCTATTTGATGCCAACCCTGACGAATGCAGCCTGAAATGGTCACTCCTCTGCATTTCTATTTTATTTACAGTTCTTGCCATTCATACAACTAAGTTTCAACCTCTTCTCAGTAAAATGTCTGGTGTTAATATATATGCCCGTCTTTTGAAATGGGCTATTAGCTGGATCAGGAAAGGACCCATATATCATTCAGTCATGTTTAACACCTCTTCTGAAGTAGCATTAGGCTCAAAGGACAATTAAATATGGAATGACACGTTCAATCATCACATAAAGTGCATGACCTATGCCAGTCATGGATTAACAAAATGTTTTCATAGTCATGACACTGATAATGGAAATTCAAGTTTATTTTGAAGTACAAATGCCAGGAGAGGGAGCTTACAGATTAACAAATAGTTGAACGAAGAATTATTAAAGTGATTGACAGTCTCTTGCAATAGGAGGTGGTACAGGTGACAGCTTGTTTTACTCCTCTCTCAAATCACCTTGGTCCAGCCTATCAAAGTATTCCCTGGTTCTTAGGGGACATGAAAAACAAAGTAATATTAATTATTCACACATTCTCTTCCTTTGCAAAAGATGTGGGATAGTTAAGGAACATCTCTAAGTGGGGAGACTCAAAGAAATGAGAAGGTAAAGAGCAATATGGTTCACAAAGATGGAGTAGAAGAGAAAAATGGGGTGATATAAGTATTTTCTTAAAACTCCCAGGATGTAAAAGAGGAACCCTTCATTTGTTCAATCATCACTTATCATGAAAACACTTCCAAGAAGAGGACATTTCATCCCAGGAGGATCATTCCTGCTTTGCCTTGTACCTAATGAACACCCACTGGCCAACCCCAGGGCAGATGCATGGCCCATGTTTTTTATCCACTCACACCCAGAATGGAGAAGTATGTACACTTTTGCAATATAACCTGTGAAATAACGTCTTGGTGCAAGACACTGAATGGAGAATGTTAATAAGACTCCACATTCACTTCACAGATTAATACTGAAAATGAGAAAGGGCCACTGGCTAACACATAGTGACTGAAAGAATACCCTCTCTTGAGGGTATAAAAAGCCATCAGATTGGTTAATACATCCATTGTTAAAAAACTAAAACTCTGATAAAGATGAAAGACTGTGAGCTCTTAAACCAGGCACGCTAAATGTTCATTTGCTCTGTACTGTAGTTCACGGAAGCTGGAAGGCAGGGCCAAGTCTAGCTATCTTCCTGTCCTTCACAGACATACAGTAAAGGGTTTAAAAAATTGAATTTAAGGAATTAACTGGATGAGTGACAGCTTAATGACACAGACTATCCATAGTCATATGTACTGGTCTTTGAACTAAATGATAGTAATTTAACTATATCTATCCTGTATGCCTCCTAATTGCCAAGAACTGTCTTAGGTTCCTAGAAAAGTGACATATCAGACCCAGCCTCCTGGCAGTCAGAGAAGGGTTAAACGAAGGACTCAGAGGATCATGTTGCTTTTTACTTTAGAAAGACCCCCCCATTGGGGTGCCTGGGAGGCTCAGTCATTAAGCCTCTGCCTTCCGCTCAGGTCATGATCCCAGACTCCTGGGATCCATCAGGGCTCCCTACTCAGCGGGAAGCCTGCTTCTTCCTCTCCCACTCCCCCTGCTTGTGTTCCCTCTCTCGCTGTCTCTGTCTCTCTGTCAAATAAATAAATAAAATCTTAAAAAAAAAAAGACCCCCCATTTATAGTACTGTGGGATACTCAATTGGAGGGATTTAAGGTGAAACCTGAGAGGCCAGACAGGAGTCAGTAGCAAAAGGCCAGGCAAAAACTTGATGAGAACGTAAAATAAACAAGTGACCAAAAAAAAAAGAAATATCAAATACCAGGATACAGTTCTCAGTCTTCACAATCCCCCATTCCATCGATGTAATTTGCATGTAAGGTTTTACCTAATACAAGGGTTCTGACAACATGACATTTCTTAGGTTTTCCTAAGATTACAACAAAATAGACTTACATTCTGGGAACATACACTGACAGATAAGTCTGTCCTTCCATCACTATATCCCCAGCCTTTATGCACAGAACAGTGATCCCTCAATTACTGGCTACTTGTGGGATGAAAGAATTGAGGATTGGCAGGGGGTGGGGCGGGTGGGATGACAGGCAGTTGAAAGCGAAGGAACCACTCAACATGTCAAGGTATCAGTCCTGCCAAATGCCTGCCTCAGAACTTTAGGAGGGGGGGTAGAGGTGCAGTGTGGGTTCCATTTCTTTCCAGAATCTAGTACTTTAGACTTAGCTTTGGAGTAAAGCGACTGGAAGACACGTGCAAACCACCTAGCTATATGACACTTGCAGCCAAAAGGAAATGCACGTTCCCTTTATTCCTAGCCAATGTGGAAATCCGCAAACCACTGATTATCCTATGCCTCAGGATCCGGTGAGTATTTAATAACAAACACCCCTGAAGGAAAGGCACCCGCTACGTTCTGGGGAAGCAGCCACGCTTCCGCCAGGCGCTCTGCCGGCCACACAGCGCGTCGCCTCCAGCACACAACCCAGTGCGCGCACGGTTCCCAAACTTCCTGCTGCTACAAGGGTCTGGCGTGCATTCCCTGCACACACCGAGGCGAGTGGGGCGGGCCGTCGGGACCCCGCGGCCCCTCGAGGCGGCAGCAGGCGCCACAAGGTCACCACCCTTTGCACAACCCGAGCCCGGACCGTCCCAGCACGCGTCTCGTGACTCCCAGGGCGCAGCAGCGCCGGGCTTCGGGGGAGCCCTGCGGCGCTAGGGGTCGGGGAACACTGCCTGGGAGAAGTGGGACCCCGGGCCCCTCGGCGCCTGGGGCTGCGTGGGGCTAGGTATTGGGCTCAAAGACCACCTCCGTCCCGGGGGACCCGAGAGCGGCTGAAGTTTGTCTCCGCCCCCGCCCAGGCAGGGGGATCTGCTCGGTCCCCGGCGCACAGGGCCAGCTCTCCCCGCGGGGGACACACCTGAGAAGGGGGCGGGGCGCCCCAAACGTTGCCCGGGACCCGCTCTGCCAGCAGCCCCGCGGGCTCGGCCCTCTCCCAAGAACCCGGACGTGTCAGGGAGAGGGAGGTCCTTACCTCCGGGAGACCCTGGCCCTCCGGCCCCTTGGTCAACCCCATGGTCCTGTGACAGACGTGCGGCGGCGGCAAAGATCGCGGAGCGTCCGGAGGAAGCTGTCCCCAGCCGCGAAGCTGCTACCGGGGTGGAGGCAAAGCGGGAACTTCCTCCGCAGCCGCTGCCGCCGCCGCCGGCCGGGAGCTCGGCGGCCCCGCGGAGCATGCGCGCTAGGACGCGAGCGCGGCGCAACTGCGCCTGCGTGAGAGCAGCCCGGGGCAAGGCGGGTCGGCGGGGAAAGCTCGAGCTACTGTCGCGTTGGGCTCTCGGGCCGGTGTTCGCGGGACCCTAGCTCCGGAGCTCCGCAGTTTTCTCCGAGGTGCTTTACAAAAGAGGCGATTCCTTCATCTCGGGGAAATTTTGCATTTTGGCTCCCTCTCTGCGTTTCACAGGCATCGGATGCCCCAAGTGGGGGTGCTGTCCGCTCCGTGAGCCGGACTTCGGAAGCCCCCTCGCTCTGGTGTTCGAATTCCGGCATGAATGCGTTTGGGAATTCCAGACCCCGGCCCGGTTCTAGCTGAATCGGGGTGTCCCCTGCTTCACGCGCACTTGGGCAAACTTCTCGCTGTATATCCGGCCCAGCGAACGGAGCCCCCGAGAAAGGCGGCACGCCCGCTGCTTCCACAGTGTTCCAGCCAGTGCGTCTTGTTTCCCAGGAAACCCGGTTTGGGATAATATCCCCCTTCTCCCAACATCCCTAGCTCTGAGTGTTTCTTAGGAAAAGGTCATCTCTGAGAGTGCAACTCGGTTTTGACGTCATTTTAGCTGCCACGTCGCTTACAAGATGCACCCCTTGTCTGTCCCAGAAGATGGATGGCAGTTATATTTTAAAAGGGTTGTCTCCCGGGCCACAAGACCCCCTCCAAACACTCACTTGCTTCAAAGGGGCTTCTCCAGCTTTATGAATTTATTTATTTCGTTTTAGCGATGAAGAAAGAGGTGACATGAAAATTTGCTGTATAAGAAATCGTTCCCTCTGGGGGGGGGGATGGGGGGGAGTGGGGGATGTGAAGTTCTGAGCTCCTAGAGATCAAGAGGTGTGTGTGTGTGTGTGTGTTTCCTCTCTGCATACCTAGCATCTTAATAAGTAGATACTCAGTAAATGTTTGTCCTTGAAGGAATTCTTTGGGCTTTTTGGTACTCTTCCTGGAGTTTGTCCTGACGCAATACCCATGTGGTCTCAAAGGCCCTAAGAACTACCATTTCCTTCTTAAATGCAGTTTGCTAATACTGCTAACAAAACTATGTGCCAGGCAGCCCAAATTTGAGAAAATTGAATAAGGAAATTAAGGTGTTGAAATGGGAACTCTCTTAGCAGAGTTATGTGACATCTTGCACTCACCCATTGGGAAGCCAATGAATCTCAATTTTTAAGGCACCCATTCTCAACTTCCCAAATGTATTTATTTTTGTAATTTTAAAATCGCCCTTCCCTGAGGTGGTATAGGTTGAGAGGGAATGGAGGATAATTTATGGCCGCTCTTGAATGACTAGAAAGTATTGATACCTGGGAACAGATAGCAAAATCTCACATAGCAGGCAAGCCTAAATAGCTGTATATAAAGTAGTTCAGAGAATAGGGTCTGGAGAATAATAGAACTCAGGTAGGCCACACACAAGTTCCCTGTTGTAAATACCTTTGCAATGTTTAAATAAACATGAGCAGCTAACTTTCCCAGTTTTACTGTCTGTGTGAGGTGACAGTAGCAGAGTTTGGGTTGGGAGCATGCCTTTTTTTTTTTTTTTTTTCCTGAAAGATCCCAGCAAAATGGCCATGGCAGCAGTCAAGAAAGCTTGGGCTTCCTGTGTTTGAGAGCAGAGCCCCAGTGCAGCTTTGGAGAAGACCTTGAACAGACAATGTCAGAGAAGGAGGTTTGTGAGGACTTTGGAATAAATGCCTCTCTGTCCCTCTCCACTCAGGGTACCCATACACACATTTTGCAACCCCAGTGGGATCTTTGGGGATTAGGGATCATTCTCTCTCTCCTTTGCACATTCAGTATAGAGCTGCGTGATGTTTTTCTAAGTGTAAGATTCTCAGGAACCTCACAAATAGTTTCCCTTTTTAGGTAAAAAAAAGGGGGGTGCCATAGTAAAGAGCTTCCTGTTAGGATTACCTTTATCCTGAATGAAGTTTTCTAGAAAACCTCAGTCATTTTGTTCTCATTTCTCCCAGCCCTTCCAACTTGGTTCTTGCTGTGACCAAGAAGGAGAATATGAAGTCTTCAAGAAGGAAGGGCTCTTAAAGGCATCCTGTATGTGTTTAGGGAAGTAGAGTGACTAATAGCATGTTAGTGGCTGTGCTGAGACCAGAGCCCCAAATTTCTGATTCATGATGTCCTTTTATTCATCTATCAAACATTTATTCGTCCAACAAATATTACTTCTATGTCAATGGCTCTCAAACTTGCTGCACATTGGAATCATGTGGGGAGTTTTAAAAGCTACCAAAGTCTGGATTCTACTCCCAGAGATTCTGCTTTAATTGGTCTGGGGAAAGACATAAATATGGGAATTTTTTTTTTCCCTTGGAGTATACTGTTTTACATGCAGCACAGTAGTGAACAGTGACTTCATAAGTTTCTTTATAGATCACGGTGGCACACAGAATTTAAGATCCATAAATGAGCTAAGAGTCTTTAAGTTAAATGAGTTCTTCCTGAAAATTTTTAATCATATACTAATCTATTCTCAAGCAGTAAAGTTTTACAACACACCATCCGATATTTAGCATATCACATTTCTGTAGTAAAAAATGAAGGCCCGGGTGGTGCAAGCAAACCTAAACCTCCTCTGCTTCTGGACACAACCCAGCACGCACACACACACACACACACACACACACACACACACACACACACGCATTCTGTATCTCCTGAAGAAAATGAGATCTCACATTTTCTTGGTAAAGTGATTTAATAATTAAAAATTTCTTATTTTGGGTAGGCAAGATTTTTAAAATCTGAAATGTTTAAAATTTCACAGGTGATTCCAATAAGCAGCCAATTTGAGCCCCACTCTTTGCTGTGCCAGGGAATAGTTCCTGGTGCTGGAGAAACTAGTCAGCAAGCCGGACAAGATAGTTACTGCCAGAAATGAAACATGCCACTTAATAAGATAATATTGGCTAGATTAATGCTCTTCAGGAAAGAAAAAAATCCCAGTGTAAAATATGATAGGGAATAGCTGGAGCCCAAGGCTCTTCCAGATGGAGGAGTGAGGATAGGACTCAGGCACTTTTCGAGGGGAGATCTAAGTCTCAAGAAGGCGCCATGAAAAGAGCTCAGAGAAAAGCATTCCAGGCAGATCCTTCTGGATCTGGGATGTTCTGGACAGCCTCTATCCCCCCTCCAGACCCACTGTTTCTTCTCTCACCTTGCTTGCCACCAGACAAGGCTGGCTGGTCAAGGCTTTATCAGCAGGGCCTGGCACGTCAGCACCTGTAGTGTGAGGAGCTGGGGTGTGGGTCCTGGAGGGTAGAGTCTCAGGAGTCATTTGGCAAAATGTATCAAGAACTTAAAAAATATCCTTGGATGTGATGCTGCCACTTTTAGGACTTATGTACAAAGATCTTCATCACAATGCTATTTGTGAGAGAAAAACCTGGAAACCATGTCAATAGCCCATGAAAAGAGTGGTTAAAAACATTTTAATGTGTCCATTTTGTGTGCCAGTAAAAATGTTTACTGCAGTAGGCCATGCAAGAAAAGGGTGAGATGAAGCTAGGTAAATAGGAACAATGTCTGCCTGTCCTGTCGGAAAATCAGTAAAACATTTGAAAGGCAAACTGGAAAAATGTTCATTACCTGTGACAAGAGTTCTTACAAATGAGGAAGAAAAATTTAATACAAAAGTGAGCGAAAGAAAAAAAATTGGACAAAAGACTTGAGAGAATTTCTAAAAGAAATGGTCACTAAACATATGAAAAAAATTCTCATTAAATAATTAAAAAATTAAAATGAGGTACCTTTGCATGAAAGTAATAATTACTGTTTAAAGGACATTAAACCGCCATTGCACTCCCTAGTCAATAAGTAAGTTTTAACGAAGGTTCTAGGGGGTGATTTGGCAAAGTCAATTTTTCGCCACATATGCATCGAGTGCCTACTGTGTGCCAGGCACTGAGAAGCAATTTCAATGAGGGTGGCAGCAGTGATTCAGCATCCAGGGGGCATTTGGAGTTTTCACAGTGACTGGGAGGTATTATCAACGTTTAGCACCCAGCTGTTATGGATGTCAAGGCTCCTGCATTGATTTTGAGTCAAAGAATTGCTTTGGCCAAAGGAATGTGGGAAGCTATGGGATTGTGCCAGTTTGGGCTGCGGTGCTAAGAACTCTTCTGTGTTTCCATCACTCTTTTATGGTCATTCCATCCATCATGAGAACCTACCCAGGCAGCCGCTGCTCCCCCCGGCCTGAGCCTCTGACTGAGAAACAGACATGAGAGAAGGGAGGGAACCTGAAACCCCAGCCCAGCTCAATCCAGCCAGCCCTGTGAGCAGGATATCAATGTTTGGTCTGAGCACTGAGATTTGGAGTTGTTTGCTAAGCATGGTCATCATGGCATCACCTGACTGATACACCGTACGTACAAGGAAGAATTGTCCCTCCAAATACCATCCCCTGCCTGGCAAACACTGGATACAGAAAATGAACAGTGGAGTTGTGGGATGAACGTGCAGTCAACAAATAATCACATCAACAACTATATGTTTGCATGGTGAAGTCAGTGCTCTTAATGGCAAGTTAAAAGGTGGGATGAAAAAGAAAAACAGGAGGTATGATTTTGAGTGAGAAGTCAGTGAAAGTTTCTCTAAGGACCTGACATTGGAGACCTGGAGTTGAGTAAGAGTTAGACACAGAGTAGGGAAAAGCATTTCAGGCTGAGGGACCTGCATGGCCAAGCAGAGGAGCTCTGGGTGCCTGAGGGGCTGGAGCACAGAGGGCCCAAGGTGGTTGATGAGGCTGTGGGGCCCAGATCAGGCAGGACCTGTTGGACCATCAGAAGGGGTTTGGATAGGGATGCCTGGCTGGCTCAGTCAGTTAAGCGTCTGCCTTTGACTCAGATCATGATCCCAGGGTGCTGCGATCGAGCCCCACATGGGGCTCCCTGCTCGGTGGGGAGTCTGCTTCTCCTTTCTTCTGCCCTTTCCTCCTTCTCATGCTTGTTCTCTCTCTCTCTCAAATAAATAAATAAAATCTTAAAAATAAAAGAAGGAATTTGGATCTCACTGAAGCACCAATCAGATGGCTTAAGAAAAATTGTTTGGTAAACATTTAGTCCTATCACTGGAATCAATTCAGCCGTTGGTCTACAGAAATGGACTTTGAGTTTCAAATGTCTGCAGTGGCAAGACTGCTCATGTAAAATTCCTACTACTCTTCAAGTTATGGGGACTTGGTAAACAGCTGCAACCAAAAATCCAACCCTGACACTGTCTGGAAATGGAAAAAAAGGAAACAATGCACTCAGGAAATTAACATTGTCCTAGGAATTATAGTTCCATCAAGCTTCCATAGGAAAGTAAATAAGAGAAAACCCAAAATTACTTTAGAAGAGATGACAAAGAATACTTTTTCTGGATCAATGGACTTCTTAACTAGCAATAAAGATACATTATGCTTTCATTATCTTGAAATCAAATAAGACGGAAATAATTTACTCTTAAGATTCACACGTGTATTGTAGATTTCTAAAATGTTATCTTAAGACCCTTCACGTGGCTCAATAGAGACAAAAACTGCTGCCATGTTTCTGGATTATTTTTTGGACTTGTTAACAACAAAATTACTCTATCCACAAATAGAATAACACAAAAATCATGAGTTTATAAGATTGCTTTTAAGTAATCTAAAATTGTAAAGCATCACTCTAAAAATTATAATCATAACAAGCATTTATTTGAACCATTGTATCATCCCTTAATAGCAATAAAAGTAAGAGGAAAAGAAATCTGAATTACATTAATAGAGAAAAAAATCTGTTGCTGTTCTTGATCTTCAGAAGTGGACTCATTACAAGTGGGATCAACTTGGAAGGTGACTCACTTCTGTTTTCGGGTTGTGTGGACAGATGACTGAGTCCAGTGCTTGGCATAGCAACTTTCTTGTTGCCAGAGGATGTGATGGGCCAGTGAAGACCCTCAGTGGAGAGAATTCCTAGGGAGTTACTTCCTCGCTTTTTAGAATGGGGGGAAGGATAGAGGGCCCTCTTCTCAAGAACTGCACATGCGAATAAAGAAATGTGCATGACACTGTCCATGGCAAGCATGGTTTGAGATAGAAAAGTACTTAACATGACCAAATAGTCATCAGAAGAATGGATGTATGATTTGTGATATCTCTGTGGGTTAATATACACTAGTGAAAATGATCTAGAGTTACATGTTTGAATATAACATGATAACTATGAAAAATATAAAGGTGAACTTTTAAGAAGACAGCATTCATAATGATTTTTAAACTTATAAACGCTCAATATTATTCAATGCTTATGTTACAGAAACGTGTGGTAAAGGTGTGAAAACGTGCATGAGAATTACACTCATGATTATGGTTTTCTCTGGAGAGGATGAAGGAGGAGCAGGAACAGAAAGGAGGGCATCAACTCTATCTATGTTTTATTTTTAGGGGAAATAAGATCTGAGGCAAATGCGGTATAATGTCAATATTTGATAGAGCATATGATAAGTAGATGGGAGTTAGTACATTCTTATCTTCTGCATATATAAATTATTTTATAATCAAAATATACTAAAAATAAAATAAAGAGAAACAAGCACTAAAGTGAATTAGAGGCAAGAAAGAGGGGACAGAGAGTCCCCTCTGGAAAGGCTTGACTATGATAGGAAGATGGTTGGGGTAGCATGATTGATGGAGGGTTTGTTTCTTTGGCTTTCTTTGGCAAAGACTTAAGTATCTTTTATTAAATTACAAGGAAGAATCCAACTGAAAAAAAGAGGTTGAAGATATAGACTTGAACCTTAGAGCCTGAGCTCTTAGAAATCTCTCAAAAACAATTTTTTCTTCATAGCTTGTTAGCTCCTCAAAGAAAGACAAGACTGTGTATGCTCTGTTTATCTGCATGCCTAGAGCCTGCCTCAAACAAGTGCACCAGGAATGGATGAGTGGATGGATGGTTGGATGGATGGATGGATGGATGGATGGATAATGGATGGGTGGTTGGATGATGGCCTGATGGGTGGTGAATGGATGAAAAGATGTAGTGTGGGGATATTAGCATAATGTGTTTATCAGAGTGGCCACCAGATGGCAGATGTGACAGGCAAGGATTATCCTTTCAGAGAGAGGAGTTCAAACAGCTACAAGTTATAATTCTTTTCTTACGTAAGCTTATGTAAGTGGAATATGCTCAACATTTAAGTGGAAATGTGGAATTAGCCTGCTATCTGTTGACCTCTCATTTTGAGTATCAGTAGGCCAACTTAGTCTTTCCTAGAAAAGAAGCTCTTGGGGCAAAGAAAATTATAGTTGTATTGACTTGTGGTTATAAAAGGGACTGAACACATGTTCAGTCTTCTCTTTCTTTTGAAATCCAAATAAAAGGATGGCAAAAGTATGATTCTACAAAGACCAAGAGACTGGAAAGGGAAATGAAAATGCTATTATAAACAGCTGATTTAAACGGGTTACACTTGATAAGGCATAATCAGGAAACAACCAGGTTTTCTTCCCATCCATCTTCTTTAAAGTTTTTCTGCTAGGTGTCCTTTCCCCCACACTTGGATGATATCTTGCGCAGATTCTAAGGCTCTTCTGGGTACTTTTGCAGATGAAAATAGTCTCCTTTTCAGATATTAAAGAGTCCCATCAAATCTAATCTTTAATCTTTCATCCAATTCATATCTTCTCCCCTTTCCTAGCTTGGATCTAACCTTGAATTCCGCAAAATGGAGGTAGGGGTTCATGGTCTATGCTTTTAACTCTCTCTCACTCCTGTTCTTGCCCCATTTACTAGCTTATCCCTCTGCCCCTCGCATTAGGAGAGAAAAGGAAAATTGTATTTGAATGGGTTGTTGTACTTGGCATTGATGCCTCTGTGTGGCAAGTGCCCCAAAGCTGACCCTTTTCCGGAGGTGGGGGGGGGGTTGTAGGATTTTTTTTTTCCCACTGCCTTGTGTCTTTTGACTTTACCCTGTTCTCCTCACTTTACTAGGTGAAGCACCATGCACCTGACATCTCATGATGTTCCCTTAATTCTCCTTCCACGTACTCCTGCTGCAAGCTCACTCTGTAGATGCAGAACTCTTGGGTGGGGTCCTTGCAAGCTCACTTTTCCTTTGCTGGTTCCTCCTTAGTTCTGGGGGGAAACTTATGAATCTCTGTCTCTAACTATGGAAGTTTAGGCCATTCCATTCTGGTCCCTCCTTTGTTCTACTCAGACATCTCCAGGCAGCCTCAGGTGAGTAGAAGGCACTAATCTTCCTGTCCCCCACCCACCTGATCCCCCTAAATTCAGAGGACATGGGTATAGTTCTCCCAATGACACCCTTTTCTCCCCACCCTTTTCCCAGGCTGCAACAGAGAGCAGGCCTTCAGGCTTCAGTAGCTCAGGAGAAGCTGGCTGGTGGCTGAGACATTGGTCTCCATCCGTGACAGGTCATCCCAGGGTTTTGAGTATGTTCGTGACCCTTGCTTGGCCAAAGAGATGAAAAGAAATACCTATTTTAAATGTTCACTCCCCTACATGTAACTCTTCAAAAAAAATGCCCACTCTAAAGAGTCTCTAGCCTTATTTGTTTGTTTGCTTATGTATGTATTTATGTATTATTTTCATATATGGGGTAGAGATAGGAGGTAGGCTAAGGGCAGAAGAACAGGATTTTATTGTCTCATAATAAGTCCTATATGAATGATCTGGCATCTTCCTTTGGAATATGGGGGTGCATTACATTCTGGGCTTTGAGCCTTTGCCAAAACTCCAAATGTATTTTTATAAATCTCATTTAACAGCCTGGCATACCTTAATTACATAATTAAAATTATAGATAATTACAGATTATAATTAGTAATCATGAGAATATTTAAAAAGAGCTCTTAGAAATTTGAGAAAAATGATAGCTGAAATTAAAAATCCTATAGAAGAGCTGGAAGACAAAGCCATGGAAATATCCAGGAGGTCAGACATTGTAACAGAAGACAACAGGAGAGGGAATTTCCAAAGCAACAATAAAGGAGTGTCCAGATTGAAAAGGTTCTCCAAGGGCCGTGTATAATGGGTGGACAAATGATTCATACCCACACACATTATAGTGACATTTCAGGACACTAGAGATAAGGACAAGATGCTGAGAACTTACAGAGAGAAAGACCAGGTCACATAACAAAGAAATGAGGATCAGAATGGCATAATTTCTCAAGAGTAGCACAGGAAGTCAGAACACAGTGGAGCAATGCATTCAAAATTCTGAAGAAAAATTACTGTTAACTTAGAATTCTATACTCTGGTGAGATTTCATCAACCGGGATGACAGAATAAAAATATATTTAAACATGCAAAATGGACTTGCTAGTTGTCTATGTAATGTTCATTCTCACTTGCACCCTTTCTAGAATCTATTGGGTGTAAAAATGTGCTCAGTTAATTTCTACAGTTCCCAGCTTTTCGTGGAGATTAGTAGACATGTGACCTACTTCTGAGAAATAAAATGTAAATGGATATATCCTAGAAAAAGTTCTTCAGAGGGGTTAAGTCATAGCATACATACTGTTTACCCTTTTCCAGTCTTGTCTTCTGCTTGGAAAAATGACACAAAGTTAGAGTTGCAGCATTTCCCCCCATTTCCTTACACGGTCTTGTTGATCTGTACACACACATTGTTCTGAATCCTGTGGCTTTCCACTTTATGGTTCTGTTAACTAGCCTTGAGTTCTTCTCCTGCCTAAAGATGGTATGTCCCCTTTTGATTGAAGTTGGTGAGTTAATGTGTCTTATTGGTGTCTGTACTCCCAGTGCCCAGAGGAGTAGGTTTTCAAAGACAGGTTTTCGAATGAATACATGAATCAAAGAGAAAAGAAACATCTTCCTCCTCTGTCACCTTCCAAGGCACTCCCATCCTCCTTGTTATCACCTTCCAAGACACTCCCATCCTCCTTGAGACTTTAACACTAAATTCATAATTTATTTTCCTCACCATCTCTTGCTCACAACCTCCATGACCTTAGCACCTATGAGATCCTTCCAAACTCTGACGTCAACGTGCCTTGACTTCTAAGGAGATGAATGAATGATTCTCAACTTCCTTCTTGCATCCTTATTTTCCTCTCCCACAGTTCTTTATTGGCTCTCATCAGAACAATTAGCATACCTTCCAGCACTCCTTCATCTCATGACACTGCCACCAGATGTATCATTTGACCAGCAGACCCCAATTTAAAAACCAACTTAGTACAAATAGTCTGTGCACTTGGCTCCCCTTTCATGATTTGATCTCATCATGTCTTCCCCTCTTAGCCTCTCAAAGCCATCCTGGATTTCTTACCTCTTCTCAAACCCACCTGGAACTGTCCTAGTGCTTTGCAATTGTTCATACTCTTCTCTCTGCCTGGTATCCCTCTTGCATTCCCTCTAGCCCACATCCCCCCACCCCCGCCCCAGTTGAAAGTTTCCCCATTGTCATAGGACCAGTTCCAATGCCACTTTCTCCCATGAAGCATTCCCCAATGATTCAGGCAGAATTAATCCCTGGAGCCTCTATGGCTGCAAAAGCCCTTTGCTATTATGTCTATTATAAGCATTTTTTAGGACCGTTAATACCGTATATGGTTACCTGCCCATGTGCACTCATTGAGGATGCTCCATTTCTGTAATACTCACAGACTTAGCATACAGTGCCTGGCATGTAGCACACACTAAAAAATTGTTAGATGAACCGAATTGAGATTCAAGGAGCTTATCCCTGACAGTGATTTAAGTCTAGTGACTTGTGGAAATAGGGAAGGGCAAGGCGTATCTACTCCCTTAGGGACACTGCCTCATAATTATTTTAAAATTTTTCTATTTTATCAAAGAGCCTTAGAAACTGCTCCTTTTCAAAGCTCCAGCAAACTATTATTTTCCTAATTAATTATCGCAGTGGGATAACTATTGCATAAATCAATCCTCAACTTAGTTTGATCGTGATCACTAATGAAATAGATTGGAGATCTGGAGCCCCAAAGAGAATGTTTTCAGATGAATAATATATTTTATTTGTCAGCAGTCCTCAGACTCAATTTATGGTGAAATTAACTGAAAGTGGATTGCAAATAATTGTCAGCTCATTGTCAGTCTGCATTTCCAAGGCCCTGAATAGATAGAATGATGAAAGGTAATTTCGTTTTTCTTCGTAATTGCTTCTGGATAATACCAGAGCCTTTGAAAGAGAGTGTGAGGCTGTGCATTTTGAAAATTGCAAAGAAAATGCAAAGCCTGGGTTGAATACCAAAAATTCTCAATATGTCAGATGCAGCAGAATTAACATTTCTAGGGTTCTTGCAGTCTGTTCCGCTAAAATTGTCTACAACAGGTAACATGATTTTGGACTTGAGATATGAAAAGCATTATTTCACGTATCAATAGTGATCGTTAGGATGGGGATCTGAGCCCGGGTCGCTTTCTGGTAATTTCTGAAAGGGGTTAAAAAGCAATAAGACTTCTTGCAAATGATATAAGGAGTTAGGGAATTCTTTTAGGTACTTAAGATTACCAGAGAAGAGAATAATCCACAGCCAACGGAGACGAATGAGCTTCCCAAGAACAAATAAAGAAGATGAGCAGATAGTGGTGATGGAAGAAATAAAACTTGGTGGAAGACAAGAATAAACTTACAACTTCAGCTTTCTGTCATTTATTCTAAAAATTAATTAAGATGAAGGAGATTGTTGCTTGCCATCATGCCATAAATCCCTAACTAGTAAAAAATACCTGAACACTGTGCTGTCAGACTTCAGATCACCACTTTCCACAGTGTGTTCCACTGAATAATAACTTGAATTGCTCATATAGTTCACCCCAAGAGGGCTGCACGGCTCAAACAAGTTTGGAAATGTTGCACGTTGTTTTCCCCTGTTAGAGGATCATAACGTTAACATAAGAAACCCCTTGAGAAGTCCCGCCATAGAAAAACTGTACAACTTTGACCAAGTATTTTTTAAAATGTATCCAGTTGAATGTATTTATTTTTTTCATATGTACAAATGAACATCTTTATTACATCCCTCGATTTTTTTTAATAAATTTCTTTTTTTAAAAGATTTTATTTATTCATGAGAGACAGAGAGAGAGACAGAGAAGCAGGCTCCCTGCGAGGAACTCGATCCCAGGACTCTGGGATCATGACCTGAACTGAAGGCAGACACTTAATCGACTGAGCCACCCAGGTGCCCAACATCTCTTGATTTTTTAAATTCTAATATAGTTAACATACAGTGTTATATTGGGCTGCTTCTATAACTGGCTATTGTAAATAATGCTGCAATAAACAGATGGGTGCATACACCTTTTCGAATTTGTGTTTTTGTTTTCTTTGGGTAAATACCCAGTAGCAGAACTACTGGCTCATATGGTAGTTCTATTTTTAATTTTTTGAGGAATCACCATACTGTTTTCCACAGTGGCTGCACCCATTTGTATTCCTGCCAACAGTGCATGAGGAATCTTTTTCCTCCACACCAACACTTCTTGTTTCTTAATCGTGTTTAACTATAGGTATCAGTTGGTGCTCCATGGAGCACTGGTGTTCCCATGGAAGCCTGTTTGAGCAATGGCACACTAGCTGACCATGCTGGCTGGTTATGCATAAAGGTCTTGGTCTGTATATTTAGATGTAGTCCATCCCCCAGAGGTTATATCTGGGAGAGGAGTGTCCATTCTTGATTCTGTATGTATGTCAGAGACCGACTTAGTTGGCACTGCTCTATTGTGCAGGATGGACAGAAAAAGTAAGGAGGCAAGTTATGGCCTATTAAATAAGTGGTTCCCCTAAATGCAAATTGGAAAGTTAAGTATTACTACCCAGAGACCCTCAGTTGTCAACCCAGTCAGTAGGAAAAGTACCTGAATGGAACATCCACTGTCTTCTAAGTCATCTGTGGTATGTTTCCTCCTTGAAAGCCTCTCCATAGGTCTCAGTGCCATGACCTTAACATAGGCTCCAAGTGGCTGCTGGCTCAGGCCCAAGCCCACCTCCGCACACTTGCCTCACACCACTCCCTCTTCCTGCGCCCTGTGCCCCAGGCCTTCTGGTCGTAGATCTCCCAGAGGCCCAGCTGTTCTCAGCACCTACCACAGGCTCATCTCTGTTGACCCCTCTTTGAAGCTTCCTCTGACTTCCCTGAAGAAGCCATCCTAGACTTCCCCTAGGTCAGATCAGGTCCTCTGTGGAACACTAGTTTTTCTAGCTAGCCTTTTTAGCAAAGATTAATTCTATGTGGGGATATTTGTTAACATGGTATTGGGGTATAACATACACCCAGTAAAGTGCCAAATCTTGAAGAATGTTTACAGGTGTGTAAATCCAAGGAACTGCCACATAGATTGAGCTATAAAACATTGCCAACATCCCAGAAGGCTGTGCCTTCCCTCCCTCCCTGTAGATGATTCTCTTTTCTAACCTTTATCACCATAGGCTAGTTTTTCTGTTCTTGAACTTCCTCCAGATGCTCACCATTGTCGCTGTGAGGTGGACCCAGCTTGTTGTGTTTAGCAGCATTTTACTTTTACTGCTGTAGTATTCCATTGTATGAACATACCACAACTTCTTTAATCCCAATATATGTAACTCTCCTCTTCTCTGTGAACTTCATGAAACTGCAGAGGATGTGCCCGTGTTGTTGACTGGAATGTCCATGGGCGTTACACAATGCCTGGCAAAGAGAAGGAACCCAGAATTTTTGTGGAAAAAAAATGGACTTTTTAAAAAAATGTTATTGGTATTGGTGTTAATCCTTTTTATAAGCTAAGACAATGGCTCTCATTTTACGGATAAGAATCAGGATCTGAAACATAAGGAAGAGAAGCTAATGTTAAAGAAAACCTACAAATTCAACCACCTACAATTATGCAGATGCCTGTCAGGAAATGCCACAGATTGCCAGCAAACCAGAAGCTAGGAAGAAGCAGGAGGGATTCCCCTGCAGGTTTCAAAGGGAACATGTCCTTGTTCACACCTTAATCTTGGACTTCCAGCCTCCAGAACTGTGAGGTAACGAATTTTTCTTGTTTTAAGTCACCTAGCTTGTTGTACATTATGACAGCCCCAGGAAACTAACACAGAGAGTAGGAAGAAGGAAAAACACAAGCCTCCCTATTACCCTATTGGCTGATGACACCTTTGTGGCACCCTTGAGAATGTGCCTTTCAGATTTCCTACAATGAGTGCAGTTGACCAGTGGCTCAGATGCTGTGCTCTGATCCATTGTTGTGTTTGTATCAGCCACGCTGTCCACGCTGCAGTGGCTGAGCACTGGAGGGATACTTCAGACTCTTCTGGGCAACTTTGATGTGAGCACTTCTTCCGTCATCTCCCTAATTTCCTCTGTGAACTGGGGAAGTGGGTGGGGGTGGGGCTGCAGTGGCACCTAGCGCCCTACGTTGATGTTCAGAATATAATGGAGTCTGCTTCCCTCCTTTCTTCTTTCCAAACTTCACACAGATTTCTCTTGTCACCCTAACCCAGAACCACACAGGGAAGGGGATTCTGCTAAATGTATCTCCCACTTAGCGAAAGTGCCACAATACAAACCACCATTGTTTGTACTCTGTGTTGTTTCTGCAGAGAAGATAGTTCAATGTCTTGCTTGGGCATATACACCTGACTACTGGTGTTCTGGTAAAATGCAAGAGACAGGAGGGGCCGTAGCCCATAGCCATGATCCGAGAGCCATTCCCTAATCTCTCAGCTTGGGGCACAGAACCTCATCCATGACTCCACTCGGCTTAGGGTTCTAGAGTCAAGATTCTGGTCCTTTCAGGGTTTCCAGAGAATGATTCTCTGGTTTCTTGTGGCAATCAGAGGGATAGTGACCCAACTGTAACAGATGGGGTGGGAGATTAGGGATGTGTTCAATTGCTCTAACAGAGCCTCGGTGATGGACAATGGGGAGGGTATTTGCTATTGTGAGTGCTGTGAATTGTGTAAGACTGATGAATCACAGACCTGTACCCCTGAAACAAATAATACATTATATGTTAATAAAAAAAAATAACAGGGGCTCCAGACAGTTTTCCTATTGTCAGCCTGGACCCTTGCTCCTGTTCTCCCAGCTACTGGCCCCTCAGCCCTGGGGTTTTTGGGGTTCTTGGTGGTAAATCACTCCCACTGCTACCCCAAGGGGGCTCTGAGGTGTCTCTCTCTCTCTCCGTTTTGTAAAACCAGATACCAGTCCTCCATTAGTTTTCCCACTTCCAAAGTTTTGTGGGCCTTTTACGTTTGCAGGTGCCAATTTTCATGCACTGTGGTCTCTCTTGTTCTCATTATCCTTGTTGGTTAAACTTTATTATTTTCTTATCATGTGAGTTGAGTCTCAGGAAGAAGTAGTGATCAATATGTGTACTCAACCTATCATTTTAAACACAAGATTTTTCCATTTACTCTTCATACGCAGGCCCCAGCCTTGTTTCCCACCACTCAGGGAACTCTTGGCATGAGTCTCAACTGACCTCCTAATTCTCCAGGTCAGGAGACTCTTTTCAGTACTCATCTTGCTTAAATATTCTCTAGTACCCAGCGCTGGCCATAGCCATTGCCTACTTCTGCCTGATGGACATTCTGTTCTGTTCTGCCTCCTGAAAACTCCCGGATTGCCACCTCAGTCTTCTTTGCTGGCTTCTCTTTCTTTCCTCTCTCCCTCCTTGAGATTCTTTAGAATTTTATCTTTGCTCCTCTTTTCACTACAACCTTACCAGAGTTTCAATGACCATGTTTACACGGGTGATTCTCAACTCCCTATCATCATTTGTGTTAGGGCAAGACTCCTTGTTGCAGGAAATAGAAACCTGATTCAAATTTGTTTAGGGCTGAAAGGGGACTCTATTAGCTCATGTATGTAATTGAGGGCTCAACCAAGATGCTCCAAAGCGATGCTTGCTCAGGAACCTGTTTCTCTCTGCATCTCTCCACTCTGCTTTCCTCCACATGGTCCTTGTTCTCACACAGTCCCTCTCTACGTGGTGACAAGTTGGTATAATCTTTATTTTAATTCTATGAATAATGGTTACGTAAAGTAGAACCTTGTAAAGGTGCCTCTGGGCACAGTCTGAGGGCAGGAGGGGATGGTGGGTAAGAGAAGGAGATCTGGATTCAGACTGCCTGGGTTCTGCATATAGCCATCACCTCGGGGGTCAGCTTCGTGGGTGTGTGGTCTACGCAGTCTTGCGGGACTTCATGTGCAGAGAGCCTCCCACTGGGTTTCATGCTCTGCAGTCTCTGTCTTGAAATTCTTTTTTTTTAAATTTTATTTTATTATGTTATGTTAATCACCATACATTACATCATTAGTTTTGGATGTAGTGTTCCCTGATTCATTGTTTGAGTATAACACCCAGTGCTCCATTCAATACGTGCCTCTTTGAAATGCTTGATCGTTTTATCTTTGAGCTTGTGTTTTAGAAGTGAAGTCTGCCCAGACATTGTCAGAGCATGCATGTGAGTAGAGAAGATGAGTTCAGTGTGAGTGCCAACTGCTCATTGCCGGCTCCTGCCCTTCTACAGTCCGCAGTGGTCCCAGGAGCACAGAGTTCTGGTGGGCCCACAATATGCAGGAGCTCGGTGAGACCCAAAGTGCATGCCAGGTAAAACCTGTTACGTCTGTGATTGACTTTCTGTTTGCACTTGGACTTGCTCTGAAGGCAGAGAGGAGGCAGGGGCATTCTAAGATACATGAATGGCAGGGAACCCTGCTGCATCCCACTATGTATTATTTCTCTGTATTAGCCACCCGTTTATGCTGCCCATGATGACACGGGAGGGAAAAGAATTCTAATTCCTTTTCCTTTCAGTCCTTCCTTACTCATCAACAAGCCAAAGGTAGAGCGTGTTGGTAGAATGTGCGCTTATCAAGTGAAATAAAAACAGCTGAGTTAGTTTTGTGCAGCGTTTCCATGGTTCTGAGAAGAAAAAAAGCAAGACATAGAAACTACAAAAGAACACATTGTGTAATTTCACTGATTTTGCATATGAGTTAAATGTTCTTATGTTTGCCTTTAAAACTGATATTGCACAATATAAAAACAAATGATATAATCCATACCTATAACGTAAAAATAAAATTTTCTTTGCTTAGAATGATATAAAATAGCAAATAAGAAATCATAGCAGCGGGGGGGGGGAAGACGGGGAAGACAGGCAAAAGCTTTGTATGTATCCCAGTACTTTTAATGGCATTTTTCTCTCGGTATTGAAATGAGAGACCCCACATTTTCATTTTGCACTGGGCCTCACAAATTATGTAGCGGACTCTACATCAGCAAATTATTTTACTCTCAGTGCCTCTGTTTCCTTATTTGTAAACTGGGCACAATAACAATGTCACCGTACCTGGACTGTTACAGGATGAACAGTGCTTGGCATTCAGCGATCCCTCGACAACCGTGAACTTCCATTACACAGATGAGTTAGCGGAAAGTGAATTAGTAGGTCATTTGGTGATCAATTTTAAATTCCCCCCCCTTATGACTTTATGTAAACCACGTCAGTTAGCTAATTTCCTCTCTTTCTTGATGTCGCCGCAGTTTGAATATTTGACCACAATTTGTTAATGGGATCACTTAATTTACCACTTAGATGATGCTATTGAGATTAGTCAGCAGAATACCTTAAAGTCAAGGAAAACATTTTGGAAGAGAACAGTGTGCACCAAACTTTTTCGACTCCAAATAAAAGCTGAGGTGAAGATTAAGCTATTGTTTAGGCGGAACCCAAAAAGGATGTTTTCCACTTCCCGACAACAGATGGCGATGTCGCTAAGCAAATGGAGGACATTGTTCCTTGTTAGAGAAATTCTGTGATCAAGTGTGAGGAAGGAAGCAAAGCTATAAACAACATATGGGAAACAATGAATATTTTAATTAGGTGTTAATAACTGAATATTGAATCCTTGTCTTCCACCTAACTCACAACACTGTTATGACAGCTAATTAATAAGTGATTGTAAAGGAAATGATTAATTATTTACCGTAATAATTAGAATAGCTTACATGCTTGTAATCATAAAACGGTTTTCAAAAGTAGATGGATGCAAAGCAAGTATTGTTCTGCTGTTGCAGGAAAATTGTGGCGCCTCTTCTGGGATGATTTCTATTATCATTCCACACTGTCTGGATTTATTAAACAGGTACCATTATGCATTCGTTCCATCAAGTCTCATTCCAGCCATGGAATAGAAAATCATGTATGTGTATTTTTTTAAAGGATCCCCTGTCATACTTATTTAAAATTATGTACATGAGGGGAAATGTGAAAGCTTCCTCGTGTGGGGGAACTCTTTGGAAAGATATCAACCATAGAACAAACCAAAACAAAATCCTGGACCAGAAGAATAAAGCCTCCCCCTAGAGTCTCTGTTTCTAGTGTCTGATTCTCATATATAAAAACAAAACTAAAAAGCAAGTGTATAAGCCCAAACTTTTCCTCCTCCTCCTTCTCATTCCATATTTCAGATCTCTTTGAACTGCCTCATGTCTTCAGGATATAATGAAATCCCTTGCTCTGGAAGGAAGCCACGAAAGATAGATTTCAAGACCTTTTCCTTTCCTCTCTGCTAGTAGCAGAGCTAATGCAGTTTACTTATTAGATGAGTCACCATGGATACTGATATACTCAAGCCAAGTCTACCCGAGTGAGGGGAATTGGAGAATTGAGGCAATTATCCTCATAATTTGAATAAACAAAGTCCCTCTCGTTATTGTTTTGGTTACCTGAATTTTTCAGGTGAATGTCTAATTTTAGTTTGGAATTATGAGAGGTGGTTCTTGCCTTAACTCTCTGATTAAATTAGCTAGCAGAGCTTGGGCCTTCTTTGCTGGGAAGCACTTCAAGAACGTGTACCCCGGGCAAATGTATTCCAGTACTCACTGTTTTATCATCCCAAGCATTTCTACCTGGCCCTTGGATAAACAAAGGGACCAGCTCAGGTCTAGGATGAGATATTCCTGGAGGGTGGGCAACATTCAGGTCTGCAAATGGTTGCATAGAGAGACCAGATATTTTCCATCAAAGACATTCATAGTACCACGTCCTTCCTGACAATATGGCCCCCAACATGTCATGCACGGACCACGTGTTTCTCCCTTGGCCCCAGTCCAAGCCACAACCAGTACTGGCACTTCCAATTGGGATTTTATGGCTGGTCTTGGCTGCCTCTCCTAATCCCGTCTTCTCAGGCCGAGTCCCAACTTTGCCAATGTGAATCCCCCCATCTCATTACTCGTACCTCAATGCTGATGAGTGTTCTAGGAAGTGCTAGGGAAGAGGAGTTTTGTAAGTGTAAGGCATGACTGTATTTCTAAGTAACATGGCATCATATTATTGTTACTTAATATCCATATTCAATGTCTTAATTATTTGGCGCCTTTTGTCTTTAAGCCAATATCCTCAGAGTTCAAAGAGAATCCTGGTGATGGTTAATGCCACGGTGACCCAGGATGGAGCCCCATATGATCCTGATTCTGCATTTCTTTTCACACTGTGCATTTTGGAAAACTGATTCTCAACTGTGGGCCATCCGTTTGTTTGCGCTGTGACTCAGCACTGTGGGCTCCTACGGCTGTCTCATCTCTCAATTTCCCCCCCCCCCCCACCAGTAGGAGATGGCTGCGGGGCATGTGCAGAGGTTGAGCTTCTTTCTGATTGGTCAGTAATTTTGTGGGAGGAGGGGCTATAGGATAAACATGGACACTGGCGGCTGACGGACCTGTGTTTGACTCTCGTTCCTTCACTTCATTGTTGTATCGTTTGTGAGTATATCTCACCTCCCCTGAACTTCAATTTTTGTTTCTGTGAAACAAGGATAAGAACACAGATCTTGCAGAGTAGTGATTGGAAATAACTTCTTTGAGGTGTCTGGCATAAGGTGAATGTTTAATAATGGTAGCCATTCTTAGAGTTGCTCTTTGTGCCGCAGGAGCACAGGTATTTTTATCGATTACTGTTAATGCTTCATTCTTATCTCTCCACCTTACCAGGGCTTTATCCATCAGTACTTACGTTCTGGAACCATAATGGGAGCCCAACACTGTAGGGAACACAGATGACCACGTGCTTGGGTGGCTCTGCCTTTAATGACTTGCTCTCTTGTTAAGAAAAGGCATGAACAGAGTAATAATAATAGTGTCAATAATCATCAGACCTAATACAGATTGAGAATTTTACTCTGTATCATGCTTTGTGCTAAATGCTTTACAAATTGGATCTCATTTCATCTTCACAGTAACTGATTACGGGAACACTCTTATTGTCACCCCTGCTTTCCTGGAGAGGAAAATGGGCTCAGAGAGGTTAGGAGACTTGGCCAAGGTCAAGGTCACACAGCTAAGGGTGGTAGAACCAGGACTTAAACTCAGGCCATCTGATTCCAGAACCTGAGCCTTTAACCTCTCTACTTACTTGTTCCTATGGGCAATATTAAGTGGTACAGACAAAAAGCAGTCTACTTTCAGAGAACGGAGAGACCATCATGGGATGGAAGGCACCCAGGAGATTTTTTTGGAAAGGGGTACCTTTATCTGAGTCTCACAGGGCAATTTTTAAAGGTAATAGTTAACGGTAAAATGTAACAGGCACAAGAAGGTGAATGGGAAGTTCCCCCTATGAAACCACGTGTCCATTATTTTTCCCTTTGAGTTTATGCCAGGGCCTGAAACTTCCCAAGTGATTCACTCCTGGTCGAGGTGTCCCCCTGCATCCTGTGATCTCATTTCTCTTACATCAATCTTTAGGACTTCATTGTTTAAAAATCAAGGGATTTTGGTGCTGGAAGGGATGCCAAGAGTCCCATTGTGAACTCCAGAGAGAGGGTCTGAGTTGCCCAAGATGATACAGCTGGCCCAGCTAGAACTCAGGCCTCCTCACCACCATACTGGTCCTCCTTCCACTTTGACAAGTGGGTGGGCCTCCGACTACTTTTGGCAACAGGGGTGGGGATGCAGGTTTTACAAAACTTCTGCTGGCTCTGTTTCAAGTGCTGAGTGTATGGCCCTATTGAATACACACATCCTCCAAGATACTTTTCTTCTCTTAATCAGGATGGTAGGTATTTACCCAAAGACATTATTGGTCAGTCTGCATCCCCCTCATCAAAATGCCATTTTATGATCTTGCTTAGAACCAAACACAATATGCCGAGGGCCCCCTTTTCTCCAACTGAGAAGTCAGGCTCCCCCCGCAAACTGGAAGCAAGAGTGTTCACACGCAAAATCCTGAGGGTTTGATTAGATTTTAGAGTTGGCCATACACCCTCTTCCTGCCACCCACTATATAATGTGTTCAGCTAGATACTCTTGCTCTGAAACAATGTCTTTATTTAAAACAAAAATTCAGAACCTGGTTAGACAAATGCATAAACAGGTATCCGATTGTGAGTAACTTCTTCGAAGAGGCAGCCTCTTGCCTGCGGTCTGTCGGTCCCTGCTGAGTTGTTTGATGCATTCACTGCATTTTATATTACTTAATGTGCCTTATGTATCTGCCAATAAATCTGAAATACAGGTCACATAATATGCAGCTCAAGGAAATCCATAAAAGTAGTACAGAGAGGCTTCACTAACTGCATCAGATTGCCAAAAGCTGAGGTCATTTCCTCTCGCTAAAAATGTAGAGCTTCATAAATTATTTTTATCACCTCCAGAGCCAAGCAAACAGTTTTGCACAGACGCCAAAGGGGTTTCATGGCTTTTTTTTTTTTCTCTTTAAGCTGAAAACATTTTTCTGAAGTCTTCTGCAAAATGATTTTTTTTGTTTGTTTGTTTTTGTTTGTTTGTTTGTTTGTTTTAGCACATCCTGGCATATTGCATGTAGATCTGGGAACAAAAACACAATTGCGTCTGGTCAGGGTCTTCGGTCAAAGGGACTCCAAGTACCTGAACTCAGAAGAGGGTTCCGACGTGGGTGTAATTACTCCCCATGATTGGGGGTTGACATTGTTTCCTTTAATACGTTTTTAAGGAGATATTAGGTGTGCAGAGACAGTAAAAAATGCGCAGCGAACATTCAGTGAGGAACTTTATAGAAAACACTACTGAATTAACTTACAGTACATTTGTTAAACATGAGCACCTCTAATAATGACATTTCATTTAACAATGCCCTTTGTCTTTTCAGTTCATCAGTTACCTATTTCAGTAATGAACTGCAGTCATACCATTCTGATTTTCTCCTAATGTAAAGCCTCAGCTCACTTCACTGCCAGTGAAGCATGATGCTATTATTCAGTTCCTGGCTTAGGAAAAAAGCTATAGAATATATCACAATTCTAATTGGCTAACAAATATTAAACCCTACGATTGTTAAGGGCACCCAGTGATTCTGCTTAGCTTTTGATGGGGATAAGTAAAATAAAGAAAGGGAAATGGTTTGAAGAAGAAGAAGAAAAAAAAGAGGTTAGTGTGTATACTTTATGAGCAGTAACCCAAGTATCCATTGAAAAAATATGAGCACACATTATATTTAATAGCTCAAATGTTATCTTAATTCTTTATCAACAATTCATGCAGATAGCTTAATACCAGATATTTTAGTTAGGATTAACAATCTGTGAAACAGAAGGTTTAGCAAATGAGAGATGGAATTTGTTCTACCTGCAGCCGCAAGCGGAGGCAAATGTAAGCTCCCGGAAAGCTGGGTCGTGCAGGAGACATTCTTTTTCTGCCAAGTAAATGCAGGCAGATTTGGAAAATATTATGTCTCCTGTAACCCTGATTTATCCTTCCTATGGAAGGTAATGAGGCCTGTGTCCGAACTTCTTTTCGTCCCTTTTGCAAAGCTTTGCTGAGGATGAGATAGGTGCCTCCCTTGTTTTCCTTTTTGCACGCGGCAGAGTCCCCTAAAACATCTGCCCCCCTCTCCCTTTTGAACTCACCAAAACATCTCATTAGTAAAGGCAAGATTCAGTTCACCATCATCTTTCCCCAGCTGCGGCAAAGCTGCACAATTTACAATAGATCTTTGGAAAACTGCTTTTTACCAAGTGCTGCTGCATCTATAGATCTCTCTCAATTACCCACAGTAAATTTAGGCATTGCACAAGAGCAAATTTTACAGTCCATGAAGAGATGAAGTGAAATCTAGATGAAATTCATTGTGACAGATTCCCAGTTAGTGCTCTGATGTGTCTGTATTACAGAAGATAGACATTCTATTAGCACGGAAGCTCCCATAATGGACTGTGAATCACCTCAGGTAATAGAGATGCCAAGCAGAATGACTGAAAAGCACTATTGAATTCCATTAGAGCTCTTTGTTTTTAAATCAGTCATTTCTTGTGAATAACCAACTATACACTTCTTGACCCTATCTCCAAGTGATAATTGTGGACTAATATTACAATACATTAATCTGAGTTACTGTGCAATTCGCATTTCAGTTGCAGGCTGATTCGGGGTTTCCTAAAATGTAAGGGCCCTTTCCTTTGGACATTCGAACTTATATCACAAATTGGCAGTTTCGGAAATGGTCTCTTCCACGATTCCCTGTTCCGGTCTGTTTCGACATCGCTGGGATCGTTCCTCAGTCAGAGTGCATGCAAAGATGTCGTATTGTGACCCTGTGACTTTCTGTCCCTTTTCCTTTAAAGATTGCCCCTGCACCAGGTCGGCCATCCCTGGCAAAACAATTAGCACAGAGCTAAGCCTGTAAGGAAACCATTTTAAATAATCCAGGTTAGTGAGGTTTTTTTTGTTGTTGTTGTTCTTTTTTAAAATCTTACGTGGGTAGCCAACCATTAGGAAAATAAAGAACATCACATTCTGCTGCATAAACAGCCCCACCTCATCTATCAATCAAATATGATTGATCAGACTTAGTAATTACGTGGATAATTAGGACCGGGTTTAGGTTTGTGCAGTACTCTGAAGCCTTCGGGATGCCTGCATAATTACCACTTGTACAGTAGACTGAGTTATGTGATTTATTCTGTTCAATTATAACATAAACACGAAGCACTTAGAATAGACAGCCGAACACCACACACTTCTTAATTCATTTCATTTGATACAAATGCAAGAGCTTGTCACGAAGCAAAGCTCTCCCTCAGTTCTGAAGCTCACATCTATACATGAACAACAAAAATCTTTTCTTGTGTCTCGTGTCTCCCACCTGATTTACAAGGCAGGGGAGAGGTAATTTTGAAAGGGGACCGTGGGATCCAAAGTGTGGCAATGCCAGTCGAGTTGCTTCGATATCTTCCCATAAATCCCCCGGACATCTTTAAAGAGAGTCGACTTTACATCTTCTGTCTACGACTATCTGTTTTCACATCAGGATGAACAATATTATCTTCATCGCGGGAGGACCCGAGACCAGCGCCTCAACATGAGGCTCTCTCCTTAATGTTGTAATGACAGGTGTAAGATTAACTTTGTTAGGTGTCTAGCCACTCATGCAAACTAAATTAAATTAATGGAACAAATTTCTCTCATAATTAAGATAAAAATTCATGTCAGCTCTAACCTTGCTGTACACTAATTATATACAAATGATTTATCATCTGCTTCGCCCAGAATATTAATCCTTACCTCATTGATAACTGCAGCCAGTGTTAAGAGATGAGAGTTGATTAACTATGACAGATTGGGCAACCACAGCCCTTGGTGCAGGCACAACCAGTGAAACCAATAACACTCAAGTAGCTCTCTGGGTTGAAAACTCATTCCCATGGAAACAGATGCATGCTTAATGAAGGATACTGAGATTATTTTCAATAATGACTGATATTGGAACAGTGGGCAGAGCTGATCAATAACAATTAACCACTTAGTCTGCTAAAGACATGGTTAGAGAAAGCAGGTTATTTACACATTAGTAGAACCTTATTCGAAGACGAGTACTCCATAATGTCTCTATGCTGCACTGTTCCTCTTTTTTTCCTGCCTGGGGGCGGGGTGGGGGGGTTCCATGGTGGAGAGATGGTAATGTGCCAAGCGCCCTCCTGTCGCCTCTTAGCGCCTGCTTATGAAATGAGTGATTGATGTTGCCAGCAGTTCTTTGGATGCTCTCAAGATAGCTGCCAAATGTATCAAGGAAAGTCCAAAAGCAACTGCAACCATGAAACTCATATTGCTTTGTAGGGATTTGGTTTGGTGGAAAACTTTACTGCCAAGGCGTAACTCAATTGTACAGAAAATTCTTTTGATCTTTCAGTGTATGCTCTTTTATTTAATTTTAAAGAGTCCAAGACGAGTTGGGCAGATATTTAAGGAACCCTTCTGCTTTGGACTCCTCTGTCACACTGGCTGGAAAAAGCTTTAATAACAGAAATTTAATAATAGATAAGACCTTCAAAGCTATTTGGAAATTTGCACTTTTATTTTGTATTAATTTGAATCACCCCAGGAGTCGAGATCTTGTAATGCTAATTACTAATATAGACTCCCAGAATCCCTGCCCTGACAGTCAGCTTGGAGAAATCCCAACTCCCTGGGCCAAAAAGTGTTAATAAAAAGTGATTAGCTACTTAGGCCAAGTCCTATTATAATAATGCATTATATTTCCCTTGAATGGGTTACATGCATTCTCATTTCTCTGAATGAAGAAAATCGTTGAGGGAGATGAAAATCAGGCATTTTAGCTGGCATTGTGACTAAAAGAATCCAGCTTTTTTTAAAAAAAAAAAATAGGAGAGCATGCTTCTTTCTCCACACTTCTTAAATTTTGACTATAGATCTGTAAATGCAAATAAACAGAAACATACTCGGCATATTTGCCAGTCTAGCTCATCTATATCGTCTGTTATGCGGACCTAGATTTGAACTGATGCTAGCAGCTAACTCCAGCTCCGACATGCTACATGTGTGTTAGAGTTTTAAGTTTAGGTAAAGAAAAGAGCATAACAATCTTGCCCTTTAGCCCCGTGGGGCACACAGTCCCCGCTTAAATCTTCAGCCACAGGGTAGCTGTGGCTGGGACTCCACTCGGATGCTAATGAATTTGGAACAACATTTATGTGGCTGAACAAAAATGGATCCTAAACACCCCAAGTCAAGCGCAGCAAACAAGAAATAGGCTGACACATTTCTATCAGGAAGGCAAACAGAATGTCAAACTCTTGAATGATATTGGGCGATCTCAGCTCTGTTTTATCATCTCACTAAATAAATCTGGAGATGATAAACAACCATAAATACCTGTAAAGAATCCTCCATAAAAATCAAATCTTAAACGTACACCCCCCTCCTATATCCCTCCCATCTCGTTGCCCCCTCTCCCAATGAACCTTTTGCTAAATCTCCAGGTGGGGATAGAACTACATTTAACACAAAGGTAGTGAGAGTAATAATACATTTCCTACCTACAGGAACTAGAGTATTGGGAGGGAAAACAAACAAACCAACCCAGCATTCTTAGAGTACGGGCTCATTATTTTATTTAGCTGTCTTGATTGGACTCTCTGCTTACTGTCTTTCCAAAACACCACAATCTTACCCCAGTGCTGAGGACTTCTTCAGTTTTTACTAAAACTGAAAACAGTTACACCCCTATACCCTGGCTGGCAAAGCAATAGAGGCAATTACCCTATCCCTATCGTCTGAACAACACAATTATTGGGAAGATAATAAGATTATCCAGGCTTTTGCTTCTTAAAATTATACTGAGGCACACCGGCTGACTACTGTTTCTTATGCATTCATCTTTAAAACAAATAAGGGAAGTAAAAATGTGCCGCTAAGCTAATGAGGACCGTGAGACAGAGCCATAGATACATTTTCTCACTTGCCTAATGAGCAAAGTGACAGACAGTGAAACAGTTCACACTTGAGTAATTCCCTAGTCATCAGCAACTGCGGAGGGGCCCCTCCTGCCAGAGCTTTGGAGGGGGGTGCCCGGGAGATGTAATAAATAGACCCTGGCTCTGCTGGCCAGAATAAGTTATCACAAAGAGAGAGGTCTTGGGGTACACTCCCTGAGGAAATTTAACCAGGAAAAAAAAAGAGTCCATTTAAGGCATCTCCAACCATACATTCAATTAGAATTAAATTAAAACAATGGAAAAAAGAATCACCTTTTCCTCATCCAGCCAGCTGCCTGAAGGCAGTTGTGTGGCGAGGAACCTGGAAGGCAGTGACCCCCTCCCCAGCAAGGTCTGAACACTGCTTTTAAATGGTCTTAAGCAGGCTTCATTTCTGGGGAGAGTGGGCAAGGCGGGAGAGGGTAGGTATAGTCTAGGGGTGGTGGTGGTAGTGGTGGTGGTAGTGTGTGTGTGTGTGTGTGTGTGTGTGTGTGTGTGTGTGTGTGTGAGAGAGAGAGAGAGAGAGAGAGAGAGATCGTTAAAAATAATCTTTTTACTGACGAGTTCAGGGGCCTCTGTTGAGAGTCCACGGGGATGGGGGGTTGAAAATCCACCAGTTTTCCTGTTCGCTTGTTGGAAGGAAAGGAACTAAAACTTGGTCCATACCGACTCTGCGCGAGGCCCTCTTTATCCTTATTTTATCCTCATGCTGACCTCGTGAGTGAGTGGGCCCTGTGCTGTTTCAGCCAAGGGAACAAACCGAGGCCCCCAGACCACCACAAAGCCATTTGCCGAAGCTCCCATGGCCAGTAATAGAAGCACTGAGATTCAAATTTTGGCCTACCGGGCCTCACAGCCCACACTCTTTCCACTTAGAAGAATCTTACAGGTCCCCTCACAAGAAGGCTGTAAAGGAGAAGGAGCTTGAGAGAGGAGCCAACCAGAGAAATGTGGGGAGCACATGGTCTTTTTAAGCCATTAAAATTTTGTGTCTAGAAAAATAATTCTTTGACCTGTGGATGAGGACTTAGAATTCTTTCACTTAAATAATTGTATTTACTTCACGAAGGCAGTCCCCATGTTATGGAGAGTGAAACAGAGGTCCAGAGAATCTGGAAACCAGCCACAGATCACGCAGATAGGGGGTGATGAAGCCAGGACCAGGCCAAGTTCCCTGGGACATTTGATACCACACTCACTGGCCTCTCTGGGCATAGAACACAAAGATTGGTGGACATGCTAGGACTTCCTAAAGCTAATGCGGTGTGAAAGGAATAAACGATGTCCTGCAAACTGTGGTAAAAACTTTCTGTTGCTTATATATTTTTTTAAGATTTTATTTATTTGAAAGAGAGAGTGAGTAAGAGAACACAAGCAGAGAGGCAGAGGCAGAGGCAGAGGGAGAAGCAGGCTCCCCGCTGAGCAGGGAGCCCGATGGGGAACTCGATCCCAGGACCATGGGATCATGACCTGAGCCAAAGGCAGATGCTTAACCAACTGAGCCATCCAGGTGCCCTGTTGCTTATATTTCTATTTGTTGAAAATTATTGGTAAGGAAGCAGTACTTGCAACTCTTCCAACTAGGTTATTGTTAGGGGGAAAACCATATATGTAAGGAGTTCCACCTTGTTTGCATGAGATTAGCTGCCATAAATTTAAGAGTCTTGATTCTTTAAAAAGAAGAAGACAGGAGGGGCACCTAGGTGGCTCAGTCAGTTAAGCGTCTCAACTCTTGATTTCTGCTCAGGTCATGATCTCATGGTCACGGGATCAAGCCCCACATCTGGCTCTGTGCTGAGCCCTGGAGTCTGCTTGTCCCTCTTCCTCTGCTCCTCTCCCTGCTTGCTCTCTCTCAAATAAACACTTTTTTTTTTAAAAGGAAGAAGACAGGAAAAGCACGCCTAAAGTATTTGACTCAGTCAAACAAAGGAGGGATGGTATTGATCTTATAACAATATTTGTTATTAACTTACGGGAGCCCACTATTGGCTAAAGTGAAACACATACATTATCTCTCATCATAATGACACCACCAAGGTGAGGGAGGGCACTACTATTATTCTGGTCTTACAAATGAGAAACCTGAAGCTTGTCACTGCCACTTTGTCCCTGGGCCCAGGCATGTTGGTGTGACTCCAGGGCCAAAGATGGCTCCCAGGATACCAAATATCCAATATGTTCAGTCTTTAGCCATTTGTTCTGATGCCATTTATATCACATGTACATATGGCTTAAAACCTGTTTAAAATATTTAGCACATTCTGTATCTTTTCATCTTGGTGCTTTAATTACCACAGTATTTTCCACATCAGAGTGGACCCACTTAATATGTGCCAGTGCGCCATCTTTTAGAGAGGTTCTTTACTTTATTCAAATTACTAATCATTTAGAGCATCACTAAAAGCCTTTCTCCCTCGCTCCCCATGCATGCTTAACCTAATTAACTATAAATGAGGAAAATGCTATCCACATTAAAAGAAAATGTTAACGTATAAATTATCCCACTCTTTCTGGTGAAGCTAAGGACTCCTTTAGACAGCTCAACTGTGGGGGCAGACCCTCTGTTTCTGTGTTCTCAGTGCTTTCCTTTCATAGAATGGGCCACTGAATTTTCAGTTCATGGTGGGCCCCTTCCTCAGTATTGATTTTGATGTTACGTATAATCTCTCAAATTGTCCCTCTTTGTGTTTGCTTAAGTACTCTCAGGAAACTAGAAGGATAAAGTGAAAACCATCTAAAATGCTTTCAGGAGAGCCCCCTAGGGTAGAAAAATAGCAAGTGACATCCTAGACCCGTCCCTCAGTCCTGGAAATCCTGATCGTCACCTGCTTCTATAGACAGATCCATCTAGAGGAAGCCAGAAGTGTCTTGCAAGCCTCAGTTCACAGATTCCCAAAATATCCTCCTTCTGGTTGACACCACCCACCCCCTCACAATGCTGCCTTCCCTCGGGGCCACGCCATTAGATGGTCAACACAAATGGGCAAAGGTCTTCTGAAAACTCTTATTAGAAAGAGTGCCAATTAACACATGAATCTAAAAGCCCAGGTTAATTTATCAAATTGTCTTAGCTTTAACCTTTGAGAGGTGAGGGCAGGCCTCTGGCAGAACAGAATGTGGAGCAGGAAATTGGCTATCAGGCAGTAGGAGAGGCTGGGACTGTAGATCATCCCTAGAGGAAGCTGTTGAGGAAAGGCTGTGAGCAACTAATGGACACCAGTGGAGGCCAAGTGGCAGGGAAAAAGCAGTGAGGACAATGGGTGGCAGTGCCCAAAGCAGGATTCTCGACTCTTCAGCTTTGCTCGTATTTGTCCCTGCTTTGAATACAGGTGATGGATTAGGATAGTCTATTCTGAGATTGTAGCAACTAAGAAAATGCAACTGGCATAGACGATTCCCGATTTTCTCTTCTATGATGCCCTCACTTCTCTCACCCTTTGCTCTGCTTGTCAAGTGCATGACAAAGCCCACTTTATTCCTACAGCTCTGGGGGAGACTCTGATCTTTGGGGGCATTAGTCAAAGGTCCCTGCCCCCCAACTTTGCCAGCATTTACACCTCCTACCCTGAGCTCTGTGTGGTGGGGAGTAGTGGAGGCTGTGATCAGGCCACTGGGGGATGCCCGAGTCCAAGCAGGCTTAACATCTACATGAGCAGTCAATTCTTGATTATCCACACCAATGGTCTGTGACCCAGGCCCAGGTAATCCCAAATAATTGACAATCCAAAAGGAATTTCTCTTTGGTTTGGGAATATGCTCTGGTTTTTCCAGCCGAAGCTCTCCTTCTCCCACTTATGCTTTCCTTGGTAGGATATTAAGAATCATTTATGTTCCTTTAGCTGGGCATGTGGTCTGAGCAATGGCTTGAAGTCAGCCTCAGATTGAAAATTTGCCTACTCCATAGACAAATGATTCCCTTGCAGGCAGTTGAATTTGACAGTATCATATATTGCATAAAGAATAGTCTGTCCGGGCTAGTGTTGTTCATTCATTCATTCATTCACCCGTTTGACACACATGCATTGAGCTCCTACTGTGTTCTAGGCACTGTACTATGAATTAAGGATATAGAGATGAAAGATTGAGCCCCAGCTCTTGAGGGATATACCTTCCAGTGGGACTTAATGGAATAGAATTTAGTATCTTCCTTTTGACCTGCATATGCCCACTGCATATTCATTTATCACTCCCATTTTCAGCTTAACATCTATCTAGCTCCCTTCATTTGAGAAGTTTCAATATTTTGGGGAAAGAGCTGTAGGTGATTATTGGGTTGGTTGGGGGTTCCCACAGATGGAAAGAACCAGACCACTCCATTTTTGAGGGTCAGATATACCAAAAATGAAGAGATGCCTGAACGGGGGGTACATATGCAGTAGATTTTGAATGTTTACATTAAAAAAATTAATGTTTAAACACGCCAAAAAGTATAAGTGTTTATATAAATTTGCTTGGAGAAAATGTCAAAAGTCTAAATTTCAGGCTCTTTATGAATATGAGATCTGACTGCTCCTCCTTCTGTTCCTCGCTCACACGAGAACCCCACCAGGTAGAGCCCTGGTTGGAGGGAGGGAGGTCTAGATGGGGCTGAGTGGAGTCAGTGTAATGCTCAGAAGAACCTCTGCAAATATGAAGTAGTTGGTCCATGGCTCTCTGCCCTGTGGTCACAAGGAATAGTTCCCAGCGAAAGAGACACATCTGAAGTACTTTGACTCAAAAGGCATCAGATCAATTTGTTTCTACAAAGTCGGCCTGTTCCCATTGGAAGAATCTGATGGAATACCTAGCGAGGGGCTACCAACACTCTGTTAAATCCACGTATTCCTAGTATGGCCCCGCCCCCCCCATACATTAGTGTTAATGTCAATTCTGGGTCCTCTTCTTGAAAAGCCCATGGAAGATAAGGAACTTCTGACAATGTGAAAATTGGGGCTAAAAGTCCGAGGTTGTCATTTACCTTCTGTTTTTGTGTTTGGGAAGGTAAAAAGCACACTAAATAAATTTCTGGTGACAATTCACCCATTTAAATTAGTTATGATGGTTGCTGTATAATTAATGTTTTCTTAACCCCCACTGCTTATTAGCAACTTTGCAGGAGTTCCCTCCTGGAGAAGATCAGTGAGATGTTTATAAATTGGTTTTTCAGATAATATGCATGCTACAAGGCATTTTCTCTCTGTGCCTCTCTACTTAAATGTTCAATGTTTGTTAATGTTATGACTCAGAATCATTAACTCTCACTTCCAAGATCCTGGGTCCCCTGTGGGTTCAGAAGTGCAGAGTAGTTTGGGTGGCCAAGATGGAAACAGCCTTGCGCTATCTTCATGGCTAATTTGGTGTATTTGGAATATCTGTCCAATTGCCAGGATTACAGCTTCAGCTCTGCCCTTGGCCCTGTTCATACACAGCTCCGTCCTTTGCCTCCTGGCAGAAATAGGTATTTTCTCCTTTTTTTCCATGTCCTTTCAGAGTTCCCAATGTTTCATTACAAAAATCTCTATTCCTCCAGTGACTTCTACTTTATTCTTTCTTTTCTATCCCCAACACCTAGTTAGTTTTCTCCTTTTTTTCTAGTTATTTCCAAAGGAGTGATTCACATGTCACACAAATTGGAACTGGAATTTTTGTGGTTGCTAAAAAGACATTCAGAAGTCAATCCCTTAATACTTAACATTTCCCACAGGAGAACTTGTGGTTTAGAGGCATTTTCTTGGTGTGTGTGTGTTGGCGGGGGGTGGGGGGGCATTGTAGGTCAAACAATGAGAACTGGAGGTTGGAAGCCACAAGAAGACCAATAGGATCAGACTTGGCTGTGGTTGTGGTTATAAAGAAGCATAAGGTATGGGTAGAAGTTCCCATTAGTTCTGCTAGTTGGGAGGGATGAAGTTAATGAAAACTTTTATGAAGTCCAAGTCAGATCATCTTATAAAGTATGTGATGTTTTGCTATCCTTTGATGGAAAAATCCATTACTTAAGTAAGAGCTAACATTTAGCAAACATTTATTGTGTCAGGCACTGTGTCAGCACTTTGTAGAAACACAACACACTCAAGCTTGGTGCTTCTATGAATAGGACCTTTAATCACCCCTATTTCGCACAGCTAGAAAGTAGAGAAGCCAAGAATTTAACTTGGGTCTGTATGACTGTAGAGTCTGAGTGCTTGAGCATCACATGCTAATAGCATAAAACTCAGGCTTAGCAGTTACTGTCAGAGCAGTGGGGACAGGATGGCATTCAGTCTAACATTCTTCTTCCTTAAATCTCATGGAAGGGAGAAGACAGCTGGGATGAGCACGGCGGTGTGGTCCAGGTGCATACTTCTGGGTAAAAAAACCATCATCCTAAAACTTCCTATTTTATAGTATCTCATGATTTTGTAGCTCAGGAATTTAGGCAGGGCTCACTCGGCTGGGCAATCCTGCCCCAAGTAGCTTTCAGCTGGTGGGTGGGCTGGTCTAGAGGCTCCAAATGACTTCAGTTGCATGTCTGCCACTTGGCAGGGAAGGTGGAAGGTGGGGTTAGGCTGAGACTGTGATCACAGTGTGGTGGCCTCAGGGTGCTGGGACTTCTTACATAGCTGCTTGGGGCTTCCAGAGAGTATACCAACATACAGAAAGTAGATACTTCTGGGCTCTTAAGCCCTGGGCTCAGCATTTGCACATCACTTCTACAGTGTTCTTAAGCTCATTGAAAGGAGAGTTCATTCTCACTAACTCCATCCCATGTATTCCATTTGTTGCTCGCCTCCAGCCTCCTCCTCCCCTAGTCCTCTGAGACTCACCTTCGTGTACTCACCAAGAAACCTCCTCATCACCAAATTAAAAGATTTTTTTTCTGTTCATCTCTTATGTAACTTTTCTAGAGCAGCTGACTTTCCCAATAATTTCTTTCTTGAAAGTCTCCTCTCTTGATCGTTCACACTAGTTTCTCTTCCTCGGCCTTCCTTTTAAATCCTGGTTGACCTCAGAGTCCAGTCTTTTGTCCTCTTGCCTTTATTCTCTACCACTGGTTCTCTACCAGGGACAGTTGTGCTCCCCAGAGACATTTGGCAATGTCCAGAGACAGCTTTGGTCATCACAAATGGAGCGCTACTGGAACCAAGTAGCTAGAGTTGCTAACCATGTTGCTAACTTGCTAACCAAGTTGCTAACCAAATTGCTAACCATCCTACAGTGCACAGGGCAGGCCCACACAACAAAGAATTATCCGTTCCTAAATGTCATTGGTGCTGAGATCCAGAAACCGTCTTGTGGCTTTAAAAAGGTGGCACTGGAGAGAGGGCGAATCTTGGTGGCTTCCCCTCCTTGGGGAGCTATCTCTGAAAAGGGGCACCTTCTTGGCAAATAGTGTGGTGTAATGGAAAGGCAAAGGCTTTGTGGTCAATGGATCCAGGTTCAAATCCTAACTCTCCCATAGCAGAGATCATTATTTCTACTTTGTGGAGTTGTCTTGATGACCAAATCAATATCAAATACAGAGTAGATTCATAAATGCTAACTTTTCCCTTTAAATCACATAGCAGATGTCCCCCTCAAGGCTGGGCTTAGTTTACCATGTAATACCTGCAAGGTACCTGCTGCACAATAAGAATTGAATAAATATTTGCAGAAGGAAATATGAATAAAGCCACTCTACCTCTTTAAGAGGTTGCTTGCCCTGAGAGCTTTCTATCTAGAGGTGTTTTTTTCCTCTGCCCTTCTTGGACCTTGTTTAGAGGTGAGTTTCATAACTCTAATTGCATTATATAGCCCAGCCCCATCAGCATAATAACCAGTGAGGCTTTATGAGGCCAGGTCATTGGCTTGGCATGTAACCCTCCAGTTAGAGAGCAGGTGACTGCCCATAATATGAGGTACTAAACATGGACAGCCTTGTTCTCTTGTAGTTATAGCAAAAGTAGGAGAGGAAGATTTCAGAGGCCTATGTGGTACCTCTTGGTCCTTAGTATTGATACTAACTGTAAAAGGAAAGCTTTACATATTTGGGGGTCTCTTTTCCTCTACCTTTTTGTGCCTAATAAGAAGGTATCAACCTAACCTAATTTTTCTGAGATTCAAAGAAAGAATCACAATGGAGGCTACTTCTTTGGGGTTTTGTGCAATGTAAATCAGTAACATTTAACATATATTCCCCTGTCTCCTTCAGACTTACTCTCCACATGGTCATCAAGGTAAGCTTTTGGAAACCCAAAGCTCATAATGCACTATCCCCTACTTCCTATTATATTGGGATAAAACAAAAATTTTATAACATGGCATATAAATCCCCATTGTTTAGGCTTCTTTATCCTCTGCTACTCCTCCTTCATGCACTTTCCTGACTATGGCAAAGCCCACTCATAGAGTTGTATAGCTCTCTGCCATGGTCCTTGGCCAAGTGATACAATTGTTCCTTTATTAAAGTGTACTTCTATGATTAACATCAATGTCTCTCTTATAAACTCTTTGCTCTAACACAGCAGGGACTGTGTGTCTTCTACCCTCCTATTATATCCCCAGAGCCTGACACATAATAGCTGCTCAGTAAATACTTCTTAAATGATGAATACTTAAGCAGAAGAGATTATATCATTAGTAGTTACCATTTCTCGACTTCAGCCTTGGACCTAACCAAAGCCCACTTTTGTTAAAATATGTAACTACCACTTCTAAACTAAAAGAGATGTGAACTAGAATCAGAACGAGTTCATTGATGATGATGGTGATGGATAATACATAGATAATATTAACATATAATTAAATTAATAGAACAATTTTACCTAATAGTTAAATCTTAGTATTTATTGAGTGCTCACTCACCGGGTGCCAGGTGGTATATTAGGTAATGGAGATAAAATGTGGAGCAGACACAGTGACTCCCATGTATTATCTCATTCAATAGGTCTATTAATTAGGTACGATTATTTTCCCACTTTATGGACGAGAAATTGTGGAAGGTTAATAAGTCATGATCATACAGCGAGTAAGTTGCTGACAGAGCAGGTATTTGAACCCTGAGGTGACTCCAAAGTTGTTAACCATTAAATCGTATAATTTTTAAAGAAAAGAGATTAGGGGAGGGCTAGTGCAGCAATCTGAGGAGGTAGTATCTCTCGGCAAACTCTGCAGATACTAACAAATCCACCAGCATCCAGAATGAATTGGGAATCACTGCATGCCAGTCACTGTTTTGGGTGCCATATATACATTTTCTCTAATCTCCAAAAGATTCTACTGGTAGGAATTACTCTCCACACCTTACAAGGCTCAGATAGGAGGAAGGGGCAGGGAGGAGAGCAAAGGCAGGTGGGACACTTGAAAACTTCCAGCTCCAAAAGTCTTTACAATATAACTTTTAAATTGTATTTTAAAGGCAGGAAAACCTTTTGAATTCAGACTCAATAAACCTAGAATTTATAATATTGAGACACTGAATCATAGACTTTTACAACTGAAAAAGACCTGAGAGATCATCGAGTCTAAACCCTTCATGGGGCTTCTGATTGAGTATAAAATTAGATAAATCTTAGGTAGCTCAAAACTTTTATTTTATTCATGTAATGTCATGGTTTATAAGCCAATCCCAACTTGCCATTTTAAAAGACTTACTCAGTTTAAATGAATCAATTTATAACTTCAATCAGTTTATAACTACGATTATGTGTAAGAAAAGTGTATTTCTTTATAAATATTTTACATTTGTAATAGTGACTAATTCAGATAGGAGGTCACCAACAGGGTTCCTCTGAGTGGAGGAATGAGACATGAATGAGATTTTATTTTTCAAAGAAATCTCAAGATCTGAGGCACACATATATTACGGAGTTGAAAAACACATTCCCAGAGTGAGATGAAAGTCTTCCTTCCCTGCTTCTTCCCTCCTTCCCCCCTTCCTTCTTTCTTTCTTTAAACTCCATGCTACTGCTGCATTCTATTGTCTTGGACAAGTGAAGATAGCTCATATTTTAAAGCTTTAAAGTCATCTGTAGGATCTAGAATGCTTCTGGCTCCCCAGGCCATTCAAAAGGCATAACTTTGTGTAGAAAAAATGACATTGTTGGTGAAATTGAAGGCTCACCTGAATTTACTTTAATGGGGGACCCCAACTCCTGAGGGGGAAATGTCGGCAAAGATATCACTGGGAGCTCAGAGGAAAATATTATGTTCTAACCTTTTAAAAATTAATCCAACTATTAGCAGGGAGCCCAACTGTATTTCATTCAAGCCATAATCCAAAAGGTATGATGATTAAACCAAGACAAATGTAGTGTCATAAGCAAATGTCATGCCATAGATTTACCTACCAACAAGACATTGGCATGGTTCAGGTCAGAGGTTAATTAAAGACATCAAAAGGTCATTCTGTGATTAGGTGAAAGCAGAGTTTTAATAGGGCATCAGTCCAACCCACACTGACAGAAGATTTATTCCGGCCACAATGACACCGCCACGAATCCTGCTGATAACAAGAGCCTCAATATTGGACTGAACAGAATGATGAATGGAGCACATATCTCCTCACACTTCTCATTACAAGCTCTTTCACTCCTGGTGGCACTTAGCAGCATTTATTTACTGGGGTTTGAAGGTATGGGACAGCAGGGCAGTATATCTAATACTTTTAAATGTAGACTTGTGATATAAAAATGAAACAAGAGATAAGATTAGGTCTTTGAATAATTGCACAGCTTTTCTTCCAAGATTATATTCACTAGTACTAACATTATTTTTCCCCCCTACTGTTCTTCTGGTGTGTGAGCAGTTCAAGAAAATTAATTGTCTGAGGCAGAAGGTCAGGGCAAAAAATTACTGATAAGCATTAAACATGCTATAAAATAGCACCTCACCACATTCTGCCTCCCATAGCCCTCAGGATGTGAACAAAAGATAATATAAAGAAAAGAATATACACATTTCCCCCTATGCCATGTTTAGGGTTGTTTCGGCGCTGTTCTTATTTGGATTCAATTAGGTATAGGATCTAGAAAGAAAGCCAAATAAATGAGAAACAAATAAAAATCATCACAGAACTTACAATATTGCTCAGCTGAAAGCGAAATGTAAAAGAAAGCAAAGCCCTGATAAATAACGTTTACTTTTTCACAAAACTCCTTTTCAACATCTTATATATTTATCAAAACACTAGAATGTAAATTCTATGAATAAGTCCTATCATGTCTCCACCAGTACACACCATGAAAATTGTAACTACGGAAAACCGTTAATTTTATAAAAAGGCTACTTTCTGCAGATTCGAACATATCAGCTGCTGCAATTTCACAATCAAAAGATCGAACTCTTTCTGCTTGGGCCACCAGCCCCAGGCCAGACTAGGGGAAGATCGCATCACACCTAACTCTAAGTCGGTCCTCACACTTATTCAGAAACCAAGATGGGTCAGCCTGGCTGGAAGTTGTGGAGCTGGAGGCTTGCTGCAGGAGAGCTCTGAGAATGTTGCCTTCCCTTCTCCCCCAGCCAATTGTATTCACGGGTAGAGAACAAATTGCAGGTGGATTTACACAAAGTCATAATTCAGCCCAGCACATACAACCACTTGGAGCCATAAGAATGCAGATATGTGTGCATCAACCAGGCACACAACTTTAGGACCCACTTCTTGGCACCGAACAAACTAAATAAGCACTTTGAGTGGCTGATTGAACCCCATCTGAGAGTAGACAAGCTGCTAATCATGAGGAGGTTTTCCTTGTTGGCTTTTATGACTTTTAACTTGGGATTTTCATTTGCCTTGACAAATGCCAGCTGGAGAAGTCTTCAGACTAGAAAATATGGCCGTGCAAAAGAGCTTCTTGTCTCCTCCAGTTGGATCTATCTGAGGTTCATATACATAGGCAACCTGCAGTATTCAAATGAGAGGCCATTGGAGACCAGTCCTTGCTGGGAACCCAGGTCTCAGCCCGGCCACTCATTTCACCAAGTGGCCATTAGCAAGATCACTATGGTGGCCATCAGAAGACTATATTGATCAATTTCTGCCTGTCCACATTCTATCTGCTAGTGCTCACAGACCCTTCAGTAGTGTGTGTGTGTGTGTGTGTGTGTGTGTGTGTGTGTGTGTGTGTGTTGTAGCTGTTTGGAGGTAGCTGGAATCAGTATATAGTAGAATGGGGGAAAGTAGTAAAGTTGTGCAATTTGTGTATAGAGAGTATAATATTTTCCAGACTACTAGGAAGAAATGTTCCCCTGAGGTTTTATTTTTATTTTCAGAGAAAACTTGAAGTGAACTGATGTAAATAGCTCATGCCCACTTACCACTGCAAACCACTAGACTGAAATGGCATGAAAATAATATGATATTATTTACTCTCTCTTTTTCAGTTCCAGGAATATTTTACGGGAGAATTTGGGAAAATTGTACTCATTCAAAAAAATCCATAAAAAATCCATTGATGAACTAATGTTTATTGATAACCTATTCTGGGCTAGGTGTTACAAAGGACTTTAAAAAAGTACACATCATAGACCCTGCCCTTAGTGGGCTTAAGACTCACTGAGAAGACATTCAGAAACATCAAAAGTATGAGTCCCAGCACAAAGTGAGGCTGTATCTGAGAAGTACTAAAGAGACAGTATAGAGTTTGGCAAATTTTTCTGTAAAGGACAGATAATAATTATATTAGGTTTACACATTATGTGGTTTCTGGCTCAACGACTCAGTTCTGCCCTTGTAGAGAGAAAGCAGCTATAGACAATACTTCGATGAATGGTGTGGCTGTGTCCCAGTGAAATTGTTATTTGCAAAAATGGATGGCAGGCTGCATTTGCATGGAGGACCAAGCTTTACTCACCTCTGGCGTAGCCATTAAGTAGTGTATTTAGAGAAAGGAGGGAGGAGTGTTAACGTGGGTGGGAAGGAAAGTCTTCATGCAGTAGCAGGAGATTGAAGACTCTAGGAATTAGGCAGAGAGGTGATATTCTTGGTGGGAACACGAAACAAAGGCTATGTATAGTAGGAAGTTTCTGTGTTGGGGTGGGTGGGAGTAAAAATAGAAAAAAAATGAGCTTCTCCATGACAGCAGCCCAAGAGGGAAGGGCATTTCCTCTTCTGATAAGTGATTGGTGAGAGAGTAAATGCACAAATAGGTCCTGAGATGCTTATTCCTAAAACCACAGTGCCCCATTTTAGGTCCTTTGGCTCTTCTACCAGCCTGAGTTTCTAGCCTATCTCTTTTTGCAGGATTGGCATTTCAGGCTCCAGGGTACAGAGGTGTCAGCCCACAGAAGAATGAAATTCATTGTATGACCATCTGGGAAAGTTCATTTGCAGTGTTTTCTCTCTGTTGTCAAGAGCTGCACACCAATCCGTATGACCGAGGTAGTTCTAAATGTCTGTGTCTCTGATGACAGGAGCTCCCAGTTCAAGCCAAATGCTAAACCAAAAGGGTGCCATTTCTTTTTTTTAATTTAATTTTTTATTTAAATTCAATTTAATTACTATATACTGTATTATTAGTTTCAGAGGTAGAGTTCAGTGATTCATCAGTTGCATACAACACCCAGTCCTCATTACTTCAAGTGCCCCCCTTAATGCCCATCACCCAGTTACCCCACCCCCCAGCCACCTCTCCTCCAGCAACCTTCAGTCTGTTCTCTATAGTTAAGAGTATCTTATGGTTTGCTTCCCTCTCTATTTTCATCTTATTTTATTTTTCCTTCCCTTCCCCCTGTTCATCCATTTTGTTTCTTAAATTCCACCTGAGTGAAATCATATGGTATTTGTCTTTCTCTGACTGACTTATTTTGCTTAGCATAATACCTTCTAGTTCCATCCATGTTGTTACAAATGGCAAGATTTCATTCTTTCTGAAGGCTGAATCATATCCCATTGAATATATATACCACATCTTCTTTATCGATTCATCTGTCGATAGACTTCTGGGCTCTTTCCATAGTCTGGCTATTGTGGGCATTGCTGCTATAAACACAGGGGTGCAAGTGCCCCTTCGAATCACTGTGTTGGTATCTTTTGGATAAATACCTAGTAGTGCAATTGCTGGGCCATACAGTAGCTCTATTTTTAACTTCTTGAGGAAACTCCATACTGGTTTCCAGAATGGTTGCACCAGCTTGCATTCCCACCAACAGTGTAAGAGGTTCCCAAAAGCGTGATATTTCTAAAAGTGCATTAATCAGAACACGAGTTTGGCCAGATGATTCCGGAAAAAGAGGGTTCTTTGGTGTGAACTATGCTTCCTCCTAGAGATTGACCAGGTAAGTCAGAAAATTAAAGGACACAAGAAGGCCTGTTGCAAAGAAATCTGTTTAACTTGCATAACCATGAATATCCCAAACATTTCACCACAGAATCTTTTTCCATGAAGCATCTATGAACATGTCATGGGACCCATTTTGGAAAACAGTGCTTTAAAGAAACAGACATAAGAATAAATACTGTGAACATTTTCTAGTCATGGCTTCAAGTTCATGTGAAAGACAAAGGGAGTTGGTGAGAGAGATTAAACTCAAGTGACTCTTGAAGGGTGTAAGTGTAGGGTGGAATGGAGTCTTCTTAATTCTTGTAGCTATTCAAAATCTACTGGTCCCAACAGCCCCACAATGTTCCAATTTCAGGTGAACAGGAGTACTAAAACGCCAAGATGGGATAGCAAAATATGGGAGCAGAATATTTAAACTTATTTTCTTCTTTTTCCTCATTGTTGTTGATGTTCAACTTCTGGGTTTTTTTTCCCTTCTTTCATGTCCTTCTGGAGCCTTTGTTTGACTGAAAGCATGAAAATGATTGTCATCCTGAGCTATTCTTGGCAGGCAGAACTGAGCTTGGAGGGAAAACAAACGTATGATTAGCAAGTACATAAACATCCCCATCCAGGCCTAACTCCCCTCCTCTATAGAGCAGAGGAGAGCTGTGCAGAGGAGCGAAGCAACCAAGAATTCCATTGCAGTATCTGGAGAATTCACTGGGAAATTCTGTGAAATTTGCTGCTAACAAAGTCAGACATTACAATCTAATTAAACATGCTCTTATGTTGAAGAGGCTGTACTTAACATTTCATAGCATTTTCTTTTTTTCCTTCTATGTGTTTCCAGGACATACTAATTTTTATGAACCGTACAGCTATCTAGTTTTGTTAGCTCATTCATTTAGTAAGTATTTATTCAGGTCATACTGTATATCAAATACTTGAACATCAGTGAAGTATATGACAGGATCCCCGCCTTTGCGAAGCAGATGTTCAAGATGGGGAGAGAGACACAGAAGCTAGTAAATGCAGTCAGGTGTTCTGGATGCATGCTAGATCTCTGTATAGGTAGGGGGCAGTTCAAGGGAAGCAGTTATCAGTTCTACCTGGAAGTGCCAGAAATCTCATGCAGGGGCTGGACTTAGAACCAAATCTTGAAAAATGAGCAACAGGCCATCTACCAGACAGATAGGTATTCACATGATCCAAAAATGTTTTGCTGGTTAGTTCCATGTGCATTTGGTGATCTGAAAATCCTTGTGCCCATTCCATCTCTATACCATCTTGTAGTTGAGAATATTTTATCGTCGGGTATCTGTATTTTTCTTTAAAGATTTTACTTATTTATTTGACAGATATAGAGACAACGAGAGAGGGAACACAAGCAGGGGGAATGGGAGAGGGAGAAACAGGCTTCCCGCTGAGCAGGGAGCCCGATGCGGGGCTCGATCCCAGGATCCTGGGATCATGACCTGAGCCGAAGGCAGATGCTTAAAGACTGAGCCACCAGGCGCCCCTGATCGGGAATCTTTAAATTGAAATGCATGAACCCAAGGTGGTGGGTGTTCAGGATGATCCACTGGAGTATGGAAAGAAAATGCCGGAACTTTAAAAATTTCATCTTGTCCCTTTACATTTCTAGTTTTGAGTTTTATGATGTGCATATGGAAACCATTATACATATTTAAAATTTATAATTAAATATCCATATGTTGGAGGAGCATGGTGCAAACTTTTTTTCACTTACTGGGCACATGGTCAAAAAGCTTTGTAGACTACCGTTATTCATTATTCATCTGTGATGTGATTGCAAGTATCTTAGATTTGTCTTCTTTACTCAATAGACTATTCCTCAGAGTTTCCTTAGACATTAATTTTTTTTAGTGATAGTAGTATACTATTTTGTGCCTCTATTATGTTGCAGGTTTTATACTAGGCACTTTCATAAAGTACCTCAGTTTACTTTTCCAATAGTCCTAATGAGATTGAAATAACTATCCCAGTATGTGATTGAAAAATTCAGGAGCTTGGAAGTTTAGTAATGTCCTCCAGATTAAAAGGTGGCAGAACCAGGGTTGAAATTAGAGGTAGTTTGATTTAAGTGACAATGTGTTGAACAATTAACAATTACCTTTTCAAAGTCAATGGCAATAAATTCCTAATGTGCTTTCTTTGTTTTGTTGAAGGTGTTAGAAATTAAGTATTCATAGTCTTTCTGCTCTAATTTTTCTATGAAAGTGTGTATGCCGGTGAACAAAAGTGAACTCTGGTGCTTACTAGATTTATTCCTGAGCCTTTTCTGATTGCATTTGACTTTTGAAAATGTACTTCTCCTTTGAACTAGAAAGAATTATCCATCTCCGATAATATAAATAGGAAACATGTCTTTAGTACTTACTATATGTCAGACATTGTAAAAAAAATCTTTTCATATAACAGCATATCTCCAGCTAAGTTACTTCTCAGGTAAGAGCTAATAAGTAATGCAGCCCAAATTCTAATCCAGGCAGTGTGACTCTGGCTTTGGGACCCATGCTATGCTGTTAACCATTAAGTTATGTTCCCTCCTCATAAAAGGGCACAGAGTTGCCTGAACAAAAATGTTCATTGCGGTGTTATTTGCAATAATGAAAACTTGGAAGCCACCTAAATGCCCATCAACAACGTCCATCACTATATTACATTCCTTGTGATACCTCCACGTGGAATGGAACACAATAAATGCTATGCAGCCAAGAAAAATGCTAATTGTATGGGTTTCTTAGGACAGCCCTAAGGAGTTTCCACAAACTGGGTGGCTTAAGACCAGAGGAATTTCTTCTATCACTGTTCTGGAAGCCAGAGGTCCCAAATCAAAGTATTAGCAGGGCCACACTGCCTCTGAAGGCTCTGGCAGTGGGGCAGTGTAGAGGGGGAAATTTTTTGCTTCGTTCAGCTTCTGGTGCCTTCAGCTGTTCCTTGGCTGTGGCAGCATCCTCCAAGCTCTGTCTTGTCTTCACATGGGCCTCTCTATGTCCAAATCCCCCTCTTTTTCCTTATAAGGACACCAGTCAATGGATTTAAGGACCCTATGTACAGAATGATTTCATCTCTTGGGCGCCTGGGTGGCTCAGTCATTAAGTGTCTGCCTTCGGCTCCGGTCATGACCCCAGGGTCCTGGGATCGGGCCCCGCATCGGGCTCCCTGCTCCGTGGGAAGCCTGCTTCTTTCTCTCCCAGTCCCTCACTTGTGTTCCTGCTCTCGCTATCTCTCCCTCTGTCAAATGAATAAATAAAATCTTTAAAAAAAAAGAATGATTTCATCTCAAGACCCTTAAATAATTAAAATTTCAAAGACACTATTTCCCAATTAGGTCACACTCTCAGGTTCTGGATGGACATGAAATTTGGGGGAACATAACTCACTATACTCACTTAGACCTGTATTTATTGAGATGCAAAATGAAATGTTATTAAGGAAAAAATCCACAAAAAAGCAATATGCCTGGTATGATTTCATTTTTGTAAAAAAGTATATGCTAACATGTGTGTGCACATGCATAGAAAAATGTTGAGAAGAGTACACACCAGAATGTTAATACTGATTATCTCTCTGCCACAGTATTATGGGTAATTTTTGCTTTTCTCTTCATCGTTTCCCATAGAGTCTTTTTGCTACGAAAAGAAATCATCAGAAAAACAATTTCTGGGTTTTTTTTGTAAACAAATCTATATTTGACTCAAAATTTCCCAAACACGTTAATGACAGAGTACAAAATCCTATTGGTCTTAGACTTTTGATGCTTACAGAAAATCACTTCAGGGAATGGTTAGAAAGCATTTGGCTTTTTGTTTGCACAGAAAAACATTTTATCAGCTCTTCCCAGGTTCCAAACCTCAAGTCCTTTGTCACTGCCCATCTCCCCCCAACACCCCCATTAACTAGAAAAACCCTCTAAACTCAATTTTTTACCTCTTGGTTATGGTCATACATCTTTTTTTTTTCTCCATAGAATCTTCAGATATTAGACAAAGGGTTTTAAAAGTATTTTACAGTGTGACTCAATATTGCTTTAATTTTTCCATGTGCAAAAACTCACCTTCCCACCAATGTTGTGACTCAAGATGAAGAGCGCATCCCACTTGTTTTCTCCTATTGTGATAACCTATCTCTGAATGATGAGAAAACGTGGTTATCTGAGAGACTAGTTTTTCTACACAAAGATACCTTTTTATTAAAATAAGTGTTGAGTTCCCATAATGGTCTGAAGTTTTATGAGAAGCTGAAAGGCTTTCCCCGGTACCGATGTTTTTTCTTTGAGGCAAATCTGCTGTTTCTCTTGGTGTGCTCACTGTTGATCTGTTACCGTCAGTTCTTTGGGTGGAATTTCCGTACTTGCTATCTCTGCAGTCCGAGTTCCAGTCCCTTGGGATGTTCACGCTATTTTTGTCATCACGTTTGCAGTTTATTTTCATGAAAAATACATTTGGGGGTTCTAAACGTGGGAAATAATGTTGAGAACATTGACAGATACATATAGTCAAATATACTATGATATTCCTGTCAGGCTGAACATTAACAGATCCATATAGTCAAATATACTATGATGTTCCTGTCAGGCTGAGAACTCTCTGGGAGCACAAACTGGGTTTCTCCCTTCTGTACCCCCATGTCCACTACCCTATCTGGCCTAGCATTCACTAAATGGGCTTGCTTATATGGGTTTCAAGACACTAGACCTCCCATCAGCTTATTCAGCTGAAACTCAGACTATTATTTTCCCATCATGGATGGGTAGTGACAGGGCCTGGCAGCCCGAGGAGAAAGAGGGCCAGCAGATTCTTCTGACCTTGCTTCTCAGTGTACAAACTTGTCTCTAGGATACAGGGCATATGAGTGTCTTGATCCTCAGCTCTGGGCACACTTGCTTCGAAGCTGTGATTTAGGGATGCAAGACGGTGAGCAATGGGAGGAGGAGTTTCTCCAGTGAACATTTCTTAATGAAAAGGATTAAGGATCAAGGATATGTTGTCAGCTACCCCCCTGTATTCTACCCCAGCTGTCAGCCAGGCAAAACATTTGGAACAGCCTCTCTGCTTCCGTATCCCCAACCCGTGTCATGCACATTCTCTACATGAACACTCTGTGTGGTGCCTAGGACCAGCAAACCCACCACAGACAATGTCCATGAACACCTCCCCCCCCCACAACTTTGAGGAAGAGTGTTGATATTGACTGTATTTATATATTTTTTGGTGAATGTGTGATGGCAGAGGAGTCTGGAGATAGCCAGGGCCACACGGACTCAGGGTTTTTAGAAAGTGGGCACAAACACTGGATGGCATTTTTCCAGCAGAGACAGTAAGAGCCCAGAGGAGCTTCGGTTTACACTGTGGGGGCGGGTGCTGCCTCCATGCAAGAGGTAATTCCCTCAGCAGAGGTAGTAAGGCAGAATCCTAAGTGTGGAGGCAATGCTCCATCCCTTTCCCTGACCAAGTAAAAGATGGAGAGTGACAGAGCTAGCTGAATGTTCATTTTGTGATTACTGGCATGACTGAACTTGGTATTGTTTTAGCAATTGTCTCTCCGAGAAAGGAGGTAACATGGTGAAAAGAGAGTACAGATCATTGGGTGGCTTCATCCAGAACAGTCTTTAGGATAGTATCAGGAATAGAACACACCTTCCCTCTAGAAGAATAAAACAGAAAAGAAAGCAGCTGAGTCAGTTGGGAGGCTGAATAACTGAACAACATTCTGCATAATTACTGGAGCAAGAAAGAAATGCCTGTGTTGTTTGCATCATTTCTTGCTTCAAAAAAGAGAAGTTAAAAACCCCGATAAAGACAGATGTAAATTTTCTGTTTCAGGACTCCCAGCTGACACTGATAGATTCCTGCTGAAAAAAAAAAAAAAAAGATGTTTTCCAAAAAGGAAAATAAAATCTTATTGCAAAAATAGCAAAATTGCAAAGGAGGAGAGAAAAGTAGTCTCAGATTTGCGAGAAATATCAATCTTCAAAGTCCATTATCCAAAGACCTTGTACATCAATACTTGATTTGAATTATGGAGCTGGGTTGTACCTTCATTTACATGGTATTTCCCCAAGTAGCCAGATAATATCAATATCTTGCATTTATATGACGATCATCTTCCCAGATGGCTTCATTAAATTGTATGTTTTATGAGACCCACTTTCTGAAATGTGGTCATCTCTGAATGAGAATGATGCTCCTGGGTAACTCGGGGCAAGGGAAAAATCGTGTTTTGCATTTATGCTGTCTTTCTATCAGTGATCATAAAAATCTTCAGTTAGCAAGCATTCCCTGAGCATCTGCATGGGCAGAGCCCCAGACGAGGCTCTATATGGTAACATATGGAAGATTAAAAGGTGTGGTCCCTACCCTCCAATACCTCAGTCTTTTTTTAAGAACGATCATTCTGTTTCACAAAAGTGAAAACTTGTGGCCAGAGAAGTTTAGAGAATTGGCACGGGTCCTGTGCTATATTTGTTCCAGAAATGGGAGTCTAGGTTTGTTTCTGTGTTTGGGTATGAGTGATTGATTTTGATACCAACATCTTAAAATGTTTCAATATTTCGAAGTTGTATTTAAGTGGAAAGCGTAAGGCTTTGCTTTTAGTTAACCTTTAGCTAAGCTTTAGTTCCTAAAGAAGAAACATGAAGAAGCGTCCTTTATTTGTTAATATAGATTTATACGGATTGCTAAAGTACCTAGGACTGTGGTAATTGTGATGAGGGCACCAAAGAAGAGTGTGGCTGACTTGGAAAGTAAACTATTGCCTACATGTGGTGGTTTCAAAGAAAGAGAAAACTGCACTTACCTCTTGAATAAAGATTTAATTTGGTGGTTTATCTCTCTACCTTGTAAAATCGTAAGGACCCCTGGTACAAGGAACACATTTAGCGATGCCCAATATGATGTTTGGGCATATGGACCTTCAGTCCATAAGGATTATGAGGATGTTACATTGGCTGGATAATTTATCTGAGCCTTTCTTGAGAACTTAGGTTTTAAGGAGTTTGGACAGGGGGTAGGATGGAGAGGGGAGAGGGTAGGGATAGTGGATGAAAGAAGGGAAGAAGTAATAGGGGATGAGAGAAGGGAAGAAGTAATAGTCCAGGGTAAAAAGAAAGCAAAAAGGAGAACCTACAGGGTTAGGAAAAGCTTGTCTTCTTTATAAGCCCTGTAGGGACTGCACTGATGTGTAGTACATTATATACCTGGAGATTTGGGGATATAAGACTATTATATTTAAAATACCTACAAGATCATACATCATGGTAGAAATTCCAATGCTAATACTGATCTCTTGGGATGTGGGGTGAGTCACTTCACTTACCTTAGATATCTTATCTGTTAAACAACAGGGTAGACTAGATGATCTCTAAGACAATTTTCTATTCTATTTAAATGGGAATATGGGCCATTTGGAACAACAAGTAGGGGAGTGATTGTCCTGATGCTTACTTAACTTGGTAAAAAGTAGGGACAATATTAAAATCTAAGGTCTTGTAACCCTTTCTTGATGTACTACCAGAGCATTTTCAACACAATAGCCTACTGATCAAACTGTATTGAATTCTATACTTTCAACCTTAAAAGACCTCAGCCAGTGGGTGCCTGGGTGGCTCAGATGGGTTAAGCGTCTGCCTTCGGCTCAGGTCATGATCCCAGAGCCCTGGGGTCGAGTCCCGCATCGGGCTCCCTGCTCTGCGGGGAGCCTGCTTCTCCCTCTGCCTCTGCCTCTCTCTCTCTCTCTCTCTCTCTCTCTCTCTCTCTCTCTGACTCTCATGAATAAATAAATAAAACATTTAAAAAAATTAAAAAAAAAGACCTCAGCCAAGTTCGATGCATTTTGAATAATGGACGTTTCATCTCCATGGTAGATTACTCTGCATTTTTTTCTTTCCTAAGCTCTTGTTCAGAGATGTCTAACTTGTGGTTCTCTTGAGTTGGTAAGAAAACTTTTAGTGTTTCATTAAAAACGGAACTGTTATCTAAAAAACATTCTAAATTTCAAAGCCTTTTCCCACAAAACAGGAGTGCTAGATTATGGGGTGCCTGGGTGGCTCAGTTGGTTAAGCGTCTGCCTTCGACTCAGGTCATGATCCCAGGATACCTGGATGAGCCCCAGCATGGGGCTCTCTGCTCAGCAGGGAGTCTGCTTCTCCCTCTGCCCCTCCCCCTGCTCATGCTCCCGCTTGTGTGCTCTCTCTCTCTCAAATAAATAAATAAAAACTTTTTTAAAAAAGAGTACTAGATTATATGTTAAAATTCTAATTGCTGTAAGAATTCAGGAACTAGAAAGATCATAAATGGTCATAGGTATTCAGAAAAAGCTTCAAAGTAGAAATGGGGCTTAAAGTTCGGCCTTGAGGAAAGGTGAGACTGGAATTGTTGGAGAAAGCGGCTTTCTAGTTCTCAGAGTATCTTAACAAGAGCAGGACTTCCCAAATGCCAGTTTAAGAATCATTCTGGCTCAGAATGAAATTTTCACTGATCCATGGCTGCTCAGAAAAGTAAAGAGCAATATAGTTAAATGTGTCCAAAAACTAAATATAAGCTATTTAAAGGACCATCCTTTATTTGAGACAGTGTCCTTCCTTTGTTTTAGTGTTAAAACCTCCTTTTATGAAACGATGTCATTTGGATAGTAGATGTTTTTACTTGGGGAAATAATGGCTTCGAATTGGGCCTCCATATGATGGTCTCTCTCTTTCCCTTTGAAATTTTACTGGCTACTGAAATCCAGAGATCTGGGCACCACCAGTTAAGTGAGCATTCCTGATATGTGGCCTTTACCGCCGCTCTCACTCATGGAGGCTAAGAGGTCGAGTACAGCTTTCTAGCAAGGAAAAGGACCAGTGTGTTTTAGGATTTTATTTACCTGTTCCTGTGGTATGTCATGGCAGTAGACGCTGATCAGGCTTAACCATGATGTTGCTAGAGTTAAGCTTAATATGCTGAACGTAGGACATGTCCCAGGTCTTTCACTATGTAGCACCCTGGAAAACACCATCTGCTTTGTAGCCTTTAATTTCTTTTAAAGCTTCATGCCACATTGGCAGCAGGAGATCTGCCAGGCTGCTTACCAATGTCCCTGCTTTGTATTGATTAAATAAAGGAACTTGTTCACGATTCTTCCTTATTCCATGGTTGTAGATTGCTAGATGGTTGGATTTTTACTTTAGTCCAGGCATGCTGAGTTCCTCTCGAAGAAGCCAACCTGGGGTATTTAACGTGCTCCTTCGCTCTTGCATTCAGGGTGGGACCTTCCCTCTACGCCACATGTAAACAACTCATTTCCATCTGGAGGAAACAAGTGTGGGGACACAGTGCTTTATTACAACACTTCATAGTTTTCTGTTTCCAAAGTTGCACCTTCCCACCCCCGCCCCCCCATCTCCTGACCTCATATTAAGGAGTATACCAAGGAGTAGAAGGAAATTTTGATGGTGGTTCTAGGTCTGGTGCTGTGAAAAAATTAGCTTTCTGTATTTCCATAGGCAAATTTTGTACATGCTTTTATTAGCTCACTATGATCGTTGAGCTGATACGGAAAACAAACAAACAAACAAAACACTTTAGAAACACAAACTCTGATTTCATCGTTTTCAACTCAGAGGTAAAGGAACCAGAGGCCAGGTTAGATAGTGAGTAGCTCAAGGTCACCCAGCTAGTTAGCCGAGGTGCAAGGACTCGAAGATGATCTAGTGGTGTCTCTCTTACCTCCCTCCAATACCCCACAGGAATTGAAATCATTGCAATAGTGACTACCAAGTACTTAACAATGGATATTTGATGGTGGTCCTTTCAGTCTGTGCTGGGGTGGTTTTCACTTTTTCCCTTCATCAGCACAGGAAGGCAAGGACATTGCACTACCTCTAATATTTCATGCTTAGCTCTGAATTCCCTTGGTTTTATACTTCTGACTCTTCCTTCAGTTTCTTGTAGGGCTTTATGATTTAATTTAATTTCAGCTTATGGCTGGCTTTGGTACCCAGAAGAGTGGTAATTTGTCCTTTAAATTATTCACCCAGGGGAGTCAGTGTTCTTAGAAAGTGAGGGAAGAGAACCTAGGGGCTTTGTCCCCTCGGAGGGATACGTGACACACGCTGATGCTTCACTCACTGGTTCTCTCCCCACAGTACCTTATCTCCTGTGTTCAGCCCTGGTTCCTATAATACCTTGTATTTCTGCAGAGCTTTTCACATTAACAAATAAAGCAATTTATTTACACGCTGACTCATGACTAATTATACACCCACCAGTATTTACTCTGGACAAGCAGCATTCCCCTACATTAAGTTCTCTGTAGGAAGGTGTCCTAGAGTTATTTGCCGAGAGAAAGTTGGGGCAACAGTCTTGGCTCTGACATTCAGTTGTTCAACGTAGGGGCAGCTTATGTGATCTGGGATGCACCTCTGGACCTCGTAGCTCAGGCCCGAGGTAGGTGCTGCAAGGGTTACAAAAGAAGGGAAGGAATGGGTCACCATGACCCTAGCAGATCTTGCTGAAGTTGCTGACAAAACCAGGCAAAAACATAAGCAACTACTTGTGAAGAACACAGGGTGTTCTTCTGTACCAAACACCCTGGCCGGCACAGATATACAACTTCTGTTTTTTGCACACCTGGAGTTCAGAATGGAGAGATTGTTGCCATTTTCAGTTAAAAGAGAATAAGGGTAAGAGATGGGGGTGCCTGGGTGGCTCAGTCAGTTCAGCGTCTACTTCGGCTCAGGTCATGATCTCGGGGTCCTGGGATTGAGCCTCATGTCGGGCTCCTTGCTCAGCGAGGAGTCTGCTTCTCCCTCTCCCTTTGCACCTCCCTCTGCTCAAAGAAATAAATAAAATCTTAAAAAAATATGGGTAAGAGATGAATAAGATTAACAGCTACTGTTTAGTGAGTGCCTACTAATGTGCTAAATCCTCTCTCTATATTCTTTCATTTAATCTCACTGTCAGGGGCACCTGGATGGCTCAGTCAGTTAAGCGTCTGACTTTGACTCAGGTCATGATCTCAGGGTCCTGGGATTGAGCCCCGCATCAGGCTCGCTGCTCAGTGGGGAGCCTGCTTCTCCCTCTCCCTCTGCCCCTCCCACTGCTGTGCTCTCTCTCTCTCAAATAAATAAAAAATCTTTAAAAAAATTAAGCCCACTGTCAGTTAATCTTACTGTCATCCCCATTATCACATAAAATTTACTCTTCTAAAGAGGTAAAATCATGTTCCCCAGATTAGCCAGGTAGCTAGTGAGGGAGAGCAGGAATGAACTCTCGGGTCTGTCTGACTCTTCATCATGTGGTTATACCTTCCCCACCCTAAGAAGGGGATGAGAAGCATTAACAAGAGGTCAGTATCTAGCGTGTAAATGGTAAGCGGGGTTATGCAGAGGAAAGGGATTGCTAGCATTCCATTTATAGGGACTCTAAGAAAAGGAATGAAATATTTCCAAGGTTAATTTTTGGTGATACAGTGGAATGGAAGCAATGGAAAAGCCCCTAATAAACTGATACAACTCCACAGGGTCCTCTCTGATGAATTCAAACAGAAAACAGACAAGCAATCGTGTTCAAAGGTAAGACAGCAATGTAAGCCTGTAAGAATATTAGACCCTAATGGCCAGGATAGAGGGAGGTGTATGAAACATGCTAAGCGTCCAAGGATGTGTACGCTTATGTAGAGAGAAGGAAGAACAAGTAACAGATGGCTTTGCCGTGTGGTGCCAGGGCTCTGTTTGCTGGGCTCTGTTAACCTGGTAACATTTTAAATGCCTGTGTGCAAATTTTCTGACATTCCTCTCATTGAGAGCTGGAGTCCATGTCTCCCGTCTTAGAATCTGGACCAACCTTAGCAATCGGTTGACCCACAGAGGATGGCAGAAGTGATGCCATGTGACTTAAAGGCAAGGAAGCTGCTCCCTGGTTTGATCCACAGCAGTGGATGGCTGGAACACCTGGTGGGAATGTCAGACCCAAGAAGATCGGCCAAAGCAAGAACCCATTTGCCGAGGAGGGGCATTTACCCTTGGGGGACCAAAGCAGGAGCCGGAGAGTCAAGGGCAAAGAGAAAATCAGAGTGTGGGGAAGTAGTAGGTCTCAGGAGAGAAGCAGAAGTGAAAGATGAAAATAAGTCCGAGGGTCAGACTGGAAACAGATCAGACTGGAGTGCCAGCATTTAGGACTGGAGTTGTGAACAATCCAAATGTAAATGGTTCAGGCCGGATGTGATAAGTCACTCAAGGCACGTTTTCATAGATGGCACAGAAGTGTGCCCAAAGTTTAAGGAGCCTGCTACTTGCAGTGTTAAAAGAGTAGAGGAGGAGGGTAGAACCACCTCACTGCTTTAATTCCTACGTTTTCTCCAGCTGAAAGATTGCCAGAGAAGGAAAAGCAACCCTAATACTAGTTTGTAAAAGTAAGGTAGGGAAGAAAGCTGTAAGAAAGCACTGGTTGTTCAAAATGCATATAAGTCTCAGGTCGCCTGGGTGGCTCAGTCGTTAAGCATCTGCCTTCGGCTTTGGTCATGATCCCAGGGTCCTGGGATCAAGCCCCGCATCAGGCTCCCTGCTCTGCGGGAACCCTGCTTCTCCCTCTCCCGCTCCCCCTGCTTGTGTTCCCTCTCTCGCTGTGTCTCTCTCTGTCAAATAAATAAATAAAATCTTTAAAAAAAATAAATAAAAAAATGCATATAAGTCTCACGGCTTGGATGAGGCACATTTCCTAGAGACTACAAGAATTTGGGGACAAAACCGAGGAACTCCTGTCAATAATTTTTGAAGAACCTTAAGAATTAGGGAAAACTGAAAATGGACAAGTGTCTTATTCTCAAAGCAGAGGTGAATCTTGTGAGTTCTGGGAGATGGGCTTGACATCTGGGAAATTTTCTAGAACAAAGCATTAAAGAGATGATTTGCAAGCTCTCAGCAAAGGAATCGGTGTCAGTGAAGATGAAATAGTTAGCCTGACTTTCTAAATGTATTTGCCAGTCTGTAATGACACCACTCTGAACGTAAGCTGGGCCTAAAGTAAACAGAATTCTTTTTTGATGAATGGATTCATGTCAAACCAAATGGCAGGGTTCTCTCCAGAGCCCACCACAGGCCTCTGTGCTTGGTGCTGTACTACGCAAAGTGTTGATTAAGGGCTTGGGATAAGATTCTGATGGCATGCTGGTGCAGTTTGTAGGTAACACAAGGCTTAAGGGGGCTCAGCATTATGTCGAACAGTGGAAACATATGGTTCAAGAAGAAATTCAACAGAAAACTCATAATCCCTTTTGTTTAGGCATGCACCCATCATCCTCAATGGAAAACATGGAAAAATCAAAACACCCCCGAATTCTACCCTCAACTATACAGGAACAGGGAAGAGAAAATGTGGTTTGTGCACAAGGAAAGGATTTAAGAGCTGTTTAAAGTTAACAACTCAATACAACTTAATGGTAGGATACGAATGCCAAAATGCTACTGTAATGGGGCATTGTGTTCAGGGAAGTATCTAAAATGGGGGACGTGGTGATGCGGCTTTGGGGTTTGTTCCGGAAGTAACCCTACGGAGGGGATGTTGGTAGTCTGAAGCATGTCCAGAAGAAAGCAACAATTATGGTAAGGGGATGGAGAACCAGTCATATGGAAAATGGCTAAACAAATGGTATATTTAACAAGGACAAGAGTCTGTGGGGAGCGCAGAGCAGGAGGAGAATTTCACAATTGCAAGGTTGTCACATGAAGTGGTGTCTGTGGGAAGCCATCAAGAAGCTGGATATAGTTGAACTTCAAGAGGAACTTTCTTGCACCTAGAGCTCTGAAGAGATGAAACAAGTTTCCTTTACGAGGAATTTTCTATCCTGGAGGCATTCAACAGAAATAGGAACGTCATCTGTCAAGGAGAACATCAAAGTGATTAATGGTACTACCCACATAACTATGACGTTTTATAACTGCTTTATTACATGCATTCCTTATGACAAGAAGTACTTCAATGAAGAGGAAATGGAGGATCAGACAAGGCAAGGCGCTTGCCTAAGAATAACCAGCTGGTAATAGAGAGCAGAGCCTAGAACCCAGATATGCCTCCTTCTATGCACCGCGCATGCTTTTCCTTTACCCCAAGCTCCTTGAAATAAAACTGAGCTCTCGGAGTGGACACCACAGCAATTTTTAAAATAACAGAGGAGTAATGGGACCTACTGGAGCTCAAGCGTCTAAGAAAGCCTCTGAAAATAGTGAGCATCACCAGGACTTCATTGAGCCACACATATTATTTTCCAGCTTGGAATGTCTTTTCTACTAATGGTTTTATCATACTTCAATACTAACATTAATTTTATGAATCTAAGATCTTCTTCTGAAAAGTCTAAGTTCTTTTAATTCTCTCTAATCACTATTAAAGCATTGATTCCTAGTCTTTAAAAAAAGCAATGCTTCTGAAATTCCAAAGGAAATAAATTTAAAATCATTTCAAGCGATGTCTTGATTTCTGCAGAAAATTCTTTTGGTAGTTTCTGTTTTTGGCAAATCTGAGTCCCAGAAGAAATCTAAATCCAAGCCATTGACTTTCTGTAAGTGTGTTTTATGTCTGTTACATCACCTAGCCTTATATATATTTCTTTGGGGAAATTTTCAACTATTTGATTGTTTGTGTCTTCCATCTGTTATCAGATGAAATCCTCTGCTTTTGTGAATCAATGTATATACGTATACATATATAATTGGCAAACCAGAGGAGGTTCTCTGCTACTTTTTTCGGTCTCCTATAAAAACAATATATGCTCTTAAACAACTATGAATCTAGCTTAATTTCAATTGGAGATTAGAATACACATTTCACCTCTGGGAGAGACTGAATCCTATCCAAGACCCCGGTGTGTGAATTCGATTAGAATGCAAGAGTGTCACACAACAGAAACAACCGTGTGGTGAATTAGCTAGAGATAAATCCCTTAGAGAACACCTTGTTATGTTTTTTGATCGCAAATTGCATGGGCCCTTGTAATAATTAATAGCTAGTGTCGCCTCTCTGTTCTTGGTCTCTATCATTGCCTCTCTGACAAATAGTTTATAGTCTATAGTCTTTCCAGTTGTCTTCTCACCCTGATGTTTTATACCTCAGTGATTTTGTCTTAGAGTTGTGTTCTGCATTTGCTTGCTCATCCGTGGTGACCTTGTTCGGGCTTTGTTTAGTTTATTTGTTGCCTGATGATACATACCAAGCCTTACAGGGACCATTTGACTTTATATACCTTCAATTTATTGACTTTAGTTGCCACTACTTCCTAACAGTCCCCCAAAGCACCCTGACAGCGTTACACCAAGGTCACTACTAAAAGGTGACTGCCCTTCTTACTGACCTCTTCCTTCAGAGCTTTGGGGGTTCACCCTGCCCCTGTTCTCTGTCCTCCTCCCCTCTTTGGCAACATGTTGTTTATTTTCCTCTGTAGCCAGCATTGATCTTACTAATAATCACAGATCGAAGCAGTGCAACCGCGAGAATTCAGGTTAGTTTGCCTCCTTGTGACTAGATTGATTTATAAGCACCTCCATCACTTCATCTCCCACCCCCGACCCTCAATTTGTTTGCATGTGCTGTGGAGTTTGCCACCAAACAAAAAATTATAAAAGCAGGCTAAGGTCGGTAATTGCAGAAAACATTTAATGAGTTTATATCCAAGAAGATAAACATCCCTATTATAAAATCACCTCACATTTGTAACTATGACCGAACGGTTGGTAACTTCAGTGTATTTTCAGTCTAGAGTTATGAAAAGATAGATTGAATATTCTGGGCATATTTTCAAGGAAACGTACAAAAACTTTATCTACAAATATACCAAGAATTATCTATTATCATTTCAGAGTGTGTTAGGCTAATACAGTAGGAAAAAAATTCTTTTTACATGATCTAAAAGATTTCAAGCATGGTTCTTAGATCAAGATGAATTCTTGATCTAAGAACTAAAAAAAAAAAAAAGCACTGAATTATGAACCTTAGTAGATCTGATTTCTATTTTGACCCAACTGCTAGTAAACCTTGGGTGAGACTTTCCTCTCTGGGAGCCTCCCCTGTGTATCGCACAGCACTGAGAAAGGCTGTAAGGTCTTACACTTAAAGTAAAATGCAAGTCTCCTTTCCCTGGTAAAGCAGGCTCCATTCCTGGGGCTAGTTACCCCCTGCACTTCCAGCTCCAGCAAGTAGATTTTGTGTCCATCCAGAGTCCACTGTGATTATTGCCAGTTATGTTGTTGTGATTGCATAATGTAATTCAAAATTTGGAAATTGATAAGGGCACATGAGTGGCTCAGTCAGTTGAGGATCCCACTCTTGGTTTCAGCTCAGGTCATGATCTCATGGGTCATGGGATCGAGCCCTGCATGGGGCTCACCAGTCAGCATGGAGTCTGCTTGAGATTCTCTCCCTCTGCCCTTCATCCTACTCATGCATGCTCTCTCTCTTTCTCAAATAAGTAATCTTTTAAAAAATTTGTAAATTGATTAAATGGAAATATTAAAAGGGCAGGTTTTGTTTCTAGGACAAATAAGTTAAAAGCTATGGGTACTTGGTTAAGGTGAGGTTACTAAAAAATGGGCACAGGTATGAGATGTGGGCTAGACATTTGTAAAAGACTGGAAAGTCTTTTACATGCAGAAGAAGCATTCAATCCACAGGTATTTTGGACTCCCATCAGTCTAAGAACACTTTAAACAAAATTAAAGACATGAAGTTTTTTAACTTACTGAGGTGGAATGAATTTGGAATGCAAATTTGCCTGAGGGTCAGCTTGTGCCTACATTTCCACAGGTACTTAAATTTAAGTTTTTATTTCCTTATGCTCTGCTCATTTCCGTGTGTGGATGGGGATTGGCCTCACTTCCCATTACCTTTACGCCGAAGGTGCTATCCTTGGCTGTCCCACCTTTTAAACTCCCAAATTAGCAGCCCCAAGCTTTTACATTTGTCCTCTTGTCTGAAAAGTCTGTCAAAACAGAATTTCAGTTTTTTTCCAACCAGGAAAACATTTCAGGGCAAGTTTCTTTCTTGCTCTGCTTTCTTCTCTAGGGTCCTACTTTCCCTTATATTTTGGCCTGGTAATCTTTATCTTCTCAGCTCTTTGATGATACTTAAAATACATTCCAACAAACACTTTTGTTTTCAGTAGGAGGGCTTTTCTTTGCCACCCGATCTACATTACATGGTACAGACTTTCTACTGGCCATCTGTTCATGACTCTTATTGAGAAGCCAAACTGTCTTGGAATTGGTGCATCCCTCTGGAAGAGGTTGGTGCCAGGTCTGAAAGTGGAGAATGCCATAACTCAAACTTTTTCCTAAAGTAAAACTAGAACCACTGGGTCGCTTTGCATTATACAATTCTTTCTCCAACATGCTAAAAGAGGTTATAAATTTTAAGGACAAATTGCTGGTAGGTAATAATTTGATTTCGCCTCTATTTCTTGATTTTTTTTTCCTTCCTTGTTAGTATTTTGAAGAAACTAAGTTTATGTAAGTCGTCTAATACAGGGCTTTCCAGTAAAATTTCATGCGATAATAGAAATGTTCTGTAATCTTCCCTGTTTATATGGGGTTATTGTAGCCACACTGGATACGTGTGACTACAGAACTAAATTTTTAATTTATTTCATTTTAATTAATTTAGGGGCACCTGGGTGGCTTAGTCGGCTAAGTGTCTGACTCTTGGTTTTGGCTCAGGTCATGACCTCAGGGTCGTGAGATCAACCTGTGTTGGGCTTCACACTCAGCACAGAGTCTGCTTGAGATTCTCTCGCCATTTCCTTCTGCCCCTCCCCTGCTCACACTCACACTCTCTCTCTCTAAAATAAATAAATAAAATCTTAATTTAAATAGCTGCACATGGCTAGTGCCTGCCATATTGGACAGTGTAGATTCTAAGACAAATTTCTTTATGATATTTCAAGATAAATATTGGTTATATGACGGGCTTCATAAAAACACTTTTGTGACCATGGTCCTCTCTCCAGAAGATATGTAGTTCATTAAATCAAAATAGCAGCAACTGCTATTTACATAAAACAAATAATACAACAAAATACTAATTAACTCCCAAAATATTTATTGAGCTTGTATTATGAAATAGGCACCACACTTGGCATTGAAAAGTGTGCCATATGCCTGATGACGCTTCTGCTTTCTATGTAGATGTCATTGATTGACAGATGACAGAGGATTTTATAAACAGCCTTCACTGTAAAATACAACTTCATTCCTTCAACTTTCCTTAAGTGTACTAGACCGAAATGTTTGACAATATGTAAACATAGTCAAATACTAGCCCTGTGAGATGCCCTGAAGGAGGGAAAGAATCACATGTTCCATCGGACAACCGTGTCCTGGCATGTTAAAGGATCTCCAAATTCCCATATTGAAAATGTGTTTCATTTTTTTCTAATCCAGTGCTTACCAAATACAAATGTAGAACCCCATCCCCCTCCCCTCACAAACTACCTGTTAATATTGATTCTATGGAATACACTTTGAGGATTGGAGATTTATGCTAAGGAATTTTACAAAGCATAAATAATCAAAAACACTGGATAATCTAGGATAGGTTTTTTGTTTTTTTGTTTTTCAAAGTGGCATTTGCAGATCTTTAGGGACCATGAATATATTCTTAGTATTCCATAATTCCTCTGAAGAATTTTGAAATGATGTGATTTTTACCTACATGATAAACTTCAAGTATTAATACAAGCCTGTTCTGGCTTATGTTGATGAACACATTCTAACAGAGTATTGTTACATGATTTCTCTTAAGATTGGCCTGTAATTGTTTTACACTGATTTGCAAAAAAAAAAAAAAAGAGAGAGAGAGAGAGAGATGGATTTAAATGACCATTTGCCTCAAATAAAGGCCCAGTAATGGTAGGGTTTACTGTAAAAATAAAGCTTTACTAAAGAGAAGTGGTGAGAGAACTGAGCCATCACATGACATACAGTATTAAAAGCATGTTTTATCTTAAAATAATCCATTCTGGAGCAATGATTTAAATATTTACTGAAATTCTTCAAGTTCAAGAAAACACCTTTCACATTACAATTTGAAGCTTACTTATTTTATGCTTTTGTTCCTATTTATTTTGTAAGTGTTCTGGTTTATAGAGGTATATGGGCTTAAGCTTAAAAATTTTTTGTCTAGATTTATGTCTAGAATACTCTAATTTTTGTAGGTTTAAGTAATATTAGGATAAAATAATTGAAGTCAAAACTAGGGGTGCATAAAAGTTATTTATGTGTGGAAACACTACTCTAGGATATTTCTATTACATTTCTGAATGCATCATATTGTGTTCTTAAATATTTAGCCAATATTTAAAATTGGTTTGCATTCCATGGCCATGCATCATCTGTTAAATTTGCTGTGAGGCTAGGGAAATTCTGGAAAGTATTAAAAACTCATCACAGATGATCATGAGTTGACTGTATTTAATATCACTGCAGATAAAAATAGATTTATTGAACTATTCAAATATGGCAATGTCAAATTTGGTGGGTTTTTTTCCTCCCTGATCTCTGTTGTCTTTTAAAAAAAATTCCATACATAGCATACACATCTTACAAAGCTTGGTTTCAGCTACCACTTATAAGTCAGTGACTCCAGATTTTTATTTCCAGACTATTTGTTCATTTGAATTCCAGATGCACACTTCCAGTGCTCTACTAGATATTTCCATCTGAATGTTCAACAAGTATTTCAAGCTCATTGAACCCCATTCTTGTGTTCTTGATCTGGGTGTTACTTCCACTCAAACTCAAAACTCTGAAGTCATCTTCTACTTCTTTCCTTCCTTCATCCTCTCATCAATGTTCAGCAAGTCCTGCCAATTCTCTTTGTACCGCTGTCATTGTCTTAGTTCAGCCTACAATTGCAATAGCCACCTACCTAGATTTCCTGCCACCAGTTATCTTCCATGCCATTCTAACTCAAAATTAGAAGGATATATCACAGAATTTTCAGCTGACTTGCTTCTACCTTGTGTGAGCTGGCCCAGTTTCATTTACTGAGACTTCTGCCTTACAAGGCTTGAATTTATTTAAGGCACAGGCTCTGTCTCATTCATCTTTGTGTTCCAGTGTTTAACAAAATTCCTAGCATGCAAGTGGTGTGTGCTACATGTTGTTGAATGTAGACGGTGCTAATGGGCAGCTAAGAGCACAGGTTTTGGAATCAGATAGGTCTAGATTAAATTTCTGCCTCCTCTGCCACTTACTTAGTTGCTAAGTCACCCTGGGCAAATTGACTCTAAGATAGTGATTCTCAGCTCTGGTTGCAGATTGGGATTACACAAGGAATTTATTAAAATGGTTCAGGTCCTCTTCTCAGCCCAATTAAGTCAGAATATATGGAGGATGAGGCTCAAACACAAGAAATTTCAATAGATACATAGGTGATCCTAATATGCAGCCAGGATTGGGTATCACAGCTCTTGGTCTTAATTCCTCATCTACTACATAATATCTATTTTAAAAGAGTTTTTGAGCAGGTCAAATGAAATTAAATTTAGCAGTGTCTGACACATAGATTGAGTATGTGCTCAATCATGATATTAATACACAACCTCAATTTGTAACCTCTTCCTTCTCAATTGCTACCCCCCAGCGATTCTACCTTCTTTTCAGTTCCTGGAATATACCAACATTTTCCAGCTTTAAATAAATATTTAAACTAAAATAAATGTCTCTGTAGGCTAAAATTTTCCATAAGGATTTTCTTGAAGGCAATTTCTAAGTGTTTGAAAAAGATGGTTTAGGGGAGACATGAGCTGGATGAATAGAACTCATACTGTTTTACAGAGAGTCTTAATGTCAGGACATTTTTGAGATTGTTGTCTCTTTAGTATGTACTCTTTCTTCTCTTTTTCTTTTAAAATTCCTCATCCATCCATATAATCTGCCCAAATCTTATTTTACTGGTAGTATAAAAAACCTATAGAAGAGAAATTTATGGCAAATTTTTGGCAAAATATCACCTGGGTGGCTCAGTTGGTTAAGCATCTGCCTTTGGCTCAGGTCATGATCCCAGGATCCTGGGACCCAGACCTGCATCTCCGGAGGGCTCCCTGCTCAGTGGGGAAACTGCTTCTCCCTCTCCCTCTGCCCCTTTCCCCTGCTTGTGCTCCCTCCCTCAAATAAATAAAATCTTTTAAAAAAGAAAGAAATTTATGAGCTACAGGAAACATTAGAGAAAACAAGAAAGATCATATAAATACTTGCCTAGATGCATTTTGTTGCAGATTTAATTTAGATTTTAATTTTGAGAAATGTGTACTTATATAAAGGTTAGAAACATAAAAATCCATCTTATTGTTAACCACTCAAAGGAAAGAAAAAAAAGAAGGTATTTCACTAACTGACACTTTTATGGAAAGCTCTTAAACAATTACGCGAGGCCCAAATTTCACCTAAAACTGTCCTCAAGACCACTGTAACCTGATCACATCCATATTACAGCACACCTCCTAACAAAGATAAGATTTTGTATTTTCTCTACTTTGCTATCGACCTCTAAAGCTCTTCCAAAGAGGTAGCTCAAAGTGTGCTACCTGGTCGAACTTGGGGAACGATTATCAATAAAAACCTTATGAAGTGCTGTGGGACGGAGATGAGAGAGATATCAATCATGCTTTTATGATTTAGCAGGGAAGGGGAAAAGGTAAAGAGTAAAGCCCGGCAAAAGCACAAGATACTGAGAGTCAGCGTCTCCGGTGGGAGATCCTGCGGCCTGCGCTCCAGAGCCCTCAGTTCCCCTTGGAGCAGAGGGACACGCTGAGGGTCACGCCTCCCAGAGAGTGTGCGTGTGTTAGTGCGCGATTCTCTTACACCGCCCACAGGGCCTGGATACTCATCACAACCCACAATTGCCTGGTCAGCAAACAACAGCTGATCTAGCCACCTCCCACCGTCTAAACAGTCCACGCCTACAAGCAGCGACCAATTTCAGGCAAGCCGGAAGCCCTTTTGCCCCGTCTCACCGGCCCAACAACAAGTTCGGGTACGAACCGGAAGTTCTTCTGCCCCGATCGTCGGAGCGCCTCCTCGTGGACTGCACAGGCGCAGTGGGGCTCCGGCGGAGTTGTGGGAGGGGAGGAGGAAGAGGCGGGGGGGGGGGGGCGGCAGCCGGTCCCAGAAGATGGCGGAGGCGGGGGTGAGTTGGGGTCCCCCTGCGAAGCTCGGGAGATGTGGTGCTGAGGGAAGCGGCCTGAGGAGGGGGATGGCCTTCGGGAAGAGGAACTGCTTGTGTTTCTGCAGGCTGGGAACCCTGCTGGCAGGTGCGGGTAGCCAGGACCCCAGATGGGGCCTGAAGGGCGAGGGGCCCCGCTTACCTAGTGAAGTGTCGGCGAGGTCCGGAAGGAGACAGCGGGGTCGGGCGGAGGTCATGGGAGAGGCCGAGGCTCCTCGGACAGTGCAAGAGTGTCCGAGCGGAAAGAAGACTGGAGGACGGCGGGAAGGGCGACCCTGGAGATTTGATGAAGCTGGAGGTCAGCGAGCTGTCAAGCATGGAGCTGTCAGGACTTGGGAGGCTGGTAGCCAGGGAGACTCAGGCTGGGGAGGATGATGGATCCAAAAAGGTAGCTTTTGTAGTAAGTTTAGAATCCTCAAGAAGGTATGTTGATACTGGTTTGAGGAGTGGGACTTTGGCATTTTGGATTGGAATTGGACACCTTTGGCGTAGGTGTGTGGGTCAATCCAAAGAGAACACTTGCCTGGACCTAGAAGTCAGTTGGTGATAAGTTACTGGGATTTTGGGGTTGCTCAGTGGGGCTTGACCATCTGGAAAAGGAAAGAGGTGTGGATGATAGGGGACGGGGGGTGGGGGTGGGAGGAAGTGTGCTAAAACAAGTGATCATGACCCATGCCCTGTTAATGTTGGAAAAAAGTTATAAAAGTATGGTGTTAGCTCGATAGTCTAGGAAAATATACCATGAAGGGCTTCCTGTTTTGTAGGATTGATGAGGAGATGGTTTAAGAAGGAATGGGTAGACTTGACTCCTGGGCCACGGGAACTGGCCCAGATCAGTATTGGCAATGGAGCTGAGGGTTGCAGGGGAAGGCACATTCCAGTGCTAGCTAGGTACAGGGAGAATGAAGGCAAACAGTGGCTAGATTGTGTTTTCCAGCTTTGGGGCTTGGCCCTGATTGCCACCACCGAGTGAAAATGAATGAAGGGATACCTGACTAATAGGCTCTCCAGGGAAAAAATATTAGCTGGGTACTGTTCCTGGTACTCTTCCTATTTTCCGCTTTCATTCTCTCTGGGCACATTATGTTGGCTAGTGTGATTTGTTGTAGTTGTCAGTGCATATCTGACACAAAGTGGAAGAGGTTGATTCTTTTTAAACTGACAACTGTTGTTTTTACTAATGGTCTGCTGTAAAGGAAAGGAGAGAATGCAATTCAGTAATTTGTTATCAGAAAATTATTCCCAAATGATAGAGTAACCTTTTTAGTGACTGAGACTTGACATTTAAAAGTAGTAATGGGATGTGAATGCTGCTTGTTTAATGGTTTCCGTGTTTGGGTCTTAACATACAAAAGAAAGATGAGTTGCATTGTCTTCAAGACAAAATGTTTGTCTTTCTAGAAGTTTTAGTGTGCGTAGCCTATGATTCACATTTGTGTGCTTTTATTTAAGGAGAGTTAAATTTTTTCATTGATGTAAGTGTATTTTTCCTGATGCTTATGCTTATTCTGTTTTGAGAATGCCATTATAATTAAGAGAGCATCTGGTGAAAGGTGTGAGGTAGTAATTTAGTTTTATTATTTAGTAGCTGATTCTGACCTAAACACCTGAAGAGATAGGGTGATATGAGGAAAGAAATATACTTCTGTGGCTGTTAGTCATTGGAAGATGAATGGTCTTGTTTGATTGAGAAGGTGTTGAAATTGATAAAATACAACCGTTTCTTAAGGTTACTAGAAAATTTTGTGTTTGTTTGTTTTCAAATGCCTATTGCCTGAAAGTTGTTTCAGTGGAAGACATAAACTTTGATTTTCATTCACAAATGAATTCATTCACAAAGTCCTGAATCATTTATCCCTTTTTTTTAAAGGAATAATATCACTCATTAACAGACGGCCATATAGCTGGACTAATGTTTTTCCAGTTTTGATGATTTGTTATTGATCTGTCTAAACTATTTGAACTATTTTTCTTCTTGTTCACTAATGTACTTTATAGAAATTGTAGGTCAGGGCTCAAGGAAGAATAAGAATTTCTTATATACTGTGGGAGATTTTTATTTGTCAATTTTTGGAAAAAAAAAAAACACCCACATGATTTTGGTGTTAACAGTAGTTGATCAGCATGACTTTAAAAGCTGCCACTTGTGTGGCGAGTGAATTATTTTTGTATGGTGCTTGTAGTTGGGGCAGTGTGGTGAAATGGGAAAGAACTCTAGAAGGAGCCACAGTGTTGGGGATGTAGGGGAGGATGCCAGTCTTGGTGCCACCTGGTAACAGTGTTATCATCTCAGGAAGTTACTTAACTTACTTTGTTCTGTAAAATGGGGATTAAAAACACTTGCCTCTGTACCAGGATTATCATTGAGATCTATTGAGGTATTGTTCTCTCTAAATAATATCTTTATACCAAAGACTTCTTCCCTAATCAGCAAATTATTTCTTGAGTAATCTAAATTTTTCAAATATAGATTTTTTTTAAATTTTGGAGAAGAATCAAATTTATCATTGATGTAAGAGTAATATTTAAAGATATAGGTACATTTTAAGAGAAAAAATATCAATACCTAATCAGAAAACCTGAACTTTACAATAAACAGATTAAGGGGATACTTAATCCCCCTATTTCATTTAAATAACTCCCTCCCCTGTTTTGTGACTGATATTATAAACAGCATGCTTTTTAAGGAACTGAACTGTTGCATAGTAGGGAGTGAGTGGTCTTGTGGAATTTCTTATCTCTTTAATGAATCTGTTCATTTCCAGGAGTTCACTTTACACATTTGTGGGAGCAAGATCTAGTAGTACACAGCCTTGATCTTGTCACCTCACTTGACCACTTTGGGTCTCGTTTGGTATGCCAGTAAAATGAGAAAACTGTTAGATCACTGGTTCTTAACTTCTTTTGGATCATGGGCTTTTTAAGTACTTGATATAAACTATGGAACTGTCCAGAAAAATGCATATATACACAACTGTTTTTGTTTTGTTTTGCATATGGGCTCACGGACCCCCTGGGATAGATGATCTCTCAGTTCCCTTCTATTTCTTAAATTTTAGGATACTGTGATTCTTAAAGCATCCTTTTATTTTTGTCTCCAGGAATTATATAATATTGTATTATTATGTAGTCGTAAAAAGTAGCTTGTTGGATTTTTAAAATATGATCTTTAAAAAGAGAGCTCTTTCAAATGTAGTCATAAAAATCAGCTTTTTGGATTTTTAAAATACGATCTTTAAAAAGAGAACTCATTCAAATAAACAATCGCCAACCAAATACTGTGTTACTTTTAAAGAAAACTTTTGGAGTGAAGTAGGAAACTATAAACAAGCATTGCCAGGAAAGGTTGAATAAACAGCTGTGGTAGAATAACATAAATAAACAGCTTCAAAAGTCTCTAGCTTGAGGAAATAGTCTGTGGCAATCAGTGGCCCTTAGTGGGAAGGCGTTGCCTCTCTGGGGGCATTTGGAAATATTGTAGGAACATTTTTGGTTGTCTCAAATGGGCGAGGGGGCATGCCCTTGGTATTTAGTGGGCACGAGCCAGGGACGTTAAGTGTTTTGCAATGCCTAGGGCAGTTCCTTCTACACAGCAAGGAATTGTCCTGCCCAAAATGCCAGTGCCCTCTGACAAACACTGGTGATTGTGAGCTGGGACCTGGCACAACTGAAAAACGCTTTTTAAGCTGAAGTTACTATGCTCTTTTAGAAACATAATTCAACACAAAACATCCTTTGCCATTAATTCCCGCTTGGAAGAATCACAGACATAAAATGAGGATTCACTAGAGGAATTGGGGCTACTTAAAATGTATATATACTTTGTCCTCGAGTAGCCATTTTAACAGCAGAAGTTGGGGCATGTTGCTGTGTCTACTGGAAGTCTGGGAAGTGAAGGGTCTTACATAGTATGGTGGTATACAGTATGTAAGTTGTCCATATGATTTTTTTAAAAGATTTTATTTATTTATTTGATAGAGAGAGACAGTGAGAGAGGGAACACAAGCAGGGGGAGTGGGAGAGGGAGAAGCAGGCTTCCCGCCGAGCAGGGAGCCCGATGTGGGGCTCGATCCCAGGACCCTGGGATCATGCCCTGAGCCGAAGGCAGACGCTTAACGACTGAGCCACCCAGGCACCGCCTGATTTTTTTTTTCTTTAAAACATCTTTTTACACCTTGATCTAGTAATTTTGAAGAAAATTTCAAGGCCTTGGTACATTTACTCTCATGGTCTTTGTGCTGTTATACGGTTGCCTACTTATTGAGAATATATTACAGTTGAGTTAGTTTTTCCATGTCTGCTGTCTTTTCAGTAACCAAATCCCCTTCCATAAATCCATGTGCCAAAAAAGAAGTCTGAGGAGTTGGACTGGAATGGGGCTCAGGTTTAGAGGGAAGAGGATGGGTTTTGGAATCAGACCTAAGGTAAAACTCAGTTCTGATACAGTGTGTCATGTGATGATAAGCAAGTTCCTAAATCTCTTTGACTTCGCATTTCATTTGTAAAATGAGGGTGATAATTCTTACCTTTGGATGATTTTGAAGATTAGGGCTAACTCTATGTCTGGCATGGAGTAGGCCCTCCATAAATGGGTGCTATATTAAGAGTCATGCTGATGGTGATGATGAAGAATCCTGTAGCAACTAAATACCTGGCATGCTAATTTGCTGGATAGCACAGCAGGGAGGAGTCTGCAAGATCAGATCAGAAGGAGATGGGTTCCAGGCGTTTTCAGTTGGTGTGTAGAGTGCATTTGTCCATGAATCAGCCATAAGACGTACTGTTTTCTGTAGTCCCTAAGCTATAGAGCTCAGTCATGCTATAGACTAAGTTAGGTTTATGAGGACTGGCTTGAGGACAGACGTCCCCCTGTGATCTGGGTCCAGAGCTTTGGATGTGACAGAGGTCAGTGAAACAAACAAACAAACACAAAAACAGTCAGTTGTCTGTGTTTATCACATGGAACTGATCGGCTATGAAAGTTACTAGTACTCGCAAATGTTCTCATTTTCATACTGGTTATTTCTAAAGTCAGCACCCCTCTCCCCAACCCCCAGTTTACACATGGGTTTTGTGCTCACAGAAAGTGTCAGATATTCTTTGTCTTAACCAGATGAACACAAGAGGAAGACCACTTTCTGTGGCTTCCAGGAGCCACGTGGCTAAAACTCCTTACAATCTAGCCATGAGGTTACTCTTCATTTTCTTAGCTTCCTTTCTTCTGCTTCCTATTGCAGCTTTGTCACAGTAGCTCTGTGGTTGCAACAGAGGGCTGACTAGGTCCAGGCAGGGGTGGGACACAGCTGTGGCCCTACCAAGAGTCGGTCAGGTCTACTTTCTGGGCTTGGTGTATGTGTAGGTAAGTGGGTGGCAGTCTGTGTTTTGTAAGATGCTTTTGTGCAGAAATTCAAATACATAACCATTAAACGTGAAAACATTTTGTTCCCCTATGGAGGGCATCCTCACGAGCAAGTCACATTTTATTGCGAGCAGTATAGAATTTTCAGTTAGAATATGTTGATTTTCTGTATAAATTCATTTATTTTTTTGTAAAGTATAAAGATTTTTACCTAAATCTCCAGGCCCATCTCTCCTAACTGATGGGGTTGGAGATTTAGGTAGAAAAAAACAGAAACCTGGATTTTAATCTTCCAGATTCTGGTGGAACTATCTCAGGTAACCTGCTCTGCTTTTCTTTGAAGCAGAGCAAGCTGTTTTTATTATTATTCTAACCTTTAGCCTCGCAGGTCACTTAGGCTGTCCTAGGAAATATTAAGTGTAACACTTTTTTATTATATCATGCCTATAAGAATGCTTTTTAAACCACTTCTTATTTAGTAAATAACTAATTTAAATAAATAGATAAGCTTGTCATTTCATTATTTGTACTTTGAAATTAATTAGTATTAAAATCAGAAAAATTGTATGATCATTTATTAGACAAACATTGATTTCTTTTTTCTTATCTCTTACAGGATTTCTGGTAGGTCCTTTTTTAGGATAAGATGCTGTAACTGTTGAAACGCCAGTCTGCATTGATTCACAGACAGTTGGCTTTTCAGCTGGAAAGCCTTTTTTCCCCCCTTGCTGGTATACTGAACTTATGAAATCATGGCAGAAGGAGAGACAGAGTCACCTGGACCCAAAAAGCGTGGCCCCTACATTTCATCTGTCACTAGCAGGAGTGTGAACTTGATGATTCGTGGAGTGGTACTATTTTTTATTGGAGTATTTCTTGCATTAGTGTTAAATTTACTTCAGATTCAGAGAAATGTAACGCTCTTTCCACCTGACGTGATCGCAAGCATCTTTTCTTCAGCATGGTGGGTACCGCCGTGCTGTGGCACAGCCTCAGGTAGGTGTAGGTTGCTTCTGTAATGCTTAGAAAGGAAGGAGGGCACATGAGTGTGGATGTTGTCTGGGCAGTACTTGTTTTTCAGCTTTAATTTAAATGCAGGACAGTGGACCTGTTTTAAATGAACAGTTCCATGAGTTGAGGCAAATGCACACCATCATGTAACCACCCACCACAGTCCGGCTGTAGAACATTTTCCATGACCCACAGATTCTCTTGTGCTCTCTTGCCGTCCATTCCCCACACTCAGCCTCAGGCTTCCACTGATCTTTCTGTCCCTAGGTTATTTTTGCCCGTTCCCCCATGTAATATAAATGGAATCACAGGGTAGGTACTCTTGTGTCTGATTTCTGTCTGACCTATGAACTTGAAAATTTTAATCTTAAAAGAATCTTGCTTCCCTTTGGGATGAGGCTTTTAACTTCTTTCTTTCATCTTTTCTTCAGCTCACCTCATATTAAGTCTTACTCTTAGTTATTTTGATGATCATCGTCACTGTGGTTTTAAGGGTTAGATGTGTGTGTGTTGTGGCCTTGTTTTTGAAGTAGATGAAAACTTGAAAGATGGAGTAGCGTTATTCAAGTTCAAAGCTTCATGTTATTTTTTTATTTTTTAAAGATTTTATTTATTTGAGAAAGGGAGAGAGTGAGCACAAGCAGGGGTGAGGCAGAGGGAGAGAGAAAGGGAGAAGCAGACTCTGTGCCAAACAGGGTGCCCAACACAGGGCTTGATCCCAGGACTCTGACTCTGGGATCATGACCTGAGCTAAAGGCAGACGCTTAACCGACTGAGCCACCTGGGTGCCCCAAGCTTCATGTTATTTTTTTAGATTTTTGTACATGCTTTTTTTTTCTTGGTATCTTATTTTCAAATGTATTTTAAGGATAAAGAATACTTAAAGAGATTAATAAGTAGATTCTCTTTGCTTAAAGTCATTATCCTATTTCAGTAGTTATTTTAGATCTTTTTTGGTGGACAGTGTGTCACAGATAAAGTGGAGCATTTCAGAAAGCATACTTAATGGGGAGCTTCCATAATGGATACTCTTTAGCTTTTTCTAATGACTGAGACCACTAGATTAATAACATTTTATAAAAGGAAGTAATAGGAGGAAGCCATCATTGTGTGGTAGAAGAAAAATCTGATCGAGAAAGAAATTGCTTTTTAGAATGTCCATTTGGTGTCTCATACTTAAAATACACCAATACCTTGCAGTATAATGTATATCCTTCTTGACTTCCATCCTCGAGCTGGAGGTTGAAGGGGGAGGAATTAGATGTGAGATGTTTTAGAATGACCTCGTGGAACCTACTGGACAGTTGCGTGGATGGAAAGGCATGTTGTGTTAAGGTTTCAGTGTGGTTTATGTGTCGATGTCTCTATTACAATATTCACATTAAAAGTTTATAAAGGCAGTGATTCGTAGTTTCCCCAGGGTTATTACATTTTCTGAGAGACTAGGCAAACTCGTCCAAATAGAGGAGAAAGCATAAATTATATTTTATCATTCTCTGTTGTGTCTACTAGTCCTCATGTATTTTCTTTCATCTAAACTCAAAAGAGAAAAATTAAGTTAGACTAGGCAAGCTTGTCCAAATAGAGGAGAAAGCATAAATTACATTTTATCATTCTCTGTTGTGTCTACTAGTCCTCATGTATTTTCTTTCATCTAAACTCAAAAGAGAAAAATTAAGTTTTCCCATCGTCTTTTTCTAGTTTGTTTATTTTCTTGTATGGTATAGCTGCTGTCTGGCTACCAGTTGAAGCTTTTTGGGATTTGGAAGAACATGTCTTTTCAGTAGACAAAAGGAAGGTCAGGGGAGGGAAACTGTTCCTTACTGACTGCCTCCTAATGTGCTAGGCCCATCCCTTAACCCCAGGGATCTGTAGGGCAACTTTGGGAGTGAGATTTTGGCATTGTGCCTACTTTGGAGAAATGAGGAACCTGAGATGAAGAGAGGATGTCATTGAGCCCAGGGGCTCAGAGCTGGTGAATGGTGCAGCTGGGTCCAGCATCACAGGCCGGAGAAGGGGAAAGAGGAAGCTCCTCACACTTCCCCTTGATTCACGGGGCCTCTTTTGAAGCTTGCAGAGGAAATGCCAGGCTTGGATGGAACATACCGTTGTGTGTGGGACATTTGTGGCTGGGGCAGGAGAACTTGACTGACGTTTCACGGTACCTCCATTAAGGAGAGGACCAGGGGCTGTGTCTGTCCCTGTGGCATGGGCACTTTTGCCACAAACTCATATTTAGGAAGGAAAATTCCATATGTTAATACCACATTTCAGTTACTTTGTCTCTGCTTTCCTTCCTTTTCCCAGCCGCTAGGTCTGTTACACTTAAAACCTAACTTCATACTTCTCCATTTGGGGGATTTACATTTACATTTCTTGGTTAAGTGTTTCTCCTGAAAGCAGTGCATTCCGCGAGGTAGGTACATGGGCACACGGAAGTAGAGAGGCATTTGGAAATCTAGATTCCAGTTGATTCTGCTACTGATTTTGTTGGGTGAGTCATGGCATTTAGTAGATGAGAGTGAAGATACCAGGTTTGTGAAAGTTGCCAAAATGGATTCTTGCACCTCTTGCCCCCAATTTTAGGGAAAATATCAAGGAAATAAGAAGTTAATGATATAAGAAACATAGTGTGTACATGTTTACATGTGTTTGAAGTATGTATATGTTTTTGTGTACATGTGCTGGTGTGCATTTTCAAAACACTCTAGGTTCTTACCATCTTAAGTCAGAAAAATTGATAATTGTCCTTTGCTTTTCCTATCCAACTAATATTCATAGACAGAGCAGCTACCTTCTGGAGATTCTCCAGAATCACTACTTTCTGCATGCAAACAGAAGGGTCCCTGGCTATTTGCTCTCTTCCCCTATAGCACCTAGTGCTGGAAAATTTGTTAGCAGTGCTTCTAGAGGGACAACCAGTAGAGAACTCTGGTACATTTCCTTTGATCTCATTTTTCTTTTCTTAGTTCTCTATTTTTAATTTAATAATGGCTGGTGTTTCAAGGTGATTAACTTCTCAATGTGTGCAGTGCATTAGAATCAGAGTTAGAAACCTTTTGAACCTTGCGGAGGGCTGCAAAGGAATCTTTCTGAGGAATGAATAGAGGAAAAAGATAACTATCATTGTGTGGGTAAAAATAACTAGGGAAATTGACTTGAAAATTGCAAGTAACCAAATTATATTCATACCTATGAAACTAATATCTAACATTAAAAGAAAAAACAAAATCTTTCCAGTTTAGCCAGGCAGTCATTTACCCAGTTCCCAGAGAGCCCTGCAAGACTTCTGCTGCCACCTCCCAAGTTTCCAAGTTTCCATGTTGCCTCTTTCTCTTGGTCCAGGCCCTCTACCGCTCTGATGGGAATTTTCAGGTTTTTCTTTTTCTGCTTCTAATTTTGTCCTCTGACCAGCCACCAGTCCCCATCATGTGTTGTTATACACTCAGCACTGTAAGAGTGAGTTCCTCTCTATCTGCTACAAATGCAATGGCATTATTTCCTGATTCCCCAGTGCCTGCAGGGTAGTCTCTGTGATAGGACCCTTGCCAACTTTTGTCTTTTTCAGAGTCTTTCTGAAGCTCCCTTTTTGCCTAAAGCTTACAGTTTCCAGGTGATGGTGGATATTTTGCACTGTCCATGCTTTTCCTCAGATTTTTCCCTTGGATTAGAAAGTCATTTCCACACCACTGACCTGCTGAACTTGGCTCCTACCTCAGGGGCCACTTTTTCTGTGACGTTTTCCCGACACTCCAACACCCTGCCTCCCCTCAGCGCATGCCAGGAAAAGACTGGGCCCCGACTAGGCCCTGTCAGTGCCACCCGTAACATATTACTGTATTGCATCGTTTCTGTGCTCACTTTGGGGCTGGGATCACGTCTTATTCTTTTTTCTTTTTAAATCCCCAGCAAATATCAAGAACCAGACACATTATGGGAGCTCAAGTGTTTATTGAATGAAACATTGCATATCCTGTTGTAGTTTTCCATGAAAGTCTATCTCATTCAATGGCTTTGTTTTTTTCAGCCCCTGCTCCTTGCAAAACATTTGATTTAACTGTTCCTCTTAGTGCATCACTGAATTAAACACACTACCCTGAAAAAGTGATGACTTAATACTGATGTTTTACAAACTTCTGGTTTTGGCTTGGTATGCTGGAACTGATCACTGGGAAGTAACTTAAATCTATCCCAAGAAATGTTATTTTGCATCAGAGAGCCCTCCGATTAAGCAGGACGATGTTTGCATATAATGTTACACAGGCATGATTTTAACAATCTCTTGTTAAAATAAAAAAGTTGGGAGAAAGAAAAGAAACCCAGACATACTTCTGCTGAGCTGTCAAACGGTGGAGCCTCACTGTGCCATAGATACTGCTATCAGACTCTGCCATGCCTTTATTTAAAGGGAAGGAAGAAGACGTTTAATAGGAAGTGACAAGCTTCCTCGAATTCTCCTTCTCAGTGAGCAACCGAGAACCATGCATACTCAATGGATTTGATTTTTATTGGCAAATCCCAAGGTTGGCAGCGTGGCAGTTTAAATTCCTTTTTGTGTTTTTGCTTTCTCTCCTCAGTTGTCTCTCACTTTTGAGTCTGACATCACATGCATACAAATCTAGTCAATTTTACTTATTTATATCTTTGCACACACGTCAGTATTCTCTGTGTGATAATTCTTTACCTATGGCATCAGCTGCTGAGGAAAATTGACTTGGAATGCCTGATCTTAGCTGATTTTACTCAGCAACAGGCAAAGGGCGGAGAGAGGGAGAGCGAGAGTGAGGAATGACATGAGCTGTTAGTTTCATGACCCCTTGAGAAAAAAAAAAAAAGAGAATATTCATTTAGATGTATTTCAACTGTTAGGCATGCTTATTGCCATTTTAATTTTGTAGGAATTTGGAAATGCTGTCAGTTAATCTCCCAGGATTTTAGAGCTGAGCCTTTTAAATAGGAATGTGATATGAAAGTTTTAAATTTACTAACAGTTGTTGGAGGTCCGCATTGCTGAAATTTGTTGTTAATCTCTTGATGGTCTGTGAACCATCTATACTCAGCAAAAGCCTAACTCAGAAGAGTACTTTCAGATTTGTGGATTAGAGCACACATGCATCATTGCAGCCGCTCACCTCCAGATGGAGGTGCGGCCTCTTTTTAATACTGCTCCGTTGGTATGCTAGCCTGTGATTTTTGATATTAATTGATTTCTGTTTTTCCTTAAAGATTGAATACATCATTTGTAAGATAGAGCTAGCCAATACCAGGCCAGGCAGGGGATTCCTGATACTCAGGCACTCAGATTTTGGTACAGTAATTTCAAGATACATCATAGGTAGCACTGGACATTTTAAACGTTGCTTTCTTTTTTTTTTTTTTTTTAAGATTTTATTTATCTGACAGAGACAGTGAGAGAGGGAACACAAGCAGGGGGAGTGGGAGAGGGAGAAGCAGGCCTCCCAAGGAGCAGGGAGCCCAATGTGGGGCTCGATCCCAGGACCCCGGGATCATGACCCGAGCAGAAGGCAGACGCTTAACATCTGAGCCACCCAGGTGCCCCTTTCAACTGATGTGACAGTTGTGTCTTTATTACTTAATGGCAACATGACCATTCTGTTTTTAGGAAGATTAGCAAGTCAGAGCTGCCTAGCTATTTCCTGTTAAATTTAATCTGTAGAAGTACATTTTCCTTAGAACTTGTTGAAGAATATTTTGGTTCGTTAAGGTCTTTTTTTAGTGACTAACTTAGCATTTAAAATCTTCTCCCATTAAATGAATAAAATGTTGAAGTTTGACATGTATTTTAATTAAAAATTGGGTGTGAATATTTGGAGTCTCAATCACAGGTAGACATTTTGCCTGCAGTTATTCATAATTATATGGTTAACATTCAAGATGTTCTTTCCAAAACTAAGAAATGTACCAAAATGACTTCTGATTTTTAAGAGTGAATTTGAATTTTAACCGAAAACGTATAGTTCTTATAGATTGTTTCCTAAGTTTTTCTATGTGCAGAATGAGGCTTACGTGTAGATTTCTATTGCAAGTTTCCCTGTTTTGACAGTATGATCTAGAGACTCATTAGAAGGCCAGCGGGGAGGGGAACGTCAGGACACAGCTCTGGGCGCGGGAGAAAAGCTAGAGGCACTAGAATAATCTGTAGAACAGGCCGGCTATAGCCATCCGAACACACACTGTGTGTGGGATGACCTTATTGTTCACATTTACACTTCCAGCTTCTCTTTAGACAGTTTGGGGCATTTTATAGCACTCTTCATGCTTATGTGGTTCAGAGAGAACATTGTTTAACTGCCAGCTGGTTTGATGTTTTCAAATCTCAGAGATAGTAGTCGTAGTAGCATGAGCCATCTAGTCCAAACTGCTAAATTGTGACTCATACCCTGAAATAGCGCTCTGCCAATTATAATTTGGAATACTGTTGTAATCATTTGCAGTGCTTTCTGCAGTGGTGTTACCTCTTTTTTTTTACTTTGGGGAGGTAAGTTTAAAAATATGGGTGATTGATGTTAAGTATTGGAGAGCTTTTGAAACAGTGTTTCAAATGCTTGTGGGGGTTGTAGTGACTCTTTTAGCTTAAGTTTTGCTGGTATAGCATTGGAGATGACTTAATTTTTTTCTCCTTTTTTCCACAGCTGTGATTGGGTTATTATACCCCTGCATTGACAGGCATCTAGGAGAACCACATAAATTTAAAAGAGAGTGGTCCAGTGTGATGCGGTGCGTAGCCGTCTTTGTTGGTATAAATCATGCCAGTGCTGTATCCTTTCTGCTGTAACGAAATACATAATCACAGAGCAGCCCGGACAAACCAAAGGTTAAATAGTCCGTTGCAACTTCACTGTTGTCAAAATGTGGTATGTCCCCTTAGCGTAAAAAGAATGTGTGCCATATTGTTGAAACATCACAGTAGCAGCCGTGCATTTACTGGGTGGGGTATAGCCTTCCATTTAAATCCCCGAGTTTCAGAATCATTGAGAAACTTTGCTCGTTTAAACATTTTGCATGTTTTTCTTAAATTAGGTTACATAATTCCATACAGTTTTGGTAACTCCAAGATTGAAACAGATACATTTTCAAAGGATTTCTTTCCTCTCTTCATTTAAGACTTGCCAGTGAGGACATGTGGTGGCTTCAGGTGCTGGCTGTTTTTTGGTTTGTTTTTAATTTAAGGAACCTATAATTTTTTTCCAAAAAAGGACTCATCTATTGTTTTTTTTTAAATTTTTTATTGTTATGTTAATCACCATATATTACATCATTAGTTTTTGGTGCAGTGTTCCATGATTCATTGTTTGTTCATAACACCCAGTGCTCCATGCAGAACGTGCCCTCCTCAATACCCATCACCAGGATAACCCATCCCCCTCCCCCCCTCCCCTCTAGAACCCTCAGTTTGTTTTTCAGAGTCCATCATCTCTCATGGTTCGTCTCCCCCTCTGACATACTCCCCTTTTCTTCCTCTCCTGTTATCTTCTTCTTTTTCTTTTTTCTTAAAATATGTTGTGTTATTTGTTTCAGAAGTACAGATCTGTGATTCAACAGTCTTGCACAATTCACAGCGCTCACCGTAGCACATACCCTCCCCAATGTCTATCACCCAGCCACCCCATCCCTCCCACCCCCAACCACTCCAGTAACACTCAGTTTGTTTCCTGAGATTAAGAATTCCTCATATCAGTGAGGTCATGTGATACAAGTCTTTCTCTGATTGACTTATTTCACTCAGCATAACACCCTCCAGTTCTATCCACGTCGTTGCAAATGGCAAGATCTCATTCCTTTTGATGGCTGCATAATATTCCATTGTGTATATATACCACATCTTCTTTATCCATTCATCTGTCGATGGGCATCTTGGCTCTTTCCACAGTTTGGCTATTGTGGACATTGCTGCTATAAACATTGGGGTACACGTACCCCTTCGGGTCCCTACATTTGTATCTTTGGGGTAAATACCCAGTTCATCTATTGGTTTTAATCGACGCCAGCAAATCTCATGAATGTTCTTAAAGGTGGCATAAGTGGAAATACTCAGCTTAGACATGGGCCAAAAAGAACATTTGTCCCTAAGGTACATATTTTTAAAGTTTGATCATTTATGGATTCTGACATTTTATTTCGTGAGTAATGAGTGTTCTTAGAGTATCCCAGCTAGAAGGGTAAAGTAGCCTCTATTTCCCTTCTCCCTGATACCACAGAAAAAAATGTCCACCCCAGAACAAAAGTTTTTGCCCTCATAAGATTTTCATCCTGTCATCCTCCCTGCTGCTTCTCCTCTTCTTCCCCACCCCTGACTTTCCTTTGGAGAAGAGAGCCTGTGACTGGCTAGTTCATTCGTCCCTTTTCTAGAAGATGTGGCTTAGAGAGTGGAGGGGACAGGAGCTTTGGTGCTGGGAAGAGCATGCAGTGCAGGTCAGGCTGCCCAGAGTTCCCTCTTGTGCCTCTGCAATGGGCTCATGGCTGGTGGTTAGCAGGAGAGAGGGTGGGTCACGTGGCAGGTGGATTCCTATGTCTGTTATGGGAAGCATTGTGTTCTGGAGAAGCCTGGGAGAGGAACAAAGGCAAGTGGCAAGGTCCTCCGTTCTGCAAACACATTTGCCTTTCTGTTCCTAATTGTGCTAGCCCTTGGGGATCTGTGAATTTGGAAGCCCCTCAGTGGCGTTACTAGTCTGTTTTTCCATTCCTTTTGTATTAAAGAATTTCCCAACATGTTTAGCTTGGAGGAATCTTTGAGATTTAGGATTTGAGGAATCTTTGAGATTTAGGATTTTATAACAAACAAATCTAGTGGTTGGGAGGGCTTCAAAAGATAGACTCATAGAATATTGTATCTAGAGGAAAACTTAGAAATCACCCAGTTCCACATTATTTTTTTATTAAAGATAATAAGACAAATGAAAGCTAGAGGGATTAGGTACTTTGCCAAGTCACTCATACTGCAAGGCTGGGACATTGCTGAGACCAGACCCCAGAGATCCTGGCTCGAATCTAGGAAGGGTTCCTTCTCCCATTCAGGAGCCCCCTAAGCATGCTAAATTTCCCTCCCAACTGGTGGATTAGACTGTTCCACCCCAGATGTTTCAGGTGTTTTTAAGTAGAGAAATTTAGATAGCCTTTTCTGGAATTTAAAAACCTTTATATATCTAATTTAAATTTTTTGCCTCAGTCATTCTTTTCCTTCTCTGTCAATGAGATACCTGAATATAGCGATTTTTAACTGTTCTGTCCGCCATTGAAGCAAAGTCCAAAATGTCTGCAAAATTTATAACATAGACTTAATAATATTAGGTCCCTTAGACTAGAGAAAATCCCATGGTACTATTTTTCAGGTAGAAGTATTTTACCTGTTTACCCTAGAAACCTTATTTTCCTTTGACCCTTAATGAAGTTAATTTAGTTATCAAAGATGGAACTCAGTGAATATCAAATTCTACTGTTTATAAGAATGTTTATTGCGTAGAAAAATCAGAGCATATAACCTTTCCTTTGGAGTGTTAGGTATAATGCCTGCTAAAGAATAAGAAAAACTTTTGCAGAAAGCATACCATAAACTCTAGGGTTTTTTGGGGTAAATCAAGCCTAATCAAGAAATGACCTTGAGGGAATGGCCAGCAACCGTCCTCTGATGCTGAGAAGTAAGCGAAGAGGGAGTTGGAGATACCAGCTGGTGTGGTAAGGGCGGAAGTGGGTGGTAAATGACAGGATGTTAAAGGAAGTGGGGAAATAGTTTTATATGCATTTTTTGAACTTCTTCTCTCTTCTCTGTAGTTGCAGCATGGCCAGTTAGTTGGCGAGCTATCTAGTTTCCCCTGGGGAGCTGGATATAGAGCCAAGATGTGGCCTTTGGGACATAGATAATGCCCTTTTAATGATATTTGAAATTAATTCCTTTAGTGTAATCCTCTAGCAAAGAAATGAGAAAATTGAATTTGTAAAGCTTCGTTTTGCCCAGAGATTTTGGAGTAGAAAAGGGCCACACATTTGTGAATAGATGCTTAAGTAAGTGACGGAAATAAAATATCATTTGAGCAAACTGTCCTATACCGGAAAGTCTCAGGCACCAAAATAGCTTGGCAGGTTGCAAGATAATGTTCACTTCAAGGCTTTATCCTCAACAAATTAAAACTAGAACAGTTGACATAATAGAAAGGGATACTGTGTCCTTGGTCCTCTTGTTTCTGAACTGCATTATTATAAAATGTGTCTGTCAGTAAATCATATAGAGAATGTGGTACCCTGTTAAATAGCTGTCAACTCTTCTATTTTCAAGTTCTTGTATGATTCGCAAGTAATTCTGAACCTGTTTGAGAAGTAATATTGGTTTCTTTTTTAGCAAAAGTGTGTTCCTTTAGCAGTACTTGTGTTCCAAGACTTCTGGTTACATTTTTAGCAAAGCATTTCTCAAATAATGGGTCTGATCTTATAATTGTGAATGTAGAAAGAGGGCTTTTTTGGGGGGCTGGGAGGAACTACAAGTAGGTGGGATCTATTAATGAAATATCATGCCCTCTGTGTATTTTTAGTAAATATCAGAGACAGTTTTAATCTCACCCAGTGACCTGCATTGTATGAAAGGACTGAACTCACCCTAGAATAAGCAGTCAAGTCCCGTCTCAATAGTAACATCTCTTATTTTAGAAAAATGAACAGGTGGTATTATTTGGTTACAAGTTTTAAGATGACTCTTTAACACTGATCTCAGAAAGTGGATTTTGATAACAACATACAGTTGTCTCTCACACTGGCTGCACTCTCCATTGGACTCTGGTGGACCTTTGATAGATCTAGAAGTGGTTTTGGCCTTGGAGTAGGAATTGCTTTCTTGGCAACCTTGGTCACTCAACTGCTAGTCTATAATGGTGTTTATCAGTAAGTATTCTTTTCAGTGCTTGTTTGCTAAAAGAAATAAATGACAACTGATTTCAGAATTGAGATTTAAAAATTGGGTTAGCCACTTTAATGTACAGAGTAACTTATTTCCATTGTAATTTTCTTAATGATTATCGGTGTATACTTCCTCTGTGGGATGTTAAAAACATTTCTGTTATTCTAGATATACATCTCCAGATTTTCTCTATGTTCGTTCTTGGTTACCGTGTATATTTTTTGCTGGAGGCATAACAATGGGAAACATTGGTCGACAACTGGCAATGGTAAGCTGATGCTTATTTCATCTGTTATTGAGATGTAAGACAAGTTTTCTCCAAGCCAAGCATACTAAAAGTCAAAGGAACCATTGGGTAGAAAAGCTAAAATGTGTTACGGATATGGTGATAGGACTTACCCTCTAATTTTTTTAACTAATCTGTAAATAAGGACGCTGTTGGTCACCCCTGTCATGGATGGCAGGACCAGGAACAGCATCCAAAGGCCACAGCAGTTTCACGAATAAGCGCTGTCACTTACATCATTGTAGCCTGCTAGGAGAATTGAGTGGCTGTCTTTTTGATAATGTGGCCACCCAATTATCTTAAACCCATTAGTTTCCTTTATCTTGAATTGTGGTTGCACATCTGTAACTGTACTTCTAAAATACTGTTTTTGACCAGAAGGTTTTGCTAACGTAATAGACTTTTCCCCTTGAAATTGTAAAGTGATTTGAGAAAATATTACCTGAATTCAACCATATCAGTCCTGTCCTTAAGTTCATGACCTTTCCTTTGCTGATTTGCCTTACCGAGTACTCAGAGAAACCTATTTTGCCTCCCTTTGTGTTGTAGGATTGATCTGAATCATACTGTTATTATTTGCTTGTAGTGCAGAAACCTTGTCTTTTGCCTGCGTTTCCATGTCTCTTTCACTTCTCGACTGTGAACTTTCTTTTTCCCCTATCATATTCGTCATTTGCTTCTAATCCTTGCATAACTCTCAGATTCTTTGACAAATAAAGTGGGCATATGTTAATAAAGTATCAATTTCTAGTCTGTGTGGAAATTGCTATTCAAAATAAACTTTAATCTGTTAACCTTTTAACCTTTTAATTTTTACAGTATGAATGTAAAGTTATCGCAGAAAAATCTCATCAGGAATGAAGAAGGCAAAAATATATCTTTTGTACAGAAAAACAAGATGAAAAGGGCATGTAAATGATAGCTATATCAACAAAGCTTCAGACTGTAAAATTGCCAGGGTGCAGTTTTCCCCTTGATTGGGGTGTGTGTGTGTGTGTGTGTGTGTGTGTGTGTGTGTGTAGATATATATGTGTATACACACACACACAGACACACTTACACACATATACATGCACATATGCATATATTATTGCAATCTGTGATTGCTTCCTCTGTAAAATCAGTTACAAACCTTGATGTATTTGACTTAAATAACTATAAAATATATATGCACTACATGAAACAACGTGTTCATTAATAGATGAAATTTTTTAATTAATTTTTTTAAACATACCATATATTGTATCACAATGTTGATGTGCCAAAATACTGTTATTGTCATGCAGAGTATAAGAATGCTTGAACAGTTTATAAGCTTAGTGAAATAAAATAAGAGGAAAGCCAAAAAAGAGAAAGAAAAAGAAAAATGGAAAGTTGGTAGATTCTCTTTTGCTTACTGTTGTGCCTTTTCATTTTCTAATCACAGCAGTATGAGTTATGGGTGCCCTGACATGTGGTTAGTTTCTATTTTAATGTTGTCTCAGAGAGCTTGGGGTATTTAAATTGATAATGAAAATGAACTTCCATAGAACATTTTCAAACCTGCATTACTAGAGAGAGTCCAAAAAGGAATTCTACTGGAGGTAAAAGTGATGAGCAGGAGAGGGTTATCAGCGTTAAATTGTTTTTAGTCTAAGTCTACAAGACTATATATAATTAAAAGAAGGCACCGTTGGGAAATTTACCTAGAATAAATATGTTATAGAGATACCAAAATGACCTTTAGCAGTGCCACAAGTGTTAAATGATATTGTCATTTGCAGTGCAGTAACCCATTGCTTTTGCACATGGAACACCCAAGAAACCCCAAACAGATCGACATGAAGTTTCTAATTCTCTTGGGTTCTGTAATCTGTTGGGTTCTACCAAGCAAACCACATTAGCTGGGCTGGGTCACGTGACTGACTGTCAGTGGAATGCCATCTGGGAAATGGATGAGCACATCTCTTTTTACGTATTCATATGTCCATTAGTGAACAGTTCGAGCCTGTTCCAGAATGTGCTGATATGGCATATACTGTGCATGTTAAAGATCTCGATAGCAGTTTTGTGCATATCTTTCCAACAATGGGAACCATTTAAGTGTGGTTTAAACATATTTTTAGTTAACTTTTTTCTCAATTTTTATTTTTGAAATTGATGACAATTGTCTGATACACAAGGGTGGAACTTTCTGCTTACTTTGGGTTTGTGTGTCTTTGTGTGTGTATGTGTGTGTGTTGGACTGAGTGAGAATGTACATGTAGAAATGTATGTGCATGTGCCCATGCTCTCGTAATATGTCAACTAGATATTTTTAAAACTGTTGCTGTCAGACTGAGATCTCCTATGCCAAACTTTAATCTGCTTTTACATTTTAAGGCTGAAAGTGTGAAGATCCTAAAAGGATTTCATATTGAATATATGTACACAATCTTAACTATAGTGGTGGTAAACATACTACTATAATTTATTATTCTATCTTCCAGATAATGTTATCCATTTAGAACAAATAAGGTATATTTTTAGAATCAACTTTGTAAGCACTATAAATCTTTAATAAGTTATAAGGTCTATGATGTGTTTACTTTGAAAATTGCTGTTAAAAGCAAGATGTATTAAATATATAACTATCATCTTGGTTAAGAGTCTTTTTTTCTTCCTCGTGCTAAATCTTAGAATCTAATACTGAGGATTAATTTAATAAAATTAACATGTATGGTTGAATTTACTAAGAAATAATAAAAGGAAACCAAGTCTGATGTTCCAGGAATTGAATGATTATCACTTGGGAATTCTCAAGCTATTTTCAGATCATCTAGAAAACAAGAAAAGATATTAATGGCAAAAAGTAAAATTGTTTTGCTATTTTGATAAGCATGTAAATATATTACATCCATTTTTTTGCAACGAAAGAAAGCGGTAGACATCTTTTAATATTGCCACATTGACAGCGCTTCCTTTTATTAAAGTTCTGGAAAGTGAATGCTTGAAAACAAACTATAAATTTTACGAAAGCACAGGAAAACAATTAAAATTAGCTAGCCAGAATCCTGCTAATACTTTTGTTAAAAAATTTATTTGTTTGCACTGAGCTATTTTACTTTAATCAAGGACACTGGAACCTCTTAGTGGTGCATACATTCACACGTCTTGTATTTTCTAGGTGGAATCCAGACTTGGTCATTATTAAATAGCTCTCTAATTATCTTGGCTCACTTGCCTGCCCAGTAAAATACAGTTGGCCCTTGAACAATGTGGGAGTAGGGGCTCTGACCCCTGCACAGTCCAAAATCTGTGTGTAACCTTTGACTCCCCCAAAACTTAACTACTCATAGCCTTACTGGTAACATAGTTGATTTGCCACATATTTTGTGTATGTATTGTATATTGTGTTCATATAATAAAGATGGAGAAAAGAAAATGTTAAGAAAATCATAAGGAAGAGAAAATACATTTACAGTACTGTACCACATTTATCGAAAAAAATCCACATATAAGTGGGCCTGTGAGGTTCAAACCCATGTTGTTCAAAGGTCAACTGTGTGTTCTTTGTAAGGTAATTCTTTCAGTGATGGTCTGTGTGTAGTGGAGTCCTAGCTTTGCATGTCTGGAAGAATCTGCTTCATTCTCCCAGAACAGTTTAGCAGGACTTAGATTTCTTGGTTCATAGTTCCCACCCCCTGCCCCCCAGCTCCCATTATGTTGAAGACTTTTAACTCATTGTTTATGCCATCTAATGTTGCAGATGGTAAATCTGCTATTAGTGTGATTCTCTTTCCTTTGTAGGTAATCTTGTTTTTTCTTTCCAGGAGCTTTTACACAGTATTTTATCCTCATCGTTACTCAGTTTCACTTTGACTTGTTTAGCTTTAGATTTGTTTTTACTTTTCTTGCTTGGTAATCAGTATGCACTTCATTCTGTGTGCTCACGTCTTCAATTCTGGGAAAATTTTCAAGTTGGCTGCATTTTGGAATCATATGGGAACTTGTAAAAGTATGCTGATGCCTGGTTCCCACCCCCAGAGACTCTAAAATAATTGGCCTGGGGTGTGCCCTGAACATGAGAATTTTCATAAATTCCCCAGGCGGTTTTAATGTGCAGCCCAGATTGCCAGTCATTGGTGTAGACGCGTATAAGATGAGGGGAATGTTTGAGGTGAAAGAGAGATCCTAACTTTGGGAAGGAAGGGTGAGGGACACATTGAGATACATTTTGGACTAAGTCATCTGAACTTGATGACTTGAGTGTGAAGGGTAAGGAAGAGAAGTGTGACTTAACATTTCTTTCTTGGAAAACTAGGTGGATGGTATTTCCATAAACCAGAGAGGAATGCAGAGAAGCAGGTGAGCGGGTAAAGTTAATGAGTTTGATCAGTTGAGGGTGGAGCTATGTCCAGGACATCTGGTAAAGAGGCATCATAAGCAATTGGACATTTGAGTCTGGGCTATTGGATGTAAATGAGGGAGCTTGTCTTTGTCATGTGTCCATGATCTTGGAAGCTGTGGAGGTGGATGAGATCCCCAAGGAGCATGTTACAGCAAACAGAGACGAGATCTGAGGCCTCCTGGCATGTTGGCAGAAGAGCTGGTGAAGGAGGTGGAGGGGTGTGGTCAGAAGTGGGAGGAGAAATAGAAGAGTGATGTGCTTGAAACCAGAGCAGAAGGCACTTCATGGCAGAGGGGAGCTGGTAGTATGGAGTGCAGTTGGAAGGAATTACTAACCTTAGAGATAAGGGAGATGTATCTGATTGTTTTATGTTGAAAAATGCTTTTCCTAACCTATTTTATCTTAACATTTAAAATATTTCATTGTATACCAATAGCTTACAAAATATATTTGGGACAAGTCTGATCATATACTAAGTCGTATATTAGGAGTGAGGGGAGCTGGGGTTACCTAGAGAACTTTGAGGGAATGGTGGAGATTTGGACAGCCTCTACAGGGACTGACTAGAGATGAAGAAAGAATTTCTAGAACATTTTGAGACCTTCAAGGACTCAGGTGAGGCTCGAGATGAGATTCTTGCAGTGGAGCCAATCAACATGGATGTGCCATGTCTTGGCGGCCGGAGAGGGGACTCAGTAGCCCAGGAGTTTAGGGCAATTGTGATGGGATAGATTGATTCTCGTTGGGAATTTATCGGAAGACATGGCACAAAGGCTATGTGAAAAATGAATGGAGGCTCCTAAAGAAATATCACGGGATCTTTTATCATGGGATCCAGGCAAATTGGGGGAAGGAAGTTGAATCAACAGTGCTGACCTAACAGTGTGAAAAAATGAGGTGAGCTAAAAGGACTGCATGCCCTGAGGTAAAAAACCCTTTATCACAAGAAGGATGAAGGCTTGGGGTTTGTAGTCAGGAATTTAGTGGAACATTTCCAGATCATGAGGTCCAAGGTGTGATCTAAACAGCTTTGTCTACATAGTTCACCAAAGTGGGTGGAGATGCACAGCAGTGGAGTGGAGACCCAAGGCCTGGGTGCCCAGCTGTTGCAGCAGTATTAGTGTTACCTGGAAGGACCTCAGAGGTCAGGTGGAAAGGCCGGTCTTATTTGTAGTCCTCCCAACCATTTGAATGAAATACTTTTCCAGATGCCTTGATTGGATTGGGATTTAAATAGAGTCCTTTCTCCCTTTATTTATTTATTTATTTTTAGGTTTTTTTTTTTTTTTTTCATCATCTGAAATTTCACCACAGGTTGTATAGGAGTATTTCTTTTTCCACTAATCCTATTCAGTCAGAGACATTTCCTCTTTACTTCAGGCCTTTTTTGGGGGGAGGGGGTGGATTGTTCTTATTATTTCTTTGTTCTCTGTTTTTCTTCTCTTCTCAAATTCCTCTATTCAAAAGATCTTTGACCTTTTGTTTCTGTTTTCTATATATCCCTTGGCTTTTCTCTGTTGTGCTACACTCTAGAAGAATTACTTAACTGGATCTTCCAGCTCTGTGTCCACTCAGCATTTAGCTGTCACTGGGTTTTTAATTTCAGTGATCACACTTTGAATTTCCAAGATCTTTATTTTATTTTATTTTTTTGTGGAAGTGTGTCATCATTCTTGTGTTTTCTCGGGATATTAATTATTCTACTTTTACAATTTTTTTAAAGATTTTATTTATTTATTTGAGACAGAGAGAATGAGAGAGAGAGAGCACATGAGAGCAGGGAGGGCCAGAGGGAGAAGCAGACTCCCCGCCGAGCAGGGAGCCCGATGCGGGACTCGATCCGGGGACTCCAAGATCATGACCTGAGCTGAAGGCAGTTGCTCAGCCAACTGAGCCCCCCAGGCGCCCTAATTATTCTACTTTTAAAGTTCTGAACTTTTCAGCCTGTACCAGCCTGTCTGTGGATGTGAGTGCTCCCCTGTTGGCCGTGGGTGCACTGCCGTGCTTCTGTGAACTTAGTCCTCACTCTTACCACTTTCCTCTGGGGCAGATACTGTGTTGTCTCTCTCTGGTCCAAGATGGGGGAGAAGTGTAGAGTCGGCCAAATGGCTGCTTCCACAAGAGCCTGCTTGAACCCATCGGGTCAGTTGGGTATTTTCATCTCTGAGAGTCAGCTACCTCTGACCAGAATGTCTCTGGTTTCATTTTTAGCAAGTCCCCTCCCTCAGGGTTTATGAGCTGTGGTTTCTCTTCATCTGTCTGCTCTCAATTGTTTTCTTGCTTTCAGGAGTTCCTTGTAGTGTCTGGTCCACGGAGGATACATCTTATTTGGCAGTATAGTTGTGGATTCCTTTTCTTTTTAATTTTTTGTTGTTGTTTCTAGGAATCTAGGATAGGAGAGAGAAGCTACAGCTTAAGTGGTCTGTCTCCCTGATTCAACTTTCGCCACTCCTTTTTTTATACCACGAAATCATGCCATCTGCCTGTTCCTTTGTCTTTATGTTTCAAAAACTCAATTTAGTTAGGAGCTGAGATAAATAGGTTAAGTCAGTGGCTTCTTGTTTGGCCTCAATAAAAATAAAAATTGAGATATTGAGATTATTTTTTCCTCTCGAAATACATTTAGTTTATTGAGTTCGTTGTGCCAGGGGGTTAAATATACTAGTATCTGTTCCTTTATGCCTCCCTTCTTTTTACCACTGATGAAATCTGTGAAGCCTGTCAGCTTTCTTTGTGATTTACAAGACAGACTTTTCCAGGGTACATCAACTGTTCTGAAGACAATGTTGTTAAGTATCAGATTTGGCAGATCAGATAGAGAATGATGTGCCTGGGAAAGAATGGGCTATTGATGAGCTTCGTGTCCAAACTATTGCCATATATGGGCAATTTATCCCTTTCACCGTTTCCCTGGCTGTGGACTCAGTGAGGATTTCATGAACAAGGGGCAGTTTTGATTCCAAATCGAAACCGTGCTCTGGTGCAAGTGCGTCCTTCTGTTCTGCTTTCATGGCAGGATTTGCAACTGCTAATCTTCCCGTGGCTTCCCCAAGGTGGGCTTTAAAAGTAATGAGCCCTTAGGAAGTATACTGCCATTTAAAAATAATCCTTTTTTATTACTGCTCTGACAACAATAAATTCACTCCGCACTACTGTGTCTCCATACGATTGTTGCGTTTGCAAGATTTGTCTCTTTCTTAGAAAAACACTTTTTAAGGAAACTTGTACAGAATGTGATCATGGACCGATTCATTGTGATGAGCAATTGAGGAGACAAAGGAAAGCAAGAACCCAAGTGCTGAATCTGTTTGTTTTAGAAGAAAAGTTTCTAAAATGCATTCCCTGGGAATTTCTGCCACTGAATGAAACTCATTTCTATTCCCTTCATAGTCATAACATGTCACTCCTAGATCTTCTGGGACTGTCTACCCAACCAAAGTATGACAGTAGCAGTTCTTTTTTGAAAAAAAAAACCTTCCTGCATTTACAAAAGCCTGAGATTTTCCAGCAGGACATTATAGAAAGACAAAGTGCTCCCCCATCATTTTAGGATCAGCTGGGCGCAGCTGCTGTGTGGAGTCTCTGCATATTGGCTTGGGGCGCCCGTAGACTGACATTCTGAAGATGAAGCTTAAAGATGGTTGTAAAGACAAGCCTTTGTGGAATTTCTGTGCCTCACACCTGGTGCGTGTCAGTGTCACGCCTGCCTAAGAGAAAGCAAGTCAGTATACGTTGAAGCTCATCTTTCTAGAATGTATGTAAAATTCATAATAAGGTTGAGTCAGGTTCAGCTTTTTTTTTTTTTTCTCCAGAAAGAATAAATCTGTGCTCCTTAAATGTTTGATAGTATTAGTTCTGGTTCTGGCTCCAACTAACTGTAACGGGGCTGGGATGTGTAATCCCTCCCCCGGAGGACAGAAGAACCACATACGGGTGATCACTGGTAGTGTCCGCCACCGTTGGTATAAAGCGTTTTCTGGCACTCTCTGCCCACTAGCATATTTTCCGTCCTAAGTGATTCATAGTGAGCACAACTAGGAGAAAATAAAAGACTTTTTTTTGGTGGTAAAATTAAAATTATAGTCTTTAAAATACATAACATATACACTTAGTATCCAAGTTCTAGAATGATGAGAAAGAAGGAACGCCTCACCTTTGCCTCTTCCTGTCATCTAAAAGAAGAAGTGACCAGGGCTGGAGGGTGGGGGCAGCGCCTGGGTGGCTCAGTTGGTTCAGCACCTGCCTTCAGCTCAGGTCGCCATCCAAGGATCCCGGAATCGAGTCCTGCATTGGGCTCCCTGCTCAGTGGGGAGTCTGCTTCTCCCTCTCCCCCTGCCCCTTTCCCCCACCCCCAACTCTGCTCTCTCTCTCTCTCAAATAAATAAATAAAATCTAAGAAGAAGAAGAAGTGAGGGGAAGGAAATGAATCAGGTGTTTGCGTTGTGCCTCCTGTGACCATCCCTACCACACCCTTCCAGATACGGACTGTTTTACACCTGCCAACGTCTGTTCTTTTGAAAGGCTGAGCGGGGTTTCAAACTCTGGTCTGACTTGGCTGTAGTGACCAAGGATCCTCCTCCTCACCAGGCCCTGCCAGGCCCTACAAGTGGTTTCCCATAAGTATTTCCAACAGATTTCTCTGGCCATCCCTTAGAGTGAGTGACTTGGCACTGGAAGCATTTCTGACTCGGAAGCAACCTCCATTTCATGGAAGCATATTAACCATAATTCTGGTTAATACGCTACTCCACTCTGGAACCTGGCCTATTTTAGAAAGCTGTTGTAAGTATTCTGAGAGAGCCCTAATGGCTTCAGCTCTCCATGATGCCTAGACATGGACCTTGAACCTCTCTTGATAATAGATATTCTACCACAGGCTCCTCAGGCACAGTCCCTTGTGAAAGTCTGACAGAATAGAAAGGTGATAAAATTTTTTAACAGGTTTAAAAAAAACAAATTTTTTTAACTTCTGACCTTTTAAAAAGTTCAGTCTGGGAGATGTCTGTGTGAATTATTAATGCTGGGTGGTATTGTTTTTGATGTGCCCCATAATACATGAGTACTGGCCTTGGGGCATCCGCGCAAATGGGGGGGGTTGTATAGACAATGTGTTCTGTCAGAGTAAGAACATGGTGTTAACCCACTAGCCAGGAAAGGCCTCTGAAGGGTGGGGACACAGGTACTGATGAGATGTGAAGGAAGGGTCAAACTCAGCTCCAGGAGGGGAGGGCATTTCTTGGTGGCGTGGTATGGACAGGAAAACAACATGGGCAGACAGGTGATGATTGTACTCTGGAGAATCCAAAGTCCAGTCTGGAAGTAGTGAAGATGGCAGGTAGAGGAAGTGGTGGGAGGTAGGATGTCAAACATGGGGATCGACTTCTCTTTGAGGGTTTAAATGACTCCCGTAAAGCCTGCAAACAGGGCATGCTTCTTGGGAAGAGTCCACAGCTGCCTGTGGGGGTTGTTCCAGAAGGCTTACAAGTTGAGACTGCCCCATCTGCCACAGTTCGTAGCATCCCCATTTTTTATCAAGTCACCATCATGATCAGACTTTTCTTGAAAAAGAATGTTCTGAGGCTAATTCAGGTATGATCCTGAGGTTTGGTAGAGTGAGTCAGGGAAAGAGCCAGCCTTGGGAATCCAACAAACCCAGGCTTGAACGCCGCATGAGTTCCTTATAGACTGGGACCCAGAGCTAGTCCCCCAAGCTTTCTAAACCCCAGTTTCCTCATCTATGAAATGGAGATACACTATCATCTTCTTTTGAGGCCTCTGAACATCAAATGCAATAATATGTAATGTAAACAGGCATCCAGTTAAATATTTGTTCCTCTCCTTTTTCCTCTTGTTCCCGCTTCAAAGTATGGGTACTGAGCCAGCACGTTAGCATTTCCTTTGCATTGAGATACTCTCCTAATGTTTCTGTCGAAATGAAATCATGCACAAATCCACTATGCCAACCAACCACCATCCACAGACTCACTTGTCAGGTTCCTTTCAGGGACCAGGTTCCTAAGGAAGTAGGGCAGGGAATGGCTCATTGTGATTATACTGAGTAATTGATTGTTGGGCTGGAGCTTTGGCCAGGTTAGGCTGGGGAGTGTCATCCACGGAGAGAAGCTCAGAGAAGGTGTCACAGAATGGCATGAGGCCACCAGCGGGAAGGAAGGATGTGGGAAATAGGAGATGGGTTTTGTCAGCATCTTATTTTTGCCTAGGGATGATGGCTCTGTCCTCGTACTTTACAGTGTCACCACTGTGAGACTGCAGTTTCCCCAAGAAGGAGTTACATTTTAATTAGCTATAGGTACCCGATTTCTGATATATCAGTTCTTTTCCCTGGGCCTCCTTGTTTCCAGTTTTTTGCTCATGTCCGCCACTTGCTACTCCTTTTTTGTGTATCAGAAGGAAACCACCAAGCAGCCTGGAAATCCTATTACCAGACCTCCAGATATTGTCGAGTTCTCCTCCACGGTTGCACAAATGCTGAAAAAGTGGTTCTCTTTCAACAGTGTCTTGTCAAAACTCCAGGCACAGTTTGTTTTTGACATTTGCTGCTACTGTTAAATAATAGTCTTGCTTCTGTCATAGCTAATGTTGACTTGAAGGCATTTGGAGGGCATTTCTCAACTCTAGCCTTAACAGTAAGACCTGGGTCTTGACAGATACTTTTTTAAAATTTTTTTTATTTTTTGCTTGCCCAAGGCAACTGAATGTAAGGGTTGCAACCTTTGCTTTCCTAACCTCAAGAAAATTTCAAATGGGCACGCACCACTTGAAACTTTAGATGAATTGTGTGCATGTTCTTGAACTCAGACATAAACACACACACACACACACACACACACACACACACACACACACACACACACACACACAAGCTGGAGTTCTTGAAGATTTGCCATTCTAGGAGTGATGTTTGAATCCATTAAATAGTATCTCATTTTAAGACCTCTTAAGTCCTGGCTCTTTTGCCTTGGTAAACCTTTCTCTGTTAGAATGTCATACTTAATTACAGGTCTCTTTAAAATCAATAAGCAGTTTTATTGTTTCTGTATTTGCAATGGCGCGAGCCCTTGAGCACTGCCCAGCTAAACAGCATGCACTGCGTGCCATCTGTCAGAATCTGGGCTCTTAACACGTAGCACTTTCTTCTCTGGCTATATCCCTTAGAAATTTAATTTATGCTCTCTTCCCCACTTCAGTGAGAAGGCATCTCTTGCATTTTACCCAGAATGTCTTCTAGACAAATGTGTAGAGACCTTTTAAGGGCATTGCAATTTCTGAAATGTTCACCATTTGTGAGATAATAGAGGGGAGGCTAAGACAAAAAAAATTGGGCAGAGCAAGTGAAAATTGTACAAGAATTCTGTGGAATTGCGTGGGAGTTGGCATTGATTGTATGTGAAGAGGCCAAGAAATGCACAGTTGGTTTCAGAGTAAATACCAAAGGAATGGTTAATTAGACTGTTCTGTTTTGCAGTTTCAGAAAAATAGAAGTATACCAATCAATCATTAGCATTTTCAATAAGTAAGGCAGATTGGGTCTGGAGCTGTTATGTGGAACAGTAGACCGTAAACCCAATGGAGAGGTGTCCATCATGCCCTGTGGCACACCTTTCTTTGACGACCCCTATGTCACAAAATGCATCCTCAAATTTTGAGAAATAACTTTTAGAGATTTCCAAAATTACAAGCGCTGAGCCTGTGAATTATCATACCATTATATCACCTCACTCTCTCTTTTTATCCTGATGCTGATATTTGTCTGGGAGACTAGGTTTAAATGGCAGTGGTTTTTCCTCTGAAAAGAATATGGGCTCATTTGAAATCAGGGTATAATTACCCCATGATGATTCATAGGCCTCACGTGGCCACCGAACTGAATTCTAAGATGCACAGAGAAGAATAGTATAGCCAGAGGGGACCCTAACATTCATCTAGGACAAATACAGTTAGGACGGTCTGGTCTTGGCATTTTGCAAACGAAGAAGCGCAACTCACATTGCTTAAGTGCTTGTTCCAGGTCACATGGCCAGCTCGTAGCAGAATGAGACATTTCAGTAGCGTTAAGAGGGCAATAACATTTCAATTAATGAAAAGCGTAGATTTGATTTTATAACTCTGGCAGATTTATGGCGGTGTTGACAACTGGTAGGAAATGGGCATTCGTGAGTTGTAAATGTTGTTGTTATGACGGGCAAGTATTTGTTACCTTAAGTAATAGTTGGTAAATAAGACCGAGTATCAGTTATATGCTTTATATTTACCACCTCATTTACTCCATTAAGGCTATGAGGTCAGTATTATCTATAAAGATGTAAGATCAGTCCTTTATATGTGAAGCAACAGAAGCCTCCAGAGGTCATAATCTGCCAGTGTCACACAAGTAGACTCTACGGCCAGAGACAGAGCCCAAGCGCTCATTCTTCTCAGGATGCCTCTGGACTGCTTGTGATTCAACACAGGTGTATGTATGTTGGTGGGAAATGCAATGTTAGACGTGGAACTTAAACGTGTATGAAAGTCATGTCCTTGCCCTTCCTAAACAAATTTAAATTTTAATTGGAATAATGAACAACATCAATGGTACAATTCTTGGCTAGGAAATGATTTCTGAGCCTGAGATTTATTATTTTTTGATGAAATAAGTTAGAGGTCTTGAAAGAAGAGGTGTGGGAAAAGATTATATGAATCATGATGTATTAAAGTGGAGATATTTTTAAATCAAAGAATTAAGTTAAATATTCTCATAATGAAGAAATAGGATGTAATGCACTTCTTACCAGATACATTTTCATTTATGACTTAAATCTGAGCTTTCAAGCTACTCTGTTGTCTTCAATTTTAAAATTAAAGTTGACATATTGAAAACATTTTCAAAGTTGTTGGTACATCCACAAGAGAATAATGACAAGATGGACCCGTCATTTTCTAAATTTCCATTAGACTTGCATATGAAAAAGCGTCACAAGCATTATTTGTGAAGTTGGAAGTGATTTTTGCATGTTATCCCCTATATTTTTGACATTCATGACCTTAATGAAGACAGGGAAAAAAATATGATTAGGGCTATTGTCAGATCAAGGACTCAATTTTACTATAAATTCAAGAAGGTAATTACTTCCTCTCCCTCTGCCCCACCTTTAGCTCTGCAAAGGATAGCCCTACATACCGCTTTAAACTACTCCTTCCTGAGCATGCCCTTCCTAACTAAGCCAATGGGGAAACTAGAACTGCAAGGTCATGGTGATGAACGGGGTTGGCTGGGCGGGGAATCCAGGGCTGATGGCTATATCAGTTGGGACTTTGGGGGTTATGCTTGACAGAATACCTGATCCAAAATGACTTAGGCAAGCAAGAAAGTTATTGGCTCATGAAACTGGCTTCACATATAATTGGGATTCAGGTTTCCAAAATTGGCATCAGGATGTAGCTGCTTCTGTCCCTTTGGTCTACTGCTGTGTCGCCATTAGTCTTGGGCTTCCTAGAGGCAGGATGGTGTTGGCAGTGCCAGCCTCGTGTCCTCTCCCACTCACAAGCCATCTCTCAGAAACCTCAGCAAAGGTCTCAATGTATCTTGTTGGCTCTGGTCAAGTCAAGCGTCCACTGCCAGACCAATTCCCAAGGCTGGTTCTCCACAGAAAAAATGGGACATGATGATAAAAATAAGGTAAATGTAAAAAAAAGAAAAACAAAACCCAAAATACCAACACCAACCAAAAACAAAAACAAGTGTCCTGTATCAGAGCCATAAAGTCATAATGAAACAGAAGCTGGAAAAGCAAGAGAAAGGAGCTAGTTGCCGAGAGAGACAATAGGAAATGAGAGAAGAGAGGAAAACCATTTGTTATCTTTCTACTCCTCGTGAAACCTACATGTTCCTTCCAATAAACTCTTCAAAAAGGATTTAAATTGGTTTTCCGTTCTTTGTAACTAAGTAACCATGACTAAGATAGTTTGCTACTGTTCCCTTCACTGATTAAGGCTGGATTCCAGGTAATACATAAGCTATAGATGCCCGGCAGATAACTTGTGTCCTTCATGGGAAGAGAAGACCGCCCACCAAACAGATTATCCAGATTACTGGAAGTCATCAGATGTATGGTTTGAACTAAATGAACTTGGAGCCCCCCATGAAACCTGAAGTTCTGAGGTGCTCAGAAAACACCTACACTCAGTTTCATGCAAAACTCACCCTTTTCAACCCCTTTCCCACTTTTGCCAGATACATTTTAATTTATTACTTAAATTTGAAGCAAGGAAGAAAGTTCCCAGCTCAACTTTCTTACTTGGTTCAGCAGAGGAGACTCCTGATAATCCATGTGTCAAAGCATGAATTGGCCACACTTCCTTTTAAATAGGATGTTCTTTTGCAAACAAGAACGTTTAGGTCAGTGAGGCTGGAGACCCCCACCGATGTGATTCCCTAGAATCTGAGCCAGACCAACTCAACCATTTCAGTCTCTCGTTTGAAAGGAAAACAAGGCAAACTGAGAAAAGAGAGTCTAGAACCTCTCCCAAGGAAACCATCCTACATTTTTAGCCATTCTCCTCTTCATTTGGCATCTACCAAATGTGAGGTTAACAAGGCTTGAGAGATTGATTTGCACTTGAGGATGAGAGGAATGCATTTTATTCAGTTTCTGCTGCAAGCCCTGAAGCAGGCAGGTTGTGGGACTACCTTTGGACAAATCTTTTCATGATGTCATGATTCAAGAGAAAGATCACAGTTTCCCAGAGATTCTGTGCTAGTAGAGGACAGGTTGTCAGGGCTGCTTGTCCATCCCATCTTGCTGGCTCACCATGAATGGATCCAGGTGGAACACCACCAGCTCCAGCATCGGAATCAGGTTCCCTAGCCTGTCTCTAGAAGCTTCTGTGGAGTTGTACAGGGGTACCACCTGTAGTCATATGGCTCAGGTCCCTGTCATATTCAGCTAAACAACTTTGATTTTTGGCAAGCCAAATAATTCCACTAGTATAGGATGTCTTTATACTTTCAGAATGAAATTGTCTTATTTTGCCAAACCATTATGTCCTTTCTTAGTAAAGTTGATACACTGGGTCAGTCTGCCCTCCCCTTTGTCCTAAACCCCTTTCTCTCTTCATAATTACTGGAATACATATGGAATGGAGCAAAACAAAACACAAATTTTGCCCTCCGAAGCCAAACTATGTAGGGAAATGTTACGTCACTCTTGGCAACTGAGAGCTGGACTTGAAGATAATACAAGAAACTCACCATTTCTGTGTTGTTTTTTAATGATCCTCCTCTCCCCTGTGGGTTGATTAGTGTGTCTTTCCATGGGCTGTCTTCAGTTCTTGTCCTGGGAAAGTGCCAAGCCTCACACCCACAACCTATAAATGAAGAAGGAAGGTCATGCACACGGGAGTTGTAGAGTGCAAGAGATATCTGTCAAAAACACAAGTCCTCTCACCTAGAGCCTTTATCCCTTGTAGAACCTTAGTTTTTTGTTATTTTATATATCCTAATCATATTAAAAGTGAATTTATTTTACACTGAATTATTTGTTCAGAAATCAAAAGTATACATCATTCAGGTAGCATTCGATTGAAAACCTCTTTCTTTGCATCTGCTGTGGTCTTAGCTCTGCAGTGCTATGACATGAGGCAGGCAGGAGTTGCTGTCAAAGGATTAGTCCATATCATCCAGCAAATTACACCCTCTTTCTAGGACAAAATACTGCTTCTCTGCACATGAGGATTAGTGCTGTATGGTGGGAAGGCTCTGGATCAAGGTCCAAACCTCACGGATCTCGGTTTAGCTCTGCTAGTAGTTTGTCGGCTGACACAACAACTTTGAGTCTGTTTCCTCACAGAATGAAGCCACTGGATGGGCCGGTCTCTGAAAGAGGCAACAGAGCAGAGTGACTAACGTTGGAGTCCCGGCTCTGCCCTCACTCTTGGATTCAACTTGAGGAAGTTATTTTACCTCCACTTGCCTTGTTGTTGTTGTTGAATCTGTAAAATGGGGATGCCATGAGTTGATGCGAGGATTAAACAGCCTCAGACATACAGAGTGCCTAGAAGAGAGCTTGGCTCAGAGTCAGTGCTCAAATGGTATTATCAGGAACATCACCAACTAAAATCCCTCCAAGCCATCAATAGGACCTTGTCCTACCCACCATAGAAATGTAAAAGAGGACTCGATTTTTTTTAACTTGATGTGGGGAGAAAAAAAATCCATATATGAAAAAATTAGGAGGGGTGTCTGGGTGGCTTCGTCGATTAAGCGTCCAAGTCTTTTTAAAAAATATTGTATTTATTTATTTATTTATTTATTTATTTATTTATTTATTTAGAGAACATGAACAGAGGGAGGGGGAGAGAATCCGCTGAGCATGGAGGTGGTCATGGGGCCCGATCTCATGACCCTGAGATCATGACCTGAGCTGAAATCAAGAGTCGGACCCTTAACTGACTGAGCCATCTAGGTGCCCTGTGTGTCTGACTCTTGATCTTGGGTCAGGTCTTGATCTCATGGTCGTGAGTTTGAGCCCTGCATGGGGCTCCATGCTGGGCATGGAGCCTACTTAAAAAAAAATTAGGAAACAATACAAAATTATCTGATTAAGTGAAAGATAGATTCTCCTGTCAAGTAGTATCAATAAAAGTTAGAAAATACAGACCTTGGTCAATCTTGGGGGGCCCTTTTCTTTATGGCAAGAGTGATTTTATCTTCTCCCCTCTGGCAACCATCAGCTTCTCTGTATTTATGGATCTGTTGCTGTTTTTGTTTGTTTGTTCATTTGTTTCATTTTTAAGATTCCACATACAAGTGAAATCATATGGTATTTACCTTTCTCTGTCTGATTTATATTACTTAGTATCATAACCTCTAGCTCCGTCCATGTTATTGCAAATGGCAAGATCTCATTCTTTTCTATGGCTAATATTCTATTATACATATGTGTGTATATGTTGGTATACATATTATACACACACACACAACACACACACACTACATACATATATCACATCTTCATTCATTCATCTGTCAGTGGACACTTGGGCTGCTTCCATATCTTGACTTTTGTAAATAACACTGCAGTAAACGTAGGGGTGCATATATCTTTTCAAATTAGTGTTTGACAAGAATGATTTTCGGGTGGAGATGATCTAACAGACTTCTCCAACAGACCTTATGATTTTTTCATACCCACTCTTCCCCTGGAACTGGCTCCTCCCCAGGCTTTCCACATCTCAGGAAGAGCAACATTCTCTCAGATCAGTTGGACCAAAAATGAACAAGGATACAAAAGACTTAAGTAACCGAATCATAAAGGTAGATATGATCAATATATATCAAACTATGTGCCCCAAAGGTAGAGAACATATTTTTGCTTTGTGTGTCTGTGGAATGGCTATACTAATTGGCCATACCACTGATCACCACAAATGAAATCACAGTAAGTTTCAAAAAGCAGAGGTAATGTGGACATTTTCTATTCACAATGCAGTAAAATTTAAAATTGATAAAAAATCAGAATTTTAAGAAAGTTGTCATTTAAACAACTTTTGAGTCAAAGGAAAAGTACAGATTAAAACTGCAGAATTTCTATAACCCAATAATAATGAAAATACTACTACTTACTAGATTTTGAATCTAAAGGATTGAACTAAAGCAGCACACATGGGAGATGTCGTAGCCTATACAAGGAATATTTATTTAAATATAAAAGGGATGAAATAGAAGGAATTAAGAATCAACTCAAAAAAGTTAGGAAAAAAAGGACAACAAAATAAACCAGAGGAAAGCAGAAGAATTAAAATAAGAATTAATGAGGTAGATAATGGGGGAAAACACAGTGAATAAGTGAATACCTGGATCACTGAGGCAAAATCAGTAAAACAGATAAGCCTTCTCAGACATCAAGGAAGAAAGAACAAAGGCAAAACAAACAAAAACGACAAGAAAACTGCAGAAAGCAAGGAAATTTTAAAAACAATTTTATGCAAATTTATCTAAATTTGCAAATTTGAAAGAAGTGGATACGTTTCCAGGAGAATATAATTTACTGAAACCAACTCCAGAACATCTAAATAAGTCAATTTTCATAGAAAATACTAGGTAGTGTTATAAAGGAATTAATATTTAAAAAGCACCAGAGCTAGAAGTTTCCTGGGCAAATTTAGCCAAACGTTTAAAGGATGGATGGTTCCAACACCATTTAAATTGTTCCAGAGCAGAGATAAAGAAGGGCAACTTTTTTTTAACCCTGCTAGGATAACATCAGTAACAAAGGCTATAGAAAAAAATAAATAAATAAATGAATCTCATACATGAATATTGATGCATAAATCCTAAATAAAATATTAGCAATCAGAATGCAGCAGCATACAAAAAGAATAATTCTTCACAACCAAGTGCAGCTTATTCTAAAAATGCAAGGACAGTTCATCAAAATAAATCTGAGGAGAAAAATCATATCATCATTTCTGTAGATGCGGAAGATGCATTTTTGAGAATCCAAACTCACATAAAAAACCCTGGGAGGACAGATCAGAAATTGTTGAAACCCGTGACTCATGGGGCAGAGAACAGGGGTACAGAATGGGGCAGATATAGGCATGAGTGGGGGACCAGGTTCTCAATGTGTATCTTTTTATATCATTTTCATTTTTGGACTATGGGATCCTTTTACCTGTTCAAAAAATGAAATTCTCGATGGATGTTAAATATTATTATCTAGTTACCATTGTATTCTGTGCCAGGAACTTTGAACTGTGTTCTTGTTGAAAAACTAAGCTTCAAGTGAATTACAGACAAGAGCAACACTATGTGTTGGGTCGGAGTTAACTAAATAAAAACCAAATGTGCTGGTTACCTCCCTTCTAGAAAGAAGAGCTCTCTTGGCTCCATCTTGACCACAGGGTGGAGGCTAACCCTGGACTAACCTGAACCAGAGACTGATACACAAGAGCCGCTGACCCGCATCTGCAACAACTCGGCCATCCACATCCAGGTCTTCAGGGTTACACCCAAGTAATGCAAATGAGGATGGCCACTTTCTCCGCCCACCCCCACATAAGTAGGCTCAGAGGCCCTTCTTGTACTGAGTACAGTCATGGACCACCTACCAGAGCCGCGTAAGAAAAAGCCTGTTCCCTCATAGCCCAGGGGACTCTGAATTGAGAGGGAGAGTATTGTCTCTTGTTGGGCCCAAGCAGTGGGTCTTCCCGAGTCTTTGTGGTCTGTAACCATTGTCCTAGACAATAAAAACTACCAAGTTGTGTTAGTAAAAACAACAACAAAAAAAAAACACACACACAAACAACACAGCACAAACAACCCACTATGGACTTTGATAAGTCATGTATTACGTCCCAAGTCCACAATGCTGATGTGACTTTGTCATTTGATATGGGAGGAAAACAAAACCAGAAGTGATACGCTCCAGTCATGGTGGCAGAGCTCTGGCCTCCGATACGTCTTCCTCAAAAACAAACTGTGAAGTGGTTAAATGGGCAGTGTCGGCCAGGACTACTTGAAGGGTCCTGACATTGTCCTTAGACACCGACTCCACTGCGTTTATTGGGGACCTGCCCTGTGCCAGCTTCAGGGACACAGAACTCAACATCTCCCCACTTGCCTCCAGAGGGCTCAGACTGGAGAGGGACACATGAGCTGGGGCCACCTGTTAGTGTCTGCTTCTCCAGACGTGAGCAACAGGTACAGAGGAATCCTACTGGAAAGCTCCGCCACCCAGCCAGGGCCTTCAGGCCAGGCAAGCCTGCCCAAGTTTTCAGGGGTGAGTTGAAGTTTGCAAGATGCAGAGGTGCCAAGAAGTGGTGAAAGCCACACCTCTGCCCAAAAGCCCCTCCGTCTGCTCCACGGACCACTCTCATTGCTCAAGTCGCCCCCACAGAGGCAGTTCGGGCAAGGGCACTCTCTGTTCCTCTCCGTCTCATACTGGTGCGGTTGATTATGTTTGCCACTGTATCCCTAGGACCTAGCCCAATGCTTGGCATTCCATGGGTGCTTGGTAAATACTTGGCAAGTGAGCAAAGGGTTTTTAAGCTGTGTTCTTCAAAGAAAACTGGCCAGGAATGTTTGCATCATGTGTTCCATTTCTTTATTTTTTAAAAGTTCATTTGAGAGAGAGAGAGAGCAGGAGCCAGGTGAGGGGCAAAGAGAGTAGACTCCCCGCTGAGCAGGGAGCCCGATGCGGGGCTCCATGAGGGGCTTGACCCCAGGACCTGGAGATCATGACCTGAGCCCAAGGCAGGCACTTAACTGACTGAGCCACCCATTTCTTTGGGTAAACCTCCATGACAAACACGAAAACCCATTCAGGTGCTTGTTCTTTTCTGAAAGAACCTGTCAGGACTGATTGAGGGCCCGGTAACAGCTTGTTAATACTGGGCTAGGGAACAGTAATCCCCTGACCTGAGTCCACTTAACCCTGTTCCCTGTGCTCTGCCCCCTTCCCTCTCCTTCCAGCACACAGCTCCTCTCTCCCTAGGAATCCTAGCAAGGAAATCACGTCTTTTAGATGCAAATACATTTTAAAGGGCTGCCTAAAGCCTGTGTCCCCCCTTGGCGGGTAGTACACAGACGTCCCGCTGCTACTTATTGTTTATTGTGTGATCCTCAGCTGCTCACTTCAAACCCTAGTTTCTCCCTCTGTAAAAGAGAAATGTCACTCCTACTCTGTTTATTGGCCATGTTTGTGAAACTCCCAACGGAACACCTGGGACATAATAGATGCTCAATAAACAGGAGCTGAGAACAGTTGCTATCATTATTGGTGACGGCAATGGTGGGTTTATCGGTTTATTTATCAGTCCCAGCACATTACAAATACCCATCAGCAGAGCCTGCTCCTTATCCTATTACGCGTGCGTGTGCAGGGAACAGTGACGAGAAGACGAAGATATTGAGAAAGTCATTAAACAGTTCTGCGTGAGTGGGGCAGTGAAGTGTGAAATCTTGGCAAAGGGAGACTGGGTACAAATAAGACTGAAAACAAGGCCTTTTCGAACCACAGGGACAAACACGGTCTTTAGATACACTGAAGCCTGGGTTTAAGTACCCAGAACTCCATCAAAATAGATTCTTGGTGTCTGACCTAACTCATTTGCCCTCCAACTTGCCTGGACCCTTGGGCAGATGCTCACTTCTTTCCCTCCTTCCCCTCAGCTCACTCTTGGTCTGTCATCTCCGGGCTCGGCTTCCTGTGCCCTTCCCGGGTCTTCCTCCTCAGGTGCTGGTGCGTGCCGCCCTGACCCACCCCGTCATGCAGGCCAGGACCCCATAGTTGCTTTCAATTTCTCTTCTGCTTTCTCTGTCGTCGTTTGTTTGCTGTATGTGAACAGTCCTCACACTTTCCGTCCCCTCTGGCACATTCCACGTGCAGTCACCAGGGATGGACCTCTGTGGTGGCCCCCCAACTGCCTCTCCGCCCTCAGCAGTCGCCCACACCCACCGCTCCCAGTTAGCCCTTCACAGTGTAGTCAGAACGAGCCTTCCAGTGCAGTCACTGCTGCCCTCAGAGGACAGTCTGTCTCCTTAGCATGGCGCCCAAGGCCTTCAGGACCCGCTCCTGCCCACCTCTCCACACCTGACCCCTCCCACACTGAAGGGCAGAAGCTCTGCTCTCACCCAACCCTCAGGGTCTTCAGTCGGACGCTCCTCTTGCCTCTCCCCACCTCCTCACCAGAATTCAGCTCAGGGACCATCTCCTCCAGGAAGCCTTTGCGGACTGTCACCTGTCCTCACTCAACTTAATTCACAGTATTGACATCGTAGTATGGTTGCCTCTCAGCTGTCCATCTGCCTGTAGGGGACAGTGGTGAAGAGTGGGTCATCTGGAGCCAACCCACCTGGGTTCACAACCGGGCGCTCCCACCTATCAGCTGTGGGGCCTTGCACAAGTTTTCACACACCCCTCCACACACACACACACACACACACACACACACACACATACACCGTTGCTTCAGCCCCCCACCCGCAAACTGAGAGGGACCACGGCACCTGCTTCTCAGGTTGTCGTGAGGGTAAAACAATTCATACACCTAGAGCACTGGGAATGGAGGTGGCACATTATAAGCCCTGCATGAGCGTGAATTATTATTGTTAGATCACCTTGAGGGCAGGGCTCTGTTTTATTCACCTGCTGAGCCCCTGGCACTGAATTCATAAACAGTAATAGCACTAACATTGATGAGCAGAACAACGGGTGTTTGTAGAGATAGCCCTGCATACAGCCTAGAAAATGTCTACATATACCCTATCTCATTTAGTCCTCAGCACCCTGCTGTCAGATACCTAAGGACTAGCCCCATTTCCCAGGTGAAGAGACTAAGGCACAGAGAGTACTGGATTGGTCCAACCAGTTGGAGGAGCAAACAGTACAGATGGTGTTCAAACTGGCCCTTCTGACATCAGTACACATGCGTTTGGAATTTGGGGACTTCAGTCGCTGAGACTGGGTCAGCATCTTCTCCTTGTCCAGATTTTGGGTCTGGCAAATTCCTGCTTGTACTTAACTCCCAGCTTCAAAGTCACTGCCCCTGGGGAGCCTGGCTGGCCCTTCCAGGACCCCTGGACTCTGCAGTTGAAGCCACCACGTGGCATTTCTCTCTGTCTCTCTCCCTTTTTCTGATATCTCTTCTACTCTGTGAGCTCTCTAGAGACAAGGGCCACTCAGGATCCATCTCAGTATCTCCCAGGCCTAGCACGGCACTGGCAGGTGAAGGCACAGGACCCAAACCGAACAAACTGTGGTTCCTTTGGTGGGTGATGGGCTCACAGAGTGGCAAGTGACACGGGCCATCGGCAGAGGAGCGCTGTGTGGGCGGCCAGTGGCCAGGCCTCCTGGCTCCTGCCTGGTCCCACTGTTGAAGTTCCTGGGCATTGTTCCTCACTTCTTCCCTGGGACTCTCAACCCTTCCCCATGGGGGCCACAATAGCACCTCTGCTGGAAAGCTAGGCACAGCTCCTCCCTCCAGCTTTCCAGCACCCATCTCGACCTCCATCTCCAAACCAAGGTCCTCAGAGTCTGAGGTGGTTTCGCTGTAGGGAGCCAGGAGTGGCTGCAAGTGTAATGACTCCACCCCCCAGCTTGACAAAAGGGGAAGAAAAAAAAAAGAGAAAGGCTAAAGGCTGCCAACCACTTTTTGAGCCTTCATGATAGGTGTATACCCCGAAACTCTATGGTATGGATTGATATAAGGCAAGAACAGTGCCTTGTATTCAAAATACCCATATCTTCTCCCCAAAGTCTGGCCCTCCACAGAATACCAGTCTCATTGACCTCAGCCAGGAGCTGTGCACCCTGTCCAATCGTGAGGAAAATGTGTGGCAAGGCTCTGGACCATGAACAAGGCACCGGCTCTTTCTGAAATGGTCAGAGCCCGTTAGCAATGGATACTGCAGTGAAGAGTTCAGTTTTCAGGGCTAACCACTGTGGAAGGACAGATGATTTTAAGCAGGTTGGGAAGTTTATTCACTAACCTTTCGAGCCTTGACTGGCCTGCCAAAGTTGCCCATGTCGCTGAGCTCTGCCTTGAATTATTTCTATGGTTCCCACATCTTTGAGAAACTCCTCGAGATTCAGATCTTGAGTTATGTTGGTTCAGGTCCTCTAAGAAGCAGACACCAACACAGTGTTACACATGCATGAAAGAGATTTATTGGGGGGGGGGGGGGAATGCCTGTGAAGGAAGAAAAGCCAGAGTCTTCAGACAGAGATACAGGTCTGACATCTCTGAAACGAGGTAGGAGGAAGAGAGAGTGGGCAGCAGGAGTGTTGGGCCGCAGGGCCGTCCTCAGAAAGTCTCAACCAGACCAATGAGGAATCCTCAAGCCAAAGGTGTTTTGAAACTCCCGTGTCTGTAGGAATGGGCCTGCATGAACGCCTTGGCTATGTTCAGCCTTTGGCTGGAGCGGCCCGGGGGAAGTATGGCAGGAACACGAGGGTGAATCAGAAGGGCAGCAGCTGGAGCTGTCAGTCAATTACGTTTCCCAGAGCTGGAGATCTGGGCACAGTTTCTTCCCCATCAGCCCCCTGGGTGGGGGCATCCGATGATCTCTCGCAGATCGTCGAAAGCCTCTTAGCCACTGGTCAGCTTTCTGTGTTGGGTACATGGATCCAACCTTCTTATTCCTTCTGGGATCTCCCACTCCAAATAAGGAGGGTTGACAGGATCTTGGAAGTCCAAAAATGATAAATATCCAGCATAAAAAGAACTTTGTGAAAGGTGTTGTAATTCTTCCCACACCAAAAAAAAAAAAAGTTTCTTAGCCAAAAGAGTTCAGAAAACACCTGTTTTTAAACAGTGTTAAACAGATTTCCAGGATTTCTTACAGCTCTTACCAGGTTGATATATATCTTGAGTCTTCAAGGGAACAAAATAGCGTGTAGAGTTTGTCAAATTTATATGACCATTGACTGCCCTTCCACCTCCAAATTTTATGATATTTTTTAGAGTATCTTATGAGACATGCTCTTGGAAATGCTGAACACACTGTGTATCTCCTGTGTATCCCTCCAGAGCCACTCCCCAGCCTTCCCCACCCTGCTCTGTGCCCACGAGGCTGACCTTCCTGGACAGTGGCCCTCCCTTGTGCTTTGTCAAGCTTGTCCAAAGTAGAACTTTGGGATGATGGAGATACTCTGCGTCTGTGCTGTCCTGTAGGGAGAGCCATTAGCCATATATGGCTATTGAGCACTTGAACTGTGGCTAATAGGACAAAGGACCTGAATTTTAAATTTTAATTAGTTTAAATAGCTACATATACCTAGTGGCTCCTGTCCTAGACAGCAGGGTTCTAGATTTTGGCTTGGGTTTGACCAATAAGAAGCACCAGTGGGAGACGCGGGGGTAGAAGGAGAATAAAAAAGTTATTGATTTCCCTGGCCCCCTCCTGGTGCGGGTTGGCCGAATCTTCTAACAAAAGTCTCAGCTCTGGTCAGACAGCCCTTTATTCTGACACCAGTTCCAGTGTGTGTGGGTTTTTTTCCCCACACAAAGCAATTCTCCAACAATTCAGCTGAATTCTGACTATTTTCTGGAGATAGCGATGGATCCCCCAGGTTAAGGGCACAGGCCTATGAGACTGTCCCCTCCTCCTACTTCAGATGCTAACTGAAAGTTCAAGCTGTGACCTGCGCTTCCTACCCATCGGCTCTAGACCAGAGGTTCCAACAACCTCCTCTTTGGGTTTGATTAATTTGCTAGAACTGCTCACTGAGAGAAACTCAAAGAAATATTTTACTGACTAAAGTTATTATAAGTGATAGGATTCAGGAACAGCCAGATGGAAGAGATGCATAGAGTGAGGTGTGAAGAGAAAGGGGTGTTGAAGTTTCCATGCTCTCCCAGCACCTCCCACAAATTCACCTCCCTGAAAGCTCTCCACACCTGTCCGCTTAGGTTTTTGCGGAGGCTTCGTTACATAAGCATGATTGATTAAAAAATTGGCCACTGGCAACCAACCTCCAGGTGCTCTCCCCCCCCACACACAAAGGTCAGTGGGTGGGACTGAAAGTTCCAACCTTCTAACCAGGTTGTTGGTCCTCCTGGCAACCAGCCCCTCATCCTCAAGAGCTTTCCAAAAGTCACCTCCATAGCTTAATTCAGATGTGGTTGGAAGGGCTGGAAGGGGTTTGCTGTGACTCTCAGGACATCTTTACTGCTTTTATCACTTCGCAAATTCCCAGGGTTTTAGGAGTTGTGTGCCAGAAATGGGGACAAAGACTGAATACCTATTTCTCGTTATAAATCACAATATACATGGGGCTCCTGGGTGGCTCAGTTGCTTAAGCGTCTGACTCTTGGTTTTGGCTCAGGTCATGATCTCAGGGTGGTGAGATCGAGTCCCACATCGGGAGTCGAATTGGGATTCTCTCTCTCCCTCTGCCCCTCCCACCATGTGCGTGCACGCTCTCTCTCTTTTTCTCTCTCTCAAATAAATAAATCGCAATATACACAGCCCTCTCCATACAGCCACCATCTACCAGGTTCAGCAGACACTTCCACCACTTTGAGGCTGTGCATGGTTGGCAGGCTACTGCGCCAACCTTGTAGGTTTCTCCGTGTCCCCTGCCTACACAATTATAAATAGTCCTGTGAAGTTCTGCTCAATTGCTCAGGTTGAGCATGTCATCTCTTTCCTGCCAGGACCCTGCCTGGAGCACTGATGTAAAACTGGTGGGTTTTAATTCTGAAAAATATGTATCATGTAGTAATAGTGAAGAAATCAGAAAACATTTATGATGAGGATGAAAAATCCTTGCCCCAAACACTCCTTGCCCCTCCACCCAAGACACAGAGGCAAGAACCTCAAAACCCTTTCTGTTTTTACTTTGAATGATTTCTTCCAATACCTCAAAATAATACGCTAAGGCCACTATTAGGGCTCAGTGGACTCGAGACATCATCGGTGCCTCTTGCAGGGCTGAATGAGAATTTCTGTCACTTACATCACCCCTTCCTATCTCCTTCCAAATTTTGATCGTTATAGTAGTATTTTTAGCTTCCTCTACTGGTTGCCATATAGCTTTAAATAATATATACTTAAATTTCTAATTCTTGTTCTGTTGCTTTCAACTGTGTCTCTTAACCTTTCATTTTGCAAAATGAAGGCAATGCCTTTTCAATCCTCTCTTCTTCCCTCCTCCCTTTTCCTCTCCCTGCTTCTGTCCAGCTATGTCTTTCTTTTTTACATCATCATTGTGGATAATATTTACCTTGTGCTTTGTAACAACTAAGTTTTCTATGCTTTGTCTATGAATTTTTTTAAAGATTTTATTTATTAATTTGAGAGAGAGAGCCAGCACGAGTGGGGTGAGGGGTAGAGGGAAAAGCCGACTCCCTGACGCAGGGCTCGATCCCAGGACTCCGGGTTCATGACTTGAGCTGAAGTCAGACACTTTACCAACTGAGTCACCCAGGTGCACATGTCTATGCATGTTTTGAAAAACTAAAAGCCAATCATCATTTACATTATGTCAGTATGGTCTAGGGCAGAACAAAGCAGCATGCATTTTCTTTTTTTCTAAGTTTTTTTCTTTTAATTCCAGTATAGTTTCTTCTTATACAGAGTTATATTAGTTTCAGGTGTATAATATCTGATTCAACACTTCTATACATTACTCAGCACTTATCATGGTAAGTGATTCTTAATCCCCATCCCCTACCCCACCCATCCCCCACCCACCTCCCCTCCGGTGACCAGCAGTTTGTTCTCTATCTTAAGACTCTTTCTTGATCTCTCTCTCTCTCTCTCCTTAGCTTATTTGTTTTGTGTCCTGAATTCCACATATAAGTGAGAAACCCTACAGTATTTGTCTTTCTCTGATTGACTTATTTCACTTAGCATTATACTCTCTAGCTCCATCCATGTTGTTGCAAATGGCAAGATTTCATTTTTTATGGCTAAATAATATTCCATTGTGTGTGTATGTGATATATATGTGTGTGTGTGTGTGTGTGTGTGTGTATATATATCACATCTTATCCATTTATCTATTGATGGACACACTTGGGCTGCTTCTATAATTTGGCTATTATAAATGTTACAATAGACATAGGGGTACATGTATCCCTTTGAATTAGAGTTTTTTTATTTTGGGGGTAAATACCAGTAGTGCAGTTACTGGATCGTAGGGTAGTTCTATTTTGAATTTCTGAGGAACCTCCATACTGTTCTCCACAGTGGCTGCACCAGTTTGCATTCCCACCAACAGTGCATGAGGGTTCCTTTTTCTCCACAATCCTCGCCAACACCTGTTGTTTCTTGTGTTGTTCATTTTAGCCATTCTGACAGGTGTGAGGTGATATCTCATTGTGGTTTTGATTTGCATTTCCCTGTGATGAGTGATACTGAGCATCTTTTCATGTGTCTGTTGTCCATCTGTATATTTTCTTTGGAGAAATGTCTGTTCACGTCTTCTGCCCATTTTTCACCAGATAATTTGTTTTTCGGGTGTCGAGTCATGTAAGTTCTTTATAGATTTTGGATAACTAACCCTTTATCGGATACGTCATTTGCAAATATATTCTCCCATTCGGTAGGTTGCCTTCTATTTTTGTTGATTGTTCCCTTTGCTGTGCAGAATCTTTTTATTTTGATGTAATCCCAATAGTTTATTTTTGCTTGTATTTCCCTTGCCTCAGGAGACAAATCTAGGAAGAAGTTGCCATGGCCGATGTCAGAGAAATTGCTGCCCATGCTGTCTTCTAGGATTTTTATGGTTTCAGGTCTCACATTTAGATCTTGAACCCATTTTAAGTTTATTTTTTGTATGGTATAAGAAAGGGGTTCAGTTTCATTCTTTTGCATGTAGCTGTCAAGTTTTCCCAACACCATTTGTTGAAGAGATATTTTCCCATTAGCATGCATTTTCTCTTTTCCAGGTCCAATGTCATGGTGCTTTGCCAGTCAAAAGGGAGCATACCTGGCATCAGAGTCAAATGTACTTTTCCTCCCTCTCAAACTTGCTTTACTTTGTGTGGTTTTCTATTTAGACCATGGCTATTTTGCACAAATTTTATTTCCTCAAGTTTTGATTCTTTTCCTTATAAAGAGAAAAATGCATATTCTCATATGCCTGTGTTTCAAATATCAACCTGCTCCGTAGTCATTTAATTAATTTCTTAGAATCCTTTTCACTTTTCCTCTTCAAGGCAATATTCTTGAAACTCGGTGATTTTTTCCAATTGCTTTCAAGACCTGTGGCCCACTTCGTAACCGGGGCTCCTTTTCACTGGAATCCTGGTTGCTCTACAGTTTTCTATATTCCACAGTTCCCCTCTTTCTTGGTTTTGCCCACTCGCCCCTCTCCCTCTCTTTTTTGGGAGCACATCCTTAGGTAAATTCTTTCGAAGAAAATGGATGTGTGAGGCAAAATATTCTGAACATGTGAGGGTCTGAAAGCGATGTTCTTTTTCTTGTTTTTAAGCTGGACATAGAAGTCTAGGTCCAAAATAATTTTACCTTCATATTCTGAAGCCAGTGTCTTCCAGGATCCTTTACTGCTGATGAGAAGTCTGATCCATTTTGATTGAAATTCCCTTACAATTCCTGATTTATAGTCCTCCCCACCTCCACTGAGATCTCAGAAACACTTTCCTGGGTTGATTTGGTATTTCATCATGGTGTGTCCAGAATTTAGTCTTCTTTTAATTAATTCTGATCAATATTTGTGTTTCCCTTCAGCTCTTGGAATTATTTTATTGTCTCTTTGATAACTGTCTTCCCTACTTTCTTAGTTGCTTTCTGAACTTCTCTTAATTGGCTATTAAACCTCCCACATTTATCCTTCGTGCCTCCTTCTTATTCTCTTATCATTCTTCCTCTGTCATTTTGCTCAATGTTATAGGAAATTTCCTCAATTACATCTTCTTATCTTTCTATTAAATTTTTTTAGTTTTGGGGGCACCTGGCTGGCTCCATTGGCAAAGCGTGCAACTCTTGATCTCAGGGTTGTGAGTTGGAGCCCCATGTGGGGTGTAAAGATGACTTAAAAATAACATCTTTAAAAAATTATTGTTTAGTTATTATTTTTTAAAATTTGGAGATTTAATTTCCCAGAAATATTCACCATTTTTTCATTTGCATTTAAAGAAAAAAAATCCTGGCTTCCTGGTTTTCCCTTCTGGATATAAAATCTTTTCAAGTCTCTGGTTTCTTGAATTCTGTATAGTGTGCTTTTCTATTTTTCCCCTCAAGTCTCTTAGTTGTCCATTAATTTTTAAGAATGAATAAATAGAAATGCTGTTTTATGATGTGTTTGTTTATCTTTTCCTTTTAAATGTTTGTTCATATTTAAGTGTCAACTCATTTTTAGGAATGAAGAATAGCAATGCTGTCAGTTTCTGTGTCTGGGGACTTGTCATATCAACTGGCAAGCTTCTCTCTAGGGTATTCCTGAACAAGAAAACCTTACTTTAGGATGTCAATACTCACACCAAACAAAATAATTAATATCTTCAGAGGGAAAAACTTAATTTTTTTTGGCTGGGGTTCAGGCTGAGGTCCTGCCTATAAGACGCACTCCTTTCTCCACTCTCCTCCATTGTCACTCACCTCATGCACTCAGGGCCGCAGATACCTCTGTTCTGGTTTATCTGTTGACGTACTGACATTCTGTCAAATGCGTTTTGTCTTCCTGAAATCTGTCAACAATTTCTTCTTCAGAGATGGCGCTCCTCCTATTCTCTTCACTATTATTGATTTTATTATTAGAAAATTCCATCTATCATTTTGAAAGGATCTCGGGAAGGGGGGAGGCAAATTCTTGGCCTCAGTTCACCATCTTGAAATAGAAGCCCCTGAAATATCACTTAGGCAGTCCACGACATGCAGTCAGAGAGTGTCACCTCAAGGCTTTGACTGTGATGCCTTTATGAAAAAAAGAAAACAAAAACAACCCAAAACAGGTATTTTTGTTGAAGAACTCTTCCCAGCCGGAAGTTATTTATTCTGAGCTTTTACTTGGCAGTGTTGTGTTGCAGGTGACATAGTAGGTCTTCAGTAAATATCTGTTGAACAAATAAGTGAATGAATGAACAAATGAATGATTAAACCACTGGCTCAGTTGGTAGAGCATTCGACTCTTGATCTCAGGGCCCTGAGTTTAAGCCCCATAGTGGGCATGGAGCCTACTTTAAGAATAAATAAATAAATAAATAAAATGAACCACCAATTAATAACCGTATAAGGAAGTAGATAATATATATGTTCAGTCAAAAAAATAAGTGGAATGATTTACACATTTGTGCCTTCTATTTTTCGATACATTATCTTAGAGATATAGATAGTAATGCAAACAGACTGACTTTTTAAATGAATGTCAATAAATGTGTACAATTAAATAATGTTGACCTTTAAGACAAGTGTCCTGAAAGTTATACCTTTATTCTGAGGATACTACTGATGAACATTTTTGGGAGGTTCTGGTTTGACCTTCCCTTTGGATTCTGTGTCCCTTCCATCCATCCTTCCTTCCCTCTTTCCTTCCTTCCTTTGTTGCCTCAGTGGGGGAAATCTTTAGTCTTTGAGACATATTTTATTTTTTAAAATATAGCTAAATGCTACTTTGAATATATTTTTTAGATCAGAGTGAATGATGCATTATTTTTGTGGTCAAAAACGTGATAAGGCAGATCTCAAATGGGGTTATAACTAGATTATGAATAAAAAACCCCCAAGAGGAGGTACTTTTGTTTTGTTTTGTTTTGTTTTGTTTTTTTGTAAGCAATAGCAGAAGCTTTTTAAGAAGTATATACTTTTCCAAGGCGCCCAATATAAAGAGGGTAACATTCACACCAACGTACAAAATGAAACACTGCTTTATAACCACCCACCATGCATTGTCTTCATTGCTATTTATGATAATGATTACCGCGAGGTTGATAATAATGGTAGCTGTCATTAATAAGTGCCTACTGTGCAAAGCCAGAAGCTTCATATGCATGATTCATTCAGTTGGGTTATGATCCCCATTTTTACAGATGAGGAAACTATAACTCAGAAATTTTGTTTAATTCCAAGATACTCAGCTAGGAAATGACAGAGCTTAAGTGCATAATTGGGTCTGTCAAACCCTAGTGCTGAGTTCGTCCACCTCCCAATTTTACTTGGACAAGTATTCTCTTTCCTATATGAGGAATCTAAGCCAGTTGACCAAGGTGACAAGATTAGGTGGTTCGGTTCCAGGGTCCCAGCCTAGCAGTCTGTCCATAGCTCTCTCCTCTTCACCCTTCCTTGACAAAATCCCACTAGGCCAATGGTGAGCTCCTCAGCCAATGTCTGTGTGGCAAGGCACGGCTCTCATGCATGCTCTTGAATGGGGACGCAGAGTGACTCTTCTGTGTACCTGTGCCCAGCGTCTTGCAGAGAGGTGAGAGGCACCCTGGTCGTGTTGGTTCAAGAGGTTTGCCTAGTGTTCTGGCAAGTTGTTTTTTTTTTTAAAGATTTTATTTATTTATTTGAGAGAGAGAGAATGAGAGATAGAGAGCACGAGAGGGAAGAGGGTCAGAGGGCGAAGCAGACTCCCTGCTGAGCAGGAAGCCCGATGCGGGACTCGATCCTGGGACTCCAGGATCATGACCTGAGCCAAAGGCAGTCGCTTAACCAACTGAGCCACCCAGGCACCCGTTCTGGCAAGTTTTGTTTTGCCTCGTTTTCTGTGTGGTTATGAACCTTGATCCTGTTCTAACCTGAGCTATTGGTTAAGCCTCTGGCTCTAGCTTTTATCTCTTTGGCTGCTGAATTAGACCTTTTCTCTTCTTATCAAAGCTCAGCTAGGACAAAGTTTCTTGGGCTGTTTCTCTGGAGGTTTGGGCATCCCTTTGGAGTTGCCAGAAGTTTAGGCAAATGGGATGTGGAGGCAGTCTTCTTACTCCAGATATGCCCAGGTGATCAAAAGTTATGGTTAGACTAGTCTAGTTCCTGAAATGTGGGGCATAGGATGATACCCAAGGGCAAATCTGATCATGAAGGGAGACAAGAAGCCAGAAAAATGATTCCAGAAATTTCTGAACAGTGTGTGTGGGGGGGGGGGGGGGGGGGGGGGGTGTGCTGATGATTGCCATAATTCAAGAATCTGAGGGCTGAGACTGGCAAGTGAATGCTAACCAAAGGTCCCAGTTGTGTTAAAATTTGTCTTATATCCAGGGGTAACCAGTGCCCTGAATAAGAGGGCTATGGGACCCAAGAAATCAGAAGTTGGCAGGCCTTGATACTACCTGACATCACTGCAGGGGGTCTGGAGTATCAGCCCTTGAGCATTGGACAACCAAACTGTATTTGGAAATTCTGCTGGTTAGTGAACTGAAGGCTCTTCATACACTGACCCATTCGTTTCCCATTGGTTAAGGGTTAAGGCAATCTTCAGATGGCTGGATGCTTATTCTGAACACCAGGTGTAGTGCTAGCTTAGAAAGGGGTTGAAAACAATTAGCACCGTCAAATTTCTGAGGAAGTCCAAAGTACCCTATTCAGTGCCCAGCTGAGTAAAAGTGTGTTGTGCCTAAGTCTTTTTGAGGTGGGAGAATATAAATCTATATAAATATTAAAATATAGCTATGACTTTCTGGGTGATCAGACAGTGTATAAAAGGACTATGAATTGGTTGCAGATTTGTAGATTTTCCTAATGAACTATGGATCCATTCTCTTTTCCAGGGGATCACATTCCTACTCCGTAACTCAGCAAAAGGTCTCATTTAGGCTGAATTCTTCTATAAAAGGTCTCCTTACTTGAGCTGTGGCTATCTTGACTATGGTCATCATTACCCATTAGGACTGTGGGCCAGATGTTTTTCTTTCACAACATCCAAAAGGCTTCTTTTCTGAGGACTTCGTAAAGTCAAGGGGAAATATTGAGTCAAGAGGAATCAAACCCGTACTGTGGAGGAACCCCGGATGGTTTACCAACAATGACCCTGAGACAAGCACTCGCATGCAGTTAACGAGATGCAGATGTAACAGCGGGGTCTGGGGCTGAACTGCCCACTGTGCTTCCCGGGATCCTGTGTAATTCTTGGTTGCCTCTCTTGAATTTTCTTCCTTATTCAGCATGGATCTGGGGCAGTCCACAGGGCTGGTCACCTCCTTCTGTAAAGGTTGATACGCTTTCTGCACAGCCTTCTCATCTGGCTGTAATTGCTTGAGATCTGTATTGGGAGTGCATTAGTCCGCCATGATCCAGAACTCTCGCTGTGATTGCTCCCATCAGTCACGCACAGTGCTGAGTGAACTCCATAACTGCCACTGCCTGCTGCAACTATGCAGAGTAGTCTTCTGGTGCATGGGCCTGCTGCAGCAAGATTTTGTAGAACTCCCTAACTTTGGGCAGGAACAAGTCCTGTGTTGGGCGCCCTCTTGAAAATCTCCCATTAGTCAAAAAAAGAAAAAAGAAAAAAAAAGTTTTATTCTTTTTTCTGGTGACTTCCTGCATTTCTTTCTTTTTTTTTTTAAGATTTTATTTATTTATTTGAGAGAGAGAGAGAAATAGCGACAGAAAGCATGAGTGGGGAGGAGAGAGAGAAGCAGGCTCCCCTCTAATTTAAATATTACCTGGGACTCTAACCATTCTGTGATGCCAAATCGTGGCATCACATGGACTATTTGGTCATGTTGTGCCCAATTGTAAGTGAACTCCTTGGAGGAATTTACTCCCACATTATCATTCAAATGATGGCATTACTGGGTTGTGTAATGCATTCTTTGCTTCTTCCTAGCTTCTAGTGGTTGCTGGAAATCCTTGGAAATTCTTGGCTTATAGCTGAATCACTGTTATTGCTGCCTTGGTCTTCACACGTCTGTTTTTCCTTTGGGTGTCTGTATCTGTGTCTTCACCTGGCTTTCTTCAAGGGCACCAGCCATTGGATGTAAAGCCCACCCTAATCCAGTCTGACCTCATCTTAACTAATCACATCTGCAAAGACCCTATTTCCAAATAAGGTCACATATTGAAGTTCTGGGTAGACATGAATTGGCGGGTGGGGTACTAGGCAACCCAGTATACTGATGGGTCACTGGATGATGGACCCATTCCCCTTTCAGGCACTCCATGTCTGCTCCCTAACTGGGGCTTTTGTAAGAATAGAGTCCTGCAGAAGTACCTGTAATTCTCCCAATCTGAAATTTGGAGGTGTTGAGAATTTGAGTATAGTAACTGTGTTCTCTCCCTGGTACTGCTATAATTAGGTTACCTTTATTCTTCTCTGAATCATTAACTTTGAAAACTGCTGGTTCAGTCTGTGACAACCAGTGATACATCATCTTTAACCAGTCTGCACCACCATAAAAAAAAAAAAAAAAAAGCTGCTCCAGGACTAATTTATTGCTCCACGACACAAATGGTGCATCTCAAACAAACTCAGCCAATTTTAAGGATGATTTCTGGGCTGTTTAAAAAGAATTCTTCTGCCAGCTTTTTGAAAAGGTTGCTTTACAGATTACTATTTTCTGTTTCAGGACAAATCTATGAATTTGGCTGATTCATGTTAGCTATAGTGAGGCGATGTATCTCTTGTCCATAAAGCTTGAATACGCGGGTGTCAAAAGTGATTTTTCTGAAGTTAACTTTTCCCATACTTTGAGTTATCAGTTTCTGTCGTGCTGGTGTGCATTTCAGCTGAGGTTTTATTACATTGTGTTGGCAGCACATTATGTTTTTTACACATGGATTTGATTGAGAAATGAAACTGGAATAAGAATGAGGGAGCAGCAGCATCTGCTGCAAGACTCAACGATTGCCATTGTCAATCAGCCTGATTGATTAAATATGGTGGTACACATTTTTATTAAAATGAAATACTTCTCTTGAAAAAGGCCCATTGTGCCCATAGATGATATGACTGTCCTGAAGAGTGTGCCCGAGGAAGAGGCCTCTTGGTGGAGTTCAATGACTGTAGATGGTTGGAACAAATAGGAGAGTTCAGATTCACTCTGGGTAATTTTGTGAACTTAAGTTATTTTTTGGCGTAGGGAAGAAGTGAACCTACAGGTTGGGGGACTAGGCCCTATGGAAGGGTTTGGGTTTGACTGGGTCCCCCGACACTGTCTCTTCATATGTTGATGTCCTATGGCCCAACTGGTTGTAAGGCATCCATATGACCCGGAATTTCTTTGAAGTGAAGGCAAACATCCTGGTCCACTAAAGGGCCACTTCCCTCATTTTCCATTCAAACCCATTTTAGCTTATTGCCATTTTATAAATCTGACAAAATGAGGTACAGAGATGAGATGAGGTGAGAACGGAGACTCTTGAGAATGAGAATGTGTGGATTATTCCATTGGCTTGGATGAGGACCCAGCAAACATCATCACTGTCTGCAAAAGCCTGAAATTTGGAGTAACTTCAAAAAGGAAGTGGTGAGGGATCGGGTTTTAGACCATTAAAACCCCAAAGAGGTGAAACAGGAACTGAGGACCACTCCCTGGAGGGCAAAGCACTGATTTGATTGGGCCTGTTCAGTTGTGAGGTGGGTGTTTGAGTGTGCGTATGTGTTGCTGTGGTCACCCAGAAGTCCTTGGCTGGGGCTGGGTACCCCTGGAGTATTGATACTTTCCCTGGCTCAGGCCAGCCTAAATTCCAGGGAACCTGTTTAATCGTGGTCCCCAGCAAAACATCTACTGTTGGAATCCATTTAAGACAATGATCCAAAAGGCTTTGCATTAGTGTAAAACACAGGGCTTCAGAAGAGAGCTTTTCAGAAAAATAAGTGGGCAATAAGAAAGGAAAAACCTTTGGAGTAATTCCTTTAACACACAGAATGCTTCTGCTGCAGGGCTGGTGTCAAGACTAATCTTACAGGATTGAGATATTTTCAGCTGTATCCAATTTAGGTTTCGGCTTCTTCTCACAGAGGGATTGCTTCTGAAACAATCTTTCTCACTACCCTCCCTACCCTCATCTTCTAAAGCCTGTTTGTAGATTTGGGGATTGCTAACAGATTTTAAGAAAAACAAGAAATCTCTGAAATACCACTCAGCTAAAAGCCAAAAACAGGAACACTTGGGAACTTGACTTGTCTTTTCTTTTCCTCTTTCCTTTTTTCTTTCTTTCTTTCTTTCTTTCTTTCTTTC
>NW_027397064.1:98382883-98457938 GCF_003265705.2 Callorhinus ursinus
CTTTCTTTCTTTCTTTCTTTCTTTCTTTCTTTCTTTCTTTCTTTCTTTCTTTCTTTTTTTCTTTCTTATTTTGTCAAGAGGTGACCTCCAACTCTGTCAACTTTCTCTCTGGACCCAGCCGTGAAGGATGAAAACCCCACAGAGATTTGCAGTTTTAAACTTGGAACTTCCTGTAGGATCCCTAGACCTTCTTTTAGAGTATGACCTCTGTTTATCTGGTTCTTTCTTGGCATCTTGGGTCTTATCAATGCAAATCCACAAACAGAGGCCACCAGATATATGCTGGGATAAGAATATCCAGTAAATTGTCTGGAAGCACACAGGTATCCTGGTTGTTTGGCCAGGAGTCTGAAGTTTTGCCATTGTTACTGGAGGTCAGGAACATGTAGGATATCAGTACCAGATAGGCAGCACACACAGTAAGGGTCAGGCAGATATGTGGGCAAAAGCCAACCAAAGTTCAGAAGTCCAGGAAGCCACATCAGTGAGGTCAACATGACATCAATCCAAACCACTGTGTTGTAAACTGATTTAGAGACAAAATGCCTGCTGATTAAGAAAACGGGTGTCAGTCTTACTATGCCTTAATCTTTCTATATATCATTTTCCTCATCTGTAAAGCAGACTTCTTACAGAGTGATTGGAGAGATACAATGAAATAATGTTAAATCTCTTGTCTGACACACAGAAAATGCTTAACATGTAGGATTTCCGCTTTCCCATTTCTAATGTGTAGCCCTCAAAGGCAGAGCAGACATGAGTTTGAGAGGTGGTGAGCCCCCAGAGCAGATACAAAAGTGACCAGGTTGGCAGTGGAACATGGGAAGAAAGAAATGGTCCATTTGGACCCAGCCCTGAGTGGGTCAGTGTTCTTATAGTAAAAAATTGGGTGGACTTGTACTAGCTGATTTTTTCCCCTCCTCAACTGCTGACAGTTTTGAAGAAGTTTTAGCTGCCCTAGTTTTGTTGCCATACTTATAGAAAAGTGCATAATCATAAGCAGACAACTCAATGAATTTTAACAACTTGAGCACACTCATGGAACCATAGCCAAATCAAGATCAGAACAATGTTAGTACCCTGAAAGCCCCCTTCCTGCACCCTTCTAGCCACTGTTCCTACTCTACTATACCTTTAGGCAGATGACACACAGAAAATGCTTAAGCCATTATTCTGACTTCTAATACCAGTGATCAGTTTTATCTGTTTTCGACTGTATATAAATAAAATCACACATACTACATGCTCTTTCATGTCTCACTTCTTTTGCTTAGCGTTTGTTTGTGAGATCCATTCATACCCTGGCTTGCAAGGTTCACTCATTCCAAATACTTGTCTATAGTGTTCCATAGTGTGCATATATCACTAGATTCATCCTATTGTTGGTGGGCATTAGGATGTTTCCAATTTAGAGATAATATGAATAGTGCTTCTCTGAATATTCTTGGACATGTCTTTTGGTCGACCCGTGCACTCCTTTCTCTTGAGTATATCCCTAAAAATGGAATTACTGGGTCAGCTACAGTAGATGCTATCAGCTTTCCAAAGTGGCTGTACCAGTTTACTCTCCCCAGTATAATATATGCAAATTCTGGCTTCTCCACATCTTCCCCATTACTTGGTATACTCTCTGTCCTTTTGACCGTTCTGATGGGTCTAGTGTATTGTGCCATGGGTATAAATTTTCACTTTCCAGTTGACAGATGAAGTTGGGCACCTTTTCTGATTGGAAATCTGTGGCTCAAAGAAGCTAGAAGTTCTCTTCAGAGACCTACAACTATCAGGTGATTATAAAATGGCAGGTCTCCTGATACTCTATGTCAACACTCTCTTTAGACTGAGGTGTGGACTTAGGCCATCATGATCAGAACGGAGGTGGTCAGTGCCTCCTCACACTCTGCATTGCCTCTCTACATCTTGAGTAGTATGGAATCATTCTGGGCCCTACACTTTAAGAAGGATGAGGATGAACGAGGGCATGTTTAGAGGGAAGTGACCAGGTCAGCAGTCGAACGAGCAAGGGGAACAGTCAGGTGAATGGGGATTGTTCAGCCTGTAAGGAGAGGACAAAGGGGGAAACAAAAAATTGTCATTTAATTGATGGAGGGCTATCTTCTGGAAGAGGGGGCAGGCTTTTGCTGTGGGACCCATGAGGCAAAGCTAAACACTATAGGAATGAAGACTGAAGATGTCAGGATGGCAAAGTTCAGCCCGTCATTATCTAGTTCTTTCTTCTGGCTCAGCCTGGTGATGGCCTAAACAGTAAGGCCAGTGCAGTCCCCACACATGTTACAAATGTTCTCACCTAATTTGCATAAATTAGCTAGAACCTCTAAACAGGGGACACCTAAGAATACAAGGGGCACCTACTTCATAACGTCATTCTTCCTAACAAATATTTATGGACCCTTCCAAGCTGTAAGGCCCAGATCTGAGTTCTTCAAAAACGATGAATATGGTTATAACTGGAGGTCTTGCATATTCACTGCTGGATTCTTGAAAAATTGGTATTTGTAAAACAAAGCCAGTTGGGGCCAGAATAGGTAAACAGTCAAACAAAGAAGACAATTTAAGACCATTTTTTATATTTAGTGGGCTCAGGGTGAGTGAGAGATACTGATGGCCAGGAGTGGGGCCAAGTTTGTATGAGGCCAGTGGGGTCTGAGAGGTCTTGAAGGATACAGGAAATGATTTGATGGCTAAACGAGGGCTATTGGAAAGAAACAGGTGAGAAAGCCCGGCAAAGGAGGTAGGAGGAGTCAAGTGCAAAAGCAAAGAAGATGAGATCCTTAAGAAAGTGTGAATGGGGGGTTAGAGTGAGAGGGTCAAGGAACAAAGGGTGGGAATTATGTCAAAGGTTCTGCAAATTCATATACATATCAAATATTATCTGTAGTTTATGCATAACATCACACACACAAATGCTTATGCTGAGTTTGAAATATGCACAGATGGTTATACTGATTTAAATATCTTTTTTAAAAAGATACTGAATTCATAGTTGGTTTTATGATACATTTTTTTTCAATCAGCAGATTCTAAAAGTTAGTTTCTCACATGTTTGAGTAAAGGGGATTTTTTTTTCATTCAACAGGTTCTTACACTTGTAGCCATTGATAACTATTAGTCTTGAATATGACTATTGGTGTCGATTTACAAAAAATAGGAAATACAAAGAATTAAGTAGGAGAAAGATAGGTGAAGTCTGAAAGGGAATTTGGGTTACACTCTAATCACTCTCAGGCCTGAAAGGAATGCAGGAGCTCATATTATACATTCCCCTATTTCTGGCCAGGGTCAGACCTCCTTCACCTTCAATAGATGACCGTCTATTTTGTTCTTTATCATTATCTGGATTTGTTTCCCCCGGGTTTTGTTTTTGTTTTTTTTGAGTGGAAACCACTTCAGTAGGTACGATGGGAAATACAAAGGAAAATAAAATGTATTCCTTGCTTTCTGGAAAGAGAAATACAAACTTCCTTGGATCCTTCATTTTGAAATCATGTCGCTCTCTCTTCCAGGACTTCTTTACTGAATCCAAGTTTGACCTTCGAAGGACTGTCATGGAGTGTTCTCAGGATCCACATTTTCTTTCCTATGATATCACAAAAAGATGCTTGACGCATAAAAAACAAAAAGACCAAGAGGCTAGGTGCTCTCGATAAGCCATTTCATTACTGTCGAAAGTACTATTCCAACAGCATTGGAGAAAATGTAGTAAGGACACTGATGGATCCTTGCTGGAGTCATGACGATGAGAAAGACATTCTCTCTCTCAGTCCCTCTGTACCTGTAGTGTGCATGTGCACACACACACACACACACACCTTGCAAACTATGCACTTGTAAAACAAGCTAATCAGTGCTGGAACAGGCAAGCAATCAAATAAATAAACAAAAGACATTTTAGAGAATGCCCCTGTTTTCTCACTGACAGGACACACATTAACTTAGCAACAGCTGCTCTGGTGGGAAGACATTTTTCTTTGGGTTGTCAACAAGTTTGATCCCCCCCCCCCCCGCAACAGCATTATCCTAGCATAGATCTAGAAAAATTCCATTGTGATATCACTATTTTAGCAGTTAACTAAATAACTGGTGTAATGCAGGAAGCATTCTCTATCCCTTTCCCAGTGGAAGGATGGGGTTATTTCACTTTTCCAAAAGGCCATGAACTCTGCACAGAGAACACTACCATCCCACAAAATAGCATACCTAGAAAGAAATTTCCCAAAGGTAATAACCTTTGAGTTGAGCTTTAAATAATGAAATCTACCACACCTTCCACCCTGGCCAGTGCATATATTGTGCTTATATAAGTAGCTTAATACATGGTTATTAACTGATTGAATTAATACACCCCAAAAAAGCATACACATATATATTTAGCATAAAGATAATGCCAGGCATATAATGAAAATGAAAGGGAAAGCATGAAGGTTATTCAAGGTTGGTAACAGGATTAGAAATGCTTCATACTGATTAAGCCAAGGAAGGTGAGGAGTTAAATTAGCCAAAGAGGATCAAAAGGCCAGATGTGTTGGGCTGAATCCAAAAGCTATTCCATGGGATTGAAGAGGGAGAGAGAGGACTGTTGTTTGGAAACAATGAGGACTAAAGAGCTCTATGATATTTAAAATCATTTATTCAAGTACTTACAAGATGCAACAAAAAACTAAGATTGCCCCAATACACAAGGAACTCACCGTCTGCTGGAAAAGATAAATGTAAAAGCACACAGACTAGAAGATGGTGAGGTAAGTGATAAAACAGAGGAGACGTAGTATTTTATATGCTTATGCAGAATGGCCATTAACCCCATCTGTCCTTAGGTAAGAAAGGGCTTCTGCTAGAGGTTAGCCAGGCAGAGGATGTGAAACAATGTTCCTGACAGAGGAAATTACATGCACAGGAGAGCCTAATAAGTTAGGGCAGTGGTTCCTAAGTATGACCACATATTAGAGCCACCTGGAGGACTTAAACACAATAGTTACCAATCAGTTTCCACTTCTGACTATGACTGAATAGCCTGCATGAGAATATATTTCCCAACAAGGCTTATATAACGCTCTATAAAATAAAAAAGCAGCTAACTCCTTGAAGCCATTGGAGAATAATCAAAGCAGCCAGGCTTTGTGGGGCCAGAATCCCAGAGAAAAGTCAGGCTCAATATTTTCTGGTGCTTTTATTCTTAACATGTTTGTTGATTTATAAGTAGAATGGTACTGAGACTGAGCAGAAAGCACCAAATCAGCTAGTCTCATGGGACTAGGAAGACAAAAATTGGAGCTCAGGGCTACTAAGGCAGCAGGGACTTGGAAGATCAAGAGCCTGGAGAAAAGAGAACCTCAGGGAGGTGAGCCCAGTATTCTGTCTTGCTTTTATCTTGAGGCATTTGCCAATATTTCTAAGTTGTGTGGGGTAGCATAGAGAGATTATAAAGCAACACAGAACTTTCTGCAGGCTCACAGTTCTGGGTGGACAATTACTGGAGTTTGGGACACAACAAACAAAAGGGCCTTATAAATAATGAGGCTTTCAATTAAGACCTATAAAGACTATACCCTGACACTAAATGCACTCCAAAAATGAATCAGCCCTTATGAAAACCAAAAATCAAGTCTTGAATGATCTTGGTTATTACTCAGACAAGGTGATTTTTTTCTACTTTAACTGCCAGTCAGAAGAAAATTAAAACCCCTATGTAGGAAGAGAACTTAACTTAAATCCTCTATAATTTATTATACATAAGGTCCAGCTTTCAATTAAATAGCACTTGACATGCCAGGTGGAAAAAGAAGAAAAAGAAACAGAATAGAAACAGACCCATAGTAATTCCAGATATTAAAATTATTTGGCACTGTCTTTAATTGTGATTAATATGTGCAAAAAGTAGATGACAAGATAGAAAATTTCACAACTGGAATCTGTCAATAAGAATGAAAAGGAATTTCTTGAATGAAAGCTGTAATAACTGAAATAAATAACTCAATAGACTTAACAGAACAATAGACATATCAAGAGAAATTATTAGAAAATTTAAGTGTAGGTTAGAAAATATCAGTTAGGTTAGAAAAATCACAAAGAGGAAAAAAGCTGAAAAACACACAATAAAGGGCATAAAGGACATCTGGGACATGGTGAAAAGTTCCAGTCATCTGTAAGTATAAATGCAGAAAGAGAAAAGAGAGAGAGAATTGGGGCAGAAGCAATCTCAGAAGAGATACTCTGAGAATTTTCCAGAATTAATGAAAATCATCCAGTTACAAATTCAATAAACACAATGAAGGCCAAATAGAGTAAATACAAATAAAGCCCTACCCAGGAACATCATAGTCAACCTGCTCAAAATCAAAGACAAAGAGAAAACCTTAAAAGATGCCATTTAAAAAAAGACATCTTATCCTTAAGGGAACAGCAAGCACTAAGACTTATAGTTGACTTTTCAACAGAAATGCTGGAAGCAAACAAAACAAACAGCAAAGGGGTTGCAGATTTATCATGCTGAAAGAAAATATTCCCCATTCTGAAATTCTATACCCAGCAAAAATATCCTGTAAAAAATCAAAACAAAATGAAGCCTTTTTATACAGCCAAGTTGAGAGAATTTGCTACCAACTGACACACTAATAGTAATATTGAAAGGAGTTCTTTAAGAAAATAATAAATGATCTCAGGTGGAAGTGCCGAAATGCAAGAAGAAATGAAGAACAGTACAAATGTAAATGTATAAATTAGATGGATATTTATTGTGTATAACAACAACTACAAAATCATGTCTTTGGGATTTAAAAATGGATAGAATTAAAATGTATGAAAATTATAGCTTAGAAGTAGAAATGTGAGTAAGTGGAGTGAAAGAATTCTAAGGTTGTTGAATTTTCTAGGAAATATTAAAAGTGTCAATCTATAGCAGACTGTAATAAATCAAGATATACATTTCTCAAAGTGTGAATCCTGAACTGGCTGCAACAGCATCACCTGCAAACTTGTTAGAAATGTAATTTCTGGTTCCTCCCAGGCCTGCTGAAGCAGAAAATCTGAGATGAAGCCTAGAAAACTGCATTTTGGAAAGACTTCCAGATGTCTCTGGTGCATGAGAAAGTTTGAGAATCACTGCCTTAGAAGAACTACTGCCAGAATAATAAAAGAATTTATAATTAACAAGCTAATACTAATATGGGGGAGAATGGAATAATAGAAATACTTGGTTAGTCCAAAAGGAGACAATAATGGAAAAACAAAGGATGAGTGAGGGAAAAGAACAACTAGGAAAGAAATCTCAGGAAACAAACTGAGGGTTGCTGGAGTGTTGGCGGGTGGGAGGGATGGGGTGGCTGGGTGATAGACATTGGGGAGGGTATGTGCTATGGTGAGCGCTGTGAATTATGAAGACTATTGAATCACAGACCTCTACCTCTGAAACAAATAATACATTATATGTTAAAAAAAAAAAGAAGATAGCAGGAAGGGAAAAATGAAGGGGGGGAATCGAAGGGGGAGACAAACCATGAGAGACTATGGACTCTGAGAAACAAACTGAGAGTTCTAGAGGGGAGGGGGGGATGGGTTAGCCTGGTGATGGGTATTAAAGAGGGCACGTACTGCATGGAGCACTGGGTGTTATACACAAACACTGAATCATCAAAAACTAACGATGTAATGTATGGTGATTAACATAACATAATAAAAAAAAGAAAAGAAATAATAAGGTGGAAGATTTTAAAATCAAAATATCAGTAATTATTTTAAATATAAGTACATTAACTACTCAAAAGATGAAGATTGTCAAGTAAATGCAAAATTCAACTAAAGGCTACCCATAAAAGAGACATCTTAAATACAGATACAGAGAGATGGAAAATAAAATGATGGAAAATATATACAAGGAGACATTAACCAAAGTAACAGATGTAGTAGCTATATTCATACCAACAATGCAGACTTAAAGAGAAGCAGCAATTCTAGAGATTAATAGGGACATTTCAAAATGTTAAAAGGATCAACCTACAAGGAAGATATAGCAATTATAAATTTTAAATAGCCTCAAAGTAAAGCAAAAAAAATGACAGAATTAAAGAAAAAATAGCAAAGTCTACTAACAAAATAGATTTTAACAGAGTCATTTCAATAATGGATAAAGTAAATAGATAAAATATTAGCAGAATTACAGAAAATTTGAAAAATACAACAAAAATACAACAAACTTCCTAATTGACATCCATAGATCATTGAACCCTCTAACTGCAGAATATATTTTCTTTTCAAGTTTTTATGAAATAATTACCAGACTAGACTATCAACTGAGCAATAAAACAAGTTTCAATACATTTCAGAGGACTGATATTAAATACAGAATAGATTCTGACCATAGTGAAGTTTGATTAAATGTAAATTAAATCCACAACTCAATGAAGAAATAAAAAATAGCAAATATTTTGAAGGGAATGATGATAAATTGTATCAGCACTTGTGGGAGACAGCTAATGCTGTGCTCCAAGAGAAATATCTATCCTTAAAATGTATGTATTAAAGAATAAGAAAGAATTAAAATCCATTAAGAAGTTAGACAAGGAATGGCAAATTAAACCCAAAACAGTAGAAAGAAGACAATAATAAAAATAAGATATGAAATTAATGAAACAAAATGAGCATATTATAGAAAAAAAATCATTAATGCTGGAAGCTTTTTCTTTGAACTGACTGAAAGAATTGATAAAGTTTCAGGAGGAACGATCATGAAGAAAAAGCAAGAGAACACAGTACCCATATGAAGATGGCATCAGTATGAAGAAATGAAGAAGAAATCTCTACAGATCCTAGAGATATTAAGAAGTAATATGATATCATGAAGATATTGTGCTAGTAAATTTGAGAATGTAAGTGGGTAAGTTTCTTGAAAAACACAACTTGCCAATTTTGTGCAAAAAACCAAAAACCAAAAACAGGAATTTTATTCTCCCATGTGTTCTAATGGATACGTATTAACCACAGTCAATGACTGTGTCAAATAACCTTAATACCTGGATTACCTATTGGTCTGCTTCTGTTGTCTCTTTCTCTTGTCTTTCCTCCTGACAAATAAAAACCTTTCCACAGAGAAAACACCAAGCCCAGCTAGCTTTATCAGTGAATTCTCCCAACCATTTAAAGACAAGATAAGATGGATTATTCACAAACTCTTCCAGAGATTAGAGAAAAAAAAGAACAATTTTCCACTTGTTTTCTGAAGCCAACCTAACCCTGTACCAAAACTTGACAAGTGCAGAACAAGAAAGGAAAATTATAGGCCAATTTTTCTCGTTAACATAGACTCAAAAGACCTAAAGAAAATCAAGTCCAGTCATATACAATGAAGAGAATATCATGACCAAGTGAGGCTTATGTCAGGAATGCAAGGTTAGCTTAACATTAGAGAATCAATCATTATAATTCACCACATTAACAAGATAAATATATCATGTGATCATCTTAAGAGATGTGGGAAAAGTACTTCATAAAAATTGAAACTTTGTTCATTATTTTTAAAATTCTAAACCAAGGAATATTAACAGGGACCTTAATATGTTAACGGTATCTATTTAAGGCTGAAATTTTGAAAGCTTTCTTCCTGATACTAGAAATGAAACACGTGTGCTCACTATTAAAATTTAGACACATCATGATCATGTTTTTAAAATATCCAAGGGCGCCTGGGTGGCTCAGTTGGTTAAGCGACTGCCTTCGGCTCAGGTCATGATCCTGGAGTCCCGGGATCGAGTCCCACATCGGGCTCCTTGCTCAGCAGGCAGTCTGCTTTTCCCTCTGACCCTCTTCCCTCTTGTGCTTTCTATCTCTCATTCTCTCTCTCTCAAATAAATAAAATCTTAAAAAAAACATTTAAAATATCCAAATGAATGTATAGATAAATAATTAGAAGTCAGAACTCAATTCAGTGAAGACATTGGATACAAGGTCAATATAAAAATTGTGTTTGTATATACTATCCACAAATAATTCAAAAATAAAGTTTTAAAAATACACTTCATAATAGATTAAAATTGCCCAATATTCAAGACTATGTCTACAGGAACAACAAGACTTGCACACTTAAATTACAAAACATTTTGAGGGAAATTAAAGAAGACCCAATAAATAGAAGGATACACAATGTGGATCAGAAGACTTAATTTTGTAGAAATTGTCCACTTTTCCAAAATTGATCTATAGAGTAAATGCGATTCCATTCAAAACCCCAAGGATTTTTTAAAATGACATGGTGATTCTCAAGGCTATATAGCATGCTATGGTGGCAAGAAGACCTAAGACAGCCTGGAAGAAAAACAAAGCTAGAGAACTTACCCTATATAAAGACTTATTATAAAGTTATAGTAGATAAGTTAGGTGGAATGGCTACAAAGATAGACAAACAGACCAGTAAAACAGAATAAAGAATTCAGAAACAGACCTACACATATATAGTTGCTTGACCTCTGTGAGAAAAGCACCACTTCAAGGCAGTAAAGAGGATAGTCTTTGTCAGTAATTGGTTCTAGGTTGGGGTGCCTGGGTGGCTCAGTCGTTAAGCGTCTGCCTTTGGCTCGGGTCATGATCCCAGGGTCCTGGGATCGAGCCCCGCATCGGGCTCCCTGCTCTGTGGGAAGCCTGCTTCTCCCTCTCCCACTCCCCCCATTTGTGTTCCCTCTCTCGCTGTGTCTCTCTCTGTCAAATAAATAAATAAAATCTTAAAAAAAAGCCCAATTGGTTCTAGGTTAATTGGATGTCCATTTGGAGAAAAATAATTCCTACCTTACATTGTATGCAAATTTTTTTCATGTGTACTACAAATCCAAATATGAAAGGTAAACAATAAATATTCTAGAAAATAGTATAAGAGAATATCTTTATCCCCTTAGGTGGCAAATATCTTTTTTAAATCAGATACAAAATCATGCCAAAAACCTGATGAACTAGACTTCATGAAAATCATTAAAATTAACAACACAGCTCATTTGATTCAGCAAACCACAACCTTTAAAAACAAGGATATCAGAAAACTTGGGGATGGTATCTGTTTCTGAAAAAGGAACAGTTTGGCAGGCTGATGAATAAGAGCTAAGTTGTCCAGTGACAGCAACAGCAAGATGTCGGGTGATTTTTCAGACTTCTTTATGGTATTTTAAAGATGCAATAAAAGCTGCACTGGTTTGGGGCTAAAAAAAAAAAGAACTAAGCGACACCAAAGAGATTGAACAGAGAAGCCACAGCATGAGAGAAGATATTTGCAATATTTATGTCAAAGAATTTTTGCACAGAGAACAGAAATCTACAAATCAACATATAAAAACAGACTACTACATCATGAAAGAGGGAATGGTCCAAGGGGCCAATAAATATACGGAAAAGCCCTCAAGTTCATTAATTACCAAGGAACTTATAACCACAGTGTGATGCAACTATACAGCCATCAGAATGGTAACAATGTAAAAGAAACTCAAAATATCAATTTTGGAGAATGTGGAGCAAAAAGAGCCTTCACATACTGTTGGTGGGAGTGTTAATTAGTACAGCACTTTGGAAAACAACTTGACATTATCTACTAAAAGTGAACAAATGTGTATCCTTTGATTCAATAATTTTATTCCTAAGTATAGATGTGTAAACATGTGAGCACCAAAAGAGATGCCAAGAAAGTTAGTAGCAATATTAATCATCCATAATCTCTCTAAGTGGAACAACCCAAATGCCAGTGAACAGTAAAATGGATAAAGAAATAATAATATACCCACACAACAGAGTCTTATATAGCAATGGGAGAGAACAACTTTCTGTTATCACAAAAACATGGATGAATCTCACAAATCATTGAGCAAAAGAAGTCAGATATCAAAGAATACATGTTACATGATTCCATTTATATGTAGTTCAAAACCAGGCAAAATTTAATCTATATAACAGAAGGAACAACAGCAGTTACCTGGAGAATTGGGTGGGTAATGACTTGGACGAGGCACAAAAGATTTCTGGGCTGTTAGTAATAGTCTAAGTCCTGATATGATGGTAGCACAGATGTATTCATTTTGAGGTTGATAGACCTGAGCTTGAATCTGACTCACTGGGGGTATAAGCCCAACACACTGCTTAAACTCTGCAAAGTCTCAGTTTTCTTCATTTGTAAAGTTCAGATAAATAAGACCTTATAAGGATTAATGAAATGGCAAGGGAAAAGCTACGCCCTGAACGAGATGCTCCCCAGATAGTGGTTCCTTTCGCTTCACTTTTAAAGTATTTTTTTTAAAAGATTTATTTATTATTTATTTTTGAGAGAGTGAGAATGAGAGAGAGAGAGAGAGAGAGAGAGCACATGAGAGGGGGGAGGGTTAGAGGGAGAAGCAGGCCCCTCGCCGAGCAGGGAGCCCGATGCGGGACTCGATCCCAGGACTCCAGGATCATGACCTGAGCCGAAGGCAGTCGCTTAACCAACTGAGCCACCCAGGTGCCCCCTTTCACTTCACTTTGTATGCACCGTCTGATCTCATTAGACAAGATGCCCTCCAGGATCCCTGTGCTCCCTTACCCCTCCCACCCACATACATCAGTGAGGCATCGTTTAAGAAAGGATTTATCCTATAGTGGGCTGGCGGTTACGATATTTAACTGGACTGGGGACCACACCTATAACCTTGACCTCATTGGGCTGGGCTGCAGGCTGTATGTACAGCACGTATGCCTCAAGTGTTAGGAAACTTCTCTAGTTCCAGCTGTCTTCACGGGGCCAGCGTGGCCCATTGGATGCAGATAGATGCCTGTCATTTTTCTTCATTCGGTCTCTTGGAGTAAGGGATGAGGCAATGATGTGAAGGGGTACTCCATGCATTTGGCTGAACCCCAATTTGCAGGATTGGATTTTACCTCCCTGGAATCTCCCTGCAATTCCTCTTGGATCGAGTGTCCTTGGCTTCCTGTCCTAAACTGCTGGAGGGTGAGTATCGGGCAGCTGTGAAACATCTGCCACCACATTCCACCTTCATTAGAGAGGTGGACAAAGTGATATATGTGTGAATTTTTCCAATGGTGTGTGTGTTTGTGTGCACTTGTATAAAATTTCATTTTTAAGGCCCTTTCTGGAGTCCCGGGGATGAAGAGCAGCATGGAGTTGAAGCTATCATTATTACAGCGAGACCCTCGTATTACTTTGGCAGATATAATGTTTCCCAGGCATATGACGTTTTTCATTTAAAGAGGCAGCCTAGAGCACATTCCAATTTGAAAGATTTTCCTTTCTGGATGGTGGTTTCCCCCTCCAAGTCCTTGGGAAAATGTTGCCACATTTTTCACCCAAATGATTTGACTTTCTGGAAAAGAACGTATAGAGCTCTTGTAAAGATTTAATTTTTATGAGTTCTCACGAATCCTTTCCGGAAAACAGATCACTACTGAAAGCAACTCTATGGAGTGTAGAACCCCAGCAGGAAGCAGGAGGCCAGGACCGAGGGTGCTGAGTTCCTGCTTGGTGGTGGTATTGGTGGTGCATTGTGGGCTGTGGAACTCAGGGCCAGAGGGAAGACTCTGTCTCCAGCAGACTCAGTTTGAATTTTTGACTCCATCTGTTCTTAGTTGTGTGTCCTTGGGCATTTAATCTCATCACTGAAAGCAGGACCACAATTCTTGATCTACAGGATTAAATAAAATAGTGTTTATCAGTGGTTCTCAACTGGGACCATCCTGCCTCCCCCAGGGGACATTTGGCAATGTTTGGAGACATTCTTGTTTGTCACAGCTGGGGTGTGTGTGTGTGTGTGTGTGTGTGTGTGTGCGCGCTACTGGCATCTAGTGGATAGAATCCAGAGGTGGGGCATCCTGCAATGCACAGGAGAGCCCCCTCCCCCACAACAAAGAATCCATGGACCCAGAATGCCAACAGTGCCGAGGTTGGGAAACCCTCGTGTACGTGAGCACATGGGTCAGAGCTGTCACTTAGCAGATCTTTTCTCCCTTCCCTCTTTCCTTTGATCCATAATTTCCTTCCCGAGCCTTCTCGCTGCTGAGGCCTCCTTGGAATTTTAGAGGTTTCGTTGGTTGGTTCATGCTCTCATTTCCATAGTGGCTATTTTAAATCTCTTCACTCTTGTCAGACCTCATATTCCACCAACTCTTCCCACTCACTCTGAGCAGATGACAAACCTGCAGGGAAAATACATTAATGAGAATTCATTCAACTCTTGGCTCCCAAACCTACTGACCTACCTTACCTGTACCTCGGAGGCAGACACTGCTATTTCCAAACGAAAGTCACCCCTTTCTTCTTTGCCATTGGAGTCTTAATTTTGCCTGGGTGGAGATGCTTTCAGCTCTGGGAAATGGGTCCAGCTTTGCCTGGGGTTAACTCCTAAGTCCCAGTTATAGGTAATATGATGTATCAAGAAGTCTTCTGGAGGGCTTCTAGGATATATTTTTCTTTGTTTTAAGAGGGAGTTAATGTGAGGAGAAACTCTGCCCCTCACCAACCCCTGCTTCCTGACTGAATTGGTCATTTAAGGATGTGATACTTAGAGCTACTGCAGCCATCTTGCAACCATGAGGCAAATCACAGAGTTATTAGTTCTGAGCCCCAGCACTGTTGAGCTCCTTAACTGATGATAGTGAAAAGCTACCTTGTGACTTGTAAAATTTGAGTTCAAATCACAGTCCTGGAGGATTTACTGTTACTTGAGCCTGAACGATATTTCTAACTGCTGCAGCATCTTCTTTCATTTTTGTTCCAGTGAAATACCTCCTGGATTCTATCTCCATCCATTTCCTTCAAGACTCTCCTCTATCATGATTTCCCTCCTCTCTTCTGTATATTTTCTTAACCTTTTCTTCCCATTGTTTTTTTCTTACGAATGTTAAGACATGCCTGAGACTCTCCCACCTTAAAAAAAATAATCATTCTCAAAATCCTCCCTGTACTCATCCCTGTCCAGGTGCTTTCTTATTTTTCATCTTAACTGTCATAGTGAGTTCCTGGTAAGTTTTGCCTGCACTTGCTGTCTCCTTCTCCACCATCTCTCACCTACCTGCCTCTCAGCACTGGCAATCTGGATTCCCCTGGAATTTGCCCAGTTACCAAGACTTCCACTTCGCCCTCTCCAATTAATACTTCTAAAGTCTTATCTCACCCTCTCCCTTCCTGGCTTCTGTCATGCTGTACCCTCGGTGGGGCTGTCTCCTGCCTCTCCGGCTGACTGGCAGCCTCCTGAGTTGAGTCCCTTCTTCTGCCCACCTCTTAGGGGGTTCTCTGCCAGCTCTCCTCTCCCCCTCTTTGTTCTTACTCTCTGGGAGGTCTTGTCACTAGCCCAGCAGCCACTTATCATCTAGATACTCCCAAACTTCTGTCTCCAATCTAGAATTTTCCTGATTTGGGATCCACATCTTCATCTGCTCTTGGACAACTATACTCGGATATATCCCAAGAACCTCAGTCTTGACATACCCAAAATTAATTTCAGTATCTCCCCTCAAAACCTCGTATCAGTCGCTGGCACCACCTTTTACCTAACTGCCTAAGGCGGACACCCGGGGACCACTGCAGGTATCTTTCCTTTGTCACCTGTCCTTCAATCTTTCATGAATGCTGTGAGTCACACTCTCTAAACCTCTCTCTGCTTCCCCCGATCTCCTATAGTCTCTCCCTTAGTTAGTTTCCTGTAAGTCTTTCCTGGCTTGTTTCCTCATCTCTAGCTTGCCCTCCTCCAACCCATTCTGCTTTCTCAAAGTGCGCATCTGATGTATGTTGGTTTGTATGGTATGGTCCAAATTCATTACCGTGATTTATGAGCTCTGTCTTCTGGTCACTTCTTCCCTTGTACTCTCTGAGAAAGTGTAGGCATCAGTCTATAGGAAGTTTATAGAAACTTCCACCTCCACCCCCTCTGCCCCACCCCACCCCAGCCTGGATGACTCTACTTGTCTCAGAAAGCTGCCACCTGATTTTAACACACCTGCCTGGATTAGGAGCCACTCCCATGTGCCCCACCGCTCACCTTGGAGCCCCGAGCCCACTGAATTCGAGTCAATACTTTATGTGTCTGTATCCCTGTTAAACCATTAAGTTCCATGAGCGCAGGCTTTGTGGGACTTGGTCACCATTCATAGATGCTCACTGAATGTTTGTGGAGTGATAAGAATAACAGGATGAGTAAGCAATTATGGACATGTCAAGGGTCCTCCTTTGTACCATGTGGGTGACTTCTCCCTCTGCCAATGGCAGACTCTTTCCCTCCTTTTCCACATCTCCCTTCCGTGCCCTATTTCCAGCCCATCTCCTTCTAAAGTCCACAGGCAGTCTCTGCCCACTTTCGGGTTTGTAATCTTACCAAGTTTCATCTAATCCTCAAGGCAATGGTGAGGCAGCATTATTACTTTCAGTGTAGGGATAAAGTTGGGAGAGGTGAAGTACACTTGCAAAGGTCACACAGCTGAGAGTGACAAAGCCAGGGCTCACATGCTTTGTCCTTCAAGTCCGGTGCTCCCCCGACCACAGTAGTCTCGCGGGACCGTCTTAGAGAGGTGTTTCCTTTACAGTACCGTTTAGCTGTTCGTGGGAGTTCATTGTATCCCGCTATCCTGAGTGTTGAGAAAACCGAACTGGTCTTTCTGTAACTATTATGTTCCCAGGAAATGCTTGTTGGTTGGTTAGCTGACAATTCCAGCTTAGAGTCGTGGGCAGGTTCTGGGCAGAGGGTCAGGCAAGAGGAGTGTTCTTTAGGGCTGATGCCAGGACTCCGCTCTTCATCCTTGCAAGAGGGAAAGCTCGTCTCTCACCTCAAACTCCATTGCCAGCATGAAATGGGAGCATAATAAAGGCTAGTTTCCATCCCTCTGGCTCTCAAGGACTTTGATGAAATCCCTCTTAAGACCTGCTTTCCTGAAATCTGCATGGCCTAGGAAGTTAACTTCCGACTTGGTGTTTGTGAAGCTTCGGTCATGATTAGGTGTTCTGTGAATGGAGCCCTAGGACTGCTAAACATCGTAAGCGGTGGCCCAGTCAGTGTCTTGGGGGTCCTGGAGGAGAACATCTCCAGCATTTGGATTCCACAAGACCCCCTTGAGAAATATAATACTACCCTATCTGTCATCACTGCCTTTCAAGGAAAAGCTACAGTTGATTTCCTTCTTAGTATTCATTTGTCCATTTATTTATTCACCCAATACATATATTTGAAAACAATGACAGGCTTTGCAATGTCCATGGGGAATACAGTTCACAAACAATTACAACGACTGGAAAAATTCTGGGGGTGGGGTGTTAGGAAAGGCTCTGTGGAGGAAGGAATGACCTGGGAGATAAGAAGATGTTATCCAGGTGCAGTGTGGGATGTCCTGTGCCAGGCACTGGAAGGGGATGTGAGAGAGACCCAGGCCTCATTCCCTGCCTTTCAGAAACTGAAAATTAAGTTAAAAGGGCAAGGAGGCCTCCTATGATATGGTTAAGAAACACTGTTGAGTGGTTGCTATTAAGCGTCCAAATGCATGAAATAGATTTTAAATTCTGGTAAGGTGAGGTCACGGGATTTCAGCGAGCTGGGAAATGGGAGAGATTTTGGTTTGGTGAAGAGGAGAAGGCTCAGGATGACAGCCTCACCACCTCAGGCTAGAGGAAGTGAGTTCCCCATCAGCAGAGGTATTCAAGCAGGTCCAGAGGACCACTTACGGATAAGGCTGGGTGGTCAGGGAAGGTGACAGAAATTATATGCAGGGGAGACCAGTGTATTCTGAACTCCAGCTGTTCAAATGCCTCTCATAATTTTTGCTCTACCTCAACTCCAATTGTGTTGTTATATAGTGACTGTTTTAATTAAAGAGATATATTTAAAAGGAAGCTAGTGAAGATCTACATTTACAATATAAATTGCCTCTCGCATTTATTAAGTAAAAGTGGCAAGATATAAAAGTATGATGGACCCCATCACTGGTATAAAAGATATATATAGATATATATGTATATATCTATATATATCTATTACCCCCCCCACACACACCCCACCCATAAACTAGAAAGCATAAAATAAGCTGGTAATGCTGATTGCCTCTGGAAAAGGAGGCTGACAGACCAGAGCACACATTATACATTCAAAGAAAAGAAATGAATGATGGGGTGCCTAGTGGCAAGTTGGTTGAGCACCCGACTCTTGGTTTTGGCTCAGGTTGTGATCTCAGGGTTCTGAGATGGAGCCCCATGTCGGGCTGTGCACTCAGCATGGGGTCTGCTTTAGATTCTCCCTTTGCCCCTCCCCGCCCCCGCTCTCGCTCGCTCCCAAATAAATAAATAAATAAATAAATCTTTAAAAAAAGAAATGAATGAAAATCATTTTAAAAAGCAATGTCAATTATGTTGCCATTTTGATGAATGTGGGCTATATATCCATAGAAAGAAGATTTGAGGAGTAGACACCAAGAGGCTACCTTTCTTTCTTTTTCTGTATTTTCTAAAATTTCTCCAGGGAACATGTACATGGTTTTTGATTTGAAAACTGTGCTAAATGACACTACTGGGTAAGGAAGAATAAAGCAGACAGGTATAAGAGGTAGGAGGAAACAGCAAGAGCTACCCACACACTTAGAGAGTAGAGGTGGGAGGGAAAATCATGGTTGCAGCCTGATTGGAAAGGTTGGAGCAGGCACTGGGTGGGAAGGATCCAAGCACGGTGTCAGAGTCGGACTTCGATGTCCTACAGTGAAAGGTTGTGGGTTACGGAGTGGCTTTGGCTAGAGAAGGGGTCTGAGGGCTGAGAGCCGAGTCGTGGGAAGGGAATGGGGAGGCTGGAGGAGGCAGAGGGCAAACAGTCAAGATTGAGGCAAGGTGGTGGTGACGGGGTGCCAAGAAGTTGACAGGGCCACTGAGTCCCCCAGTCCTAGGGGGTACCTTTTGGTTTGCCATTATACGCACAACCTCAATCGCTGGGCATGGCAGCCCTGCTTGGGACCCAGGAGGGGTGTGCTGGGCAGGGTGAGGGAAGGCTTAAGAGTGACCCAGAAATGAAGGGTCCTGCATTGGGACCCTGCATTAGATAATGACGGGGGCCAGTGGCCAGTCTGGGAGCATCTGGCTTGAGCAAGCTTGTGTCCTAACTGTGGGGGTTGTGTGGGCTGTCTTCCCGATGAACACAGGAAGATGTGGGAGGCATGGGGTGCCTGCCGGTCAGCACCTGACAAATGTGGCCCCTGTTATCTATGCATCACTTAATCCTTCCCGTTCCAAGGGTAGTGGGCAAGCCACACTTTATGAAACGCTGGCTGGGGTCAAGTTTGGACAAGAGGGTCTGGAGGTGACAGAGCACCCGTAGATGTAGGATTCCGGGCAACTAGGGAAAGCCCTCATGAACTGGAGTAGTCGAGGTGAAGGAGGGCCTGTGAAGGAGGTTTCTGGAGATAGAGACAACAAGAGTGAACAAAGTCTAGGGCAGGTAGGGCAACCGCTACAATTTGATTTACTGAATAAATGCGTGATGCCCTGGTGTGAAGGGTGTGGGCAGCAGAGAGGACAAGAACATGGTCATCCTTCCTCTTTTTCTCATAGTGAATGGAAGGGGGTCCCACTTAAGTGGAATTTCATAAAATCAACTTGGTCTTCCACCCTGCCCCAGACCACTGAACATTCCAGTTAATATAAGGCATCGCTCTCAGCCTTATCGGTGTCTTTGGAAATGAAGTCAAGGCCTTTTAGAAACCTTAAATTTGAGGTTCTAAAAACATTCTTTTCCATAGTGCTGCAAACCTAACCCCATGTTTATCTCTCTGTTTGGGATTCCATCAGAGATGGGTGTTTCGTCCTCCTTTCAGACGAGACAACAGGAAGACACATTTTCCTTTTTCCTAATTTCCTTTAGAAGAAAATGACATTTGCCTATACAGTTCTATTTTTTTTTCCTTTTGGTTTTTAATTATAAAAAGCTTCTCGCCGCTGATTTATTATATAGGGAACAAATTGTTTCTTTGAGACCCACTGCACTGTAATTACTTGAGTTAGCACTGCAGGTATCCTTGCAGGGGCCAGCAGTCAATTTTGACTCAGAATAGATAATACACGGACTGCTATTAAGTTTAATGTAGATTAATGTGAGTTGCTTCCCTTTTCACGTATGTATGCAGGTACCAATAATTAAGATTAATTTCCACTAGATAGAATGGCCTTCATTGTGCACAGTGCCAGAAAATGCTTCTTTAATAGCTGTTAATTGGATATATTTGCTTTGATGGTGAAATCCTGATTAGTCTTGTTACCCTGAAAACTCCCCTCCTTGCTCCCCCCTCCCCCGCCCACTCTTGAAGAGAAAAAGAGATTGACGATAGCAGAGGCTTTGGAGGTGATGAACTCCTTTGCACCACCTAGCCCAAAGCACCCCCATGCACTCCATCTTCAAGAGCATTGGTCCTAGGTGCTTCCATTGACTGAGTACCTACTAAGTGCTAGGTGCTTTATTTCCATGTACATTCTTAAGGACAACACTGTGAGGTGGAAATTACTACCTTGTTTATACAAATGAAGAACTTGAGTTTCCACCATGTTAGGGCATTTGCATTCTTCACACACCCCAGAAGTAATAGAATAGGGATTCCAGTCTGGCTAAATGCAGAAAGATTTCAAACCATTTTCAGCAGCGCTGTTGCTTTTCCATTTTCCTGTTGCTGTGAAAGTCTTAGAGCCTACACGGAAGTACCACCTCCCCTCCCTTCCCTGTGTCTCTCTTCACTATTCTTTCCCCTCCTCCTTGAATTGCAATGGTTCAAGGCCAAATAGAAAGAGAACAGGAACTCTCAGAGATGGTCAGAAGCACCCAGGCCAAAGCCCTTTTACTTCTTCAACAGGTTTCAAAGCCTGGCTTATGTGAGGCAAAGTTGTGGAACGGTAATAGTTCTAGAAAGATGTCTTACTTCTCCTTAGCAATAAGCCCCTCTCCAGTCCCCTTCTATGATGGGAGCTTGCTTTTGTATATATCCATGGTTTTCACATGGCATAGGTACTCTTACAAAGAGCAAAAATTCCTGGCAGCAGTTACCCATAACCAGCGTCTTCCAGCTAACTCCGGTGGTGTTTGGTGGAGCGAGCTCCAGGAGGAGAGAAAGCTCCGAGATGAACTTGGTCTCTCTCTATTTTGTTCAGGCTTGGTGTAGTTTCTAGAAGACCTGAGATGTGATTTAGGGTGCCTAGAGAGAGGTATGCTTGGGGTCCCCATCTTGCTGCTCTCCCGTGTCCCCATGGAAGGTATTTTGCTAGCCAGGAGAGCTGAGTTGGTATCTTGCTTTTGCCGTGGATGAGCTGTGTGATCTTTGTCAGCTTACTTAACTGCTCTAAGCCTTTCCCTTTTCCTCCTTAGACCACCTGATTCCCAGGGTTTGTTGTTTGGTTTGGTTTGTTTTTTTTTCCGGAGGAGAAATGAGATCATGTGTGTGAGGTATTGCACTTGATGCAGGATTTGGCACATTTGATGAATATCATTTTCCTTTCCATTTCTGGGGATCGTGGCCCTACCGATGTGTTTAAGGAGAAGCCACAAACTTTATGACATTCTTCTGGGGGGGGGGTGCAGGGAGGAGCTGAATATACACTGACACCCATGGGCAGAAAAAAATGCTCCCTAAGTTCTTTTGGGTGAAATCATTCAAACCCTTTTTCTCTGTAAACTGAGAAAGGTGGGTTCAGTCAGTGCAGTGCCGTGGCATTTTGAATGGGCAATTTGTCATTGCATGGGTCGGTCTCACACATTAGAGCACATTTAGTGTCACCTGCCCTACCCACTAATTGTCCACAGTACCCTCAGCATTGCAGCAGGTCACTGTCACACTTCTGAGTGCCGCTGGGAGATGCTATGCTCCCCAACGCCCGCTGAGACCTGCCTGGCTGAGTTCCCCAGGTTCTAAAGTTCCTCGGTGGCTCCCTGCAGCCTTTTCCCCGGAGTGTGGGGACCCCAGAGTCAGTCTTGCCTTCCTGGAAACAGCCTTAGATGGTCTGAGATCTGCTATGACTGAGGGCCTGAGCTGGAAGTCCCTCACCCAGGTGCAGGCTGCCAGGACTGGTCTGGCCACCCACCTTCCCTCCCTGCTGCCGGCGGTGGATACCAGCCCAGCTCCCACAGACGCACCTGGCACGTGCTGGCCAAGGAGCCTTCTGGTTGGGAAGAGGTGAAATGTCCTGACCTCCACGTGATACTCTGTCCCCACGTGGCTGTGAGTTGAAAGGGGCAATTAGGTCTTGTGTCCCTTCTGCACGGGGTCTTAAAGGCTGGCTGGCCCCTTTGATGAAGAGTTGAAAGTGAAGTTAGAAAAAATATAATTGATGTTTAGATAGCAGGACATGATTTGGGGGGGTAGGTTAAGCAGATTATTTAATAGCTATAAAAGTTTCTAATTGGGCCTAGCTTCTGCTTTCAGAACTCTTTATAAATCCCGTTACAGCTATAAGGTGAATATTGTCGATGGAAGAATGGCCCGGGGTTTGGTAGCCCTGCCTGGGGAGTCTGGCTTGGGTTTGAATCACAGTCTGTCATTTATTAGCAGCATGATATCATGTGAATTACTAAATCCCTTACAGCCTCAGCTTCTCCTCTAATAATAGGGAAAAAGAAACCTTCAGTCGTTAAGCATCTGCCTCAGTTCAGGTCATGATCCCAGGGTCCTGGGATCGAGCCCCGCATCTGGCTCCCTGCTCTGGGGGGAGCCCGCTTCTCCCTCTCCCACTCCCCCTGCTTGTGTTCCCTCTCTCGCTGTCTCTCTCTCTGCCAATAAATAAATAAAATCTTAAAAACAAAAAGAAACCTATCTTGCAGAAAGTTGCTATGATAACTAGTGAAACCATGTCTCAAAGCAACCAATACATGAGAATAGTTCATGAAAAGGCAAAAACCTTAAGCCCAGAGAATGGGCTTAAATTAGAGCAAGATGGGCTGATGTTAGATCTGGAGAGAAAATCTTGAATGTATGTATTGTTTTACTTCTGGACAAAGTAAGAGAATGTCTGGAATTCCTGAAAATCTTCAATACATGACCTTTTCCATCAGAAGTAGTTCTGCTATGGCTTAACCCAACAGAGGGAGAGTTAGTGATTTTCAAACCTCCAACTGTATGGATGGCTGTGTCCTCACCTGCCCCTGCATGTCTGATGGGCGCAGGTATGTGCCAGGCAGGTGCGCTTGGGTCTTGCTGGCCTCTCACTGAGTATGGCTCACCACCCCCTGGTCAGGGATGCATTTGTGCAATTTTGCCTGGTGTCCTATGAGATGACTGCTCTGGCTTGAATGACCTGGACAGACCGTGAGAGCTCAATGTGGCTTTCTTAGGAATTGTCAAATTTCATTCTGTGATTCTGGAGTTGAGAGACAATGACCTACCCTGAGGAAGAGTGAAGGGACAATGACATACCCTGAGGCCCTGGCATGGATGTTAGCCTGCCCACCTGGGGCTTATGCTGATGGCTCAGATCAGTGGTAGTGGTGATGGGGACAGCTCCTTCAACAAATTCTGGGGCTGGCATTTGCTGTGAGGGGTAGGGTTTATTGCATTCCGTTGTTAAGGGACATTGTTAAGACCCTGGCATTCCTAGGATATTTGTGATGGAAGAATGGGTGGGTGGAAGGACAGGTAGATGGGGGAAAAGTAGATAGGAAGAACAAAGAAGAAAGAAATGGAAAAACCTGGAGCATAACGTTGAATCCGAAGCGTTCCGTGCCGTTCTGGGTTTCATGCTCAAGAATGGAACTTCAGAGACAGAGAAAACCCCGCGAGTGACAAGGACCTAGGAGGATTCATAAAAGAACATGAAAAAAAAAAATAAAGAGTTCTTCATTTCACTCAATATGAGCTGGGATGTGCTCAGAGCTAACATCAAAAGACATGCATAAAGCCACCTTGGCAGTCACAAAGCTCTTGGATTTTAGTCCAATAATCAAAGCGCTTCAAGAAGGTAATTTTAACCCAAATTATAAGGAACATTTCTTTTCATTCTATTAAATTATTATACGGAACATGAGGTGGTTATGGATTGGAATTATTGCTGGGACTAATGGATGGGATTTACTTGGAGGCAGGTTTAGCAGGACACTTACGGTTAAAAGACTGGACAGCAGTGAGGCAGGCTTGCTTGCGACATCTTGAGCTCCTCGTCCTTGAAAATGAACTGTCAGGCCGGTGGTGAATGTGGTTCCCGCGCTGGGTCAACAGTTGCAGCAGAGACCTCTCAATTCTCTTTTTAATTCCTAGGTTTTATGTTTCTAGAATCAAGAAGAGTTTGATAGTTCTTACATGGCAGATGCCATTCCAAGTTTTTATGCAGGCTAAAATACAGTGGAATACAAATGTATGGAGTAACGTCGGGGAGGAAGGAAGGGAGGAAGACTGGGCTAAACGGATGCCAGCTAACAAGGGCTAACCCTTGAGCTAAAGTTTGCCTTGTCTCATTGAGCCCTTGCAATTGCCCCGGGAGGTACGGATGATTAGCTTCACTCTTAGATGAGGAAAGTGATACTCAGGGAGGTTAAGTACTTATCTGAGGTGACACAGTTAATTAGCAGTACAGATGGGTTCTTGCCTAGTCTTTCTGAAGCCTGAATCCAAGCTCTCTCTGCCATGCCCTAGGCCTCCTCAAAGTGCCTTGCCCGGAATTTCCCCAGGGTGCTGTTGTCCAGCAGGGCTCTGCCCTGATGGCCTTGGGTTTGAAGTGGCGCCACGTGCCTTACCTCGTGCTGTTCCCGGGAGGAATGCTTACCTTGTGGCAGGCAGAGTGTATGGTGGTTAGTGAACTGGTGCAGAAGTGTAAGAGTGCCCCAGAGGTTTTCCCATTTGCTCAGCTGCAACATAGTACAACTCGCTCCCAATTGTCCCCTCAACAGACATATCAGCCCCAAATTGTAATTGAATAACACTCTATTACTTATAAAATTTTCAGTATGGTGTTTTACCTTGGAAATCAGGAAATAGGATTCTCATCCCAGGTCCAGCATTTATTCTTTCTGAGACTCAGTTACTTTATTTTAAAAAGACAGGAAAGAAGGAAAAACTAACTCATCTTCAATCTTTCCAATTATATATGTTATATAATTTATAATAATTATATGAAATATATGTGCATATATGTATATATATATACACATATCTGTGTATGTGTATGCTAATATTTAAATCAACATCTGCTTATCTGTACTGAGATCAGCCACAGTGATATAATTATCCAATAATCCAAAACCAGAAAATGGTTTGGCTTTAGTGATCCTGTGGCAGAATTACTTAAAATAATAATATAAAAGTTTTATTTCAACCCGATTGGTTGGAGCATGTATGTAGCCCAGGAAGACTGAAGAAAATTCACTTGGGTTGAAACAAAATCATCTGCAGAGTGATGGCCAACAGCCAAGAGCTGGGCACAGTCACGTAGGCTCTTTGGTGTCAGACAGGTCTGAGTCTGGGTCCTGACCTTCAAGTTCCCTGGGTAGGGCAATCTTAGGCAGATTATTTAGCTTCTCCGAGCATCAGTTTCCCTACTGGAAAGGGGGGAGAATAGTACCTAGCTTATAAAATTGTCAAGGGTGAGACTTGGGCATATTTTGTGCCTGGCACAGGTCGGTGCTCCTCAAAGGGCAGCTGCTATTATCATGCATGTCCTTATGCTCATCCCTACCCTGGCCTCAAGGGCACAGTACTGTTTTTTTTTCTCTTGGGTTGGCATGCTGCATGGACAGGCATTTGCCCATCATTTGGGTGTGAAGCAAGATCATCTCAACTGTAGAAATGAAGGTCTGAAAGACCACCTCTGGAAAAGCCATTCCCATTCGCTTTTAGCCATGCCACTGAGGGTCGGCGGGTTTCCCCCTGCCTCTATGAATTGGTCCCCAGTCACCAGTCTCACCCTCCTCCCACTGTGGTAGGCACTGTTCTGGAAGTGCCCCACAGGCCATCGCTCCAGCCAGGAGGGGGTTAAAACCAACATTTGCAGATAAAGAGGTAAACATATTTACATTTCTCTCTTCACACTTTATGCATATGTCATGCAGTGAATAGTTTTAGAGGTCTGTTTGTACTATCTCTCCAGAATTTTTACAGTCTGGAGGACACAAAATCTCTATAAAGTGACTTATTGAAATAGAAGCAGATTGGTAAAACCGTTTCCCTCTTATGAACTGTGAAGAATGATCCTCTAAATGAAATCAGGAAGGAACTGGACAGAATCTTGTTTAATGGTCTGACAAAATGAATCACAACGATTCCAGACATCCATCACTGCTAAAAGGGAACCACAAATGATCTGTGAACCACTATATATTGATTACCCATGTAGTACAAGTGTCGGATTTAATGTTCACACACCATAGAGAGGCGGCAGGGACAGATGGTGCCTTAACTCTTCTTTGATAGATTTTAATGGTGAAATATTGATTTCTATCTGGCCAAGGCCTGCTGTTAGGGGCCAAAGTCATTTGTTGGGTATTGCCGGACACCCAGTTGGCCCAGTGTAATCAATCATTTTTGGCAAGGCAGGTGAAAATCCAGAGAGAAGCACCTTGGAACCCAAACTGGAGCGTGATGTGTCTGAGTCCAGCCACCGAGAAAGAGAGAGAGGGGGCTCTTGGAGATTGTGCTTGTAAAGAATTATTAATGATAAGACATGTTTACTGAGGAGAGTTGCAGCGAATCAGAGCTGACATGAAATAGTCTGGGAGCCTCGTGGAGAAAATGAGCCTCTTGCTAAGAGGGACTATATTTTATTTAAACATCCTTCTAAGGCTGAGAACTCAGGTAATCTGTTGTGTTACAAGCCACTGGCTGTTCTTGCCATCCAGAGAGATAACACTGAGGCGCTAATAGGAACACATCAATCACAATCAGGCTGCAATTCCAGTGGTGTCTCGTCCTCCCAGCTCCTCTTTAAGCTCCTTTAATAACGGTGATAACATAGTTCGGGGGCTGCTGAGAGGGGCTCTCCCCTCTGAGGGTCATATTCATAAAGCGAATAGCTTGCCAAGTCAGCACCCAGGGAAACTGATCTCTGCCGGACTTTCTTGCAGGGAGAGAGGGAGGAGCCTGGGCGAATGGGGCGGGTTGGAATCCAACAGGAGAATTTTCTGTCATCTGTTGGCCCTCTAGGTTCTGTGATGTCACTCCTACTTCCTTCTAAGAAAGGTGTGTGTGTGTGTGTGTGTGTGTGTGTGTGTGTGTGTTGTGTGTGATTATCAAGTAACAAGACTCATTTTCTTGGGTCGCTTATAAAATGGTCTTGAAGGTGATTCCCAGTTGGAGCTCTGAGTATGACAACCTCATGGGAATGGGTATATGGCTTCCCAAGAAGATTCTGGGAAGGGGATGTGTGAGGCAGGTGGGGGGGGGAATGGGAGGGTCCTCTTGACTTTTGCTGCTCTGTGTCAGTCTCTATCCTATCACCCCTAAGGGCAACATCTTTTTGCCGATTCGACTTCCCTATAGGCTATGAGCTCCTTGAGCGTGGCATTTGTGTCTAATTAATTATTATATCCTCAGTACACATGATCTTGGGACTCACAAGATACTCAACTCATGAATATGACTGAACACATAAATGCAGGTGCTTGTACTCAAAGAAGTCACACTGCTTTGCATCTTTTGAGTATCCACATAAATATGTGTTGTGTGTGTGTAAATATACGCATTCATGAAAGCATGCACTGACTTTATAAAGACATGTAACATTATTTGTGTGACTTGACTTCTTTTTACGAGACAGCATGGCTTAGTGGATGACAGCTTGGATGCAAGAGGCAGACTGCCTGCATTCAAATCCTGGCTCCACCACTTACTGGAGGATGACTGTGGACAAGTTGCTTGAACTCTTTGTGCCTCCGTTACCTTGTCTGTAAAGTGGGGAGAATAACATACTTATGTTTTGAGGATTAAATGAGTTAGTAGATATGAAGCATTTGTAATAGTACCTCCATGCACTAAGCATAAATGTTTTACATTGTGCGTGTAAATATATATACCCTCACACATATATATATATGTTTAAGTTACATATTTAGCCATGGCATTATACTAAAAATTTTTATATAAATGAATACATACATATTTTGGAAATACATAAGCCTTTAAATGGTTGGTGTTAGGGGATCCCAACCAATATTCAAATCTGAACTGAAAGCATTAAGTTTAATTTGGTGGTAGTTAGATGGGGTGGCAGGTATTTTGATTCACTGTAAATTCGTATACTCTCAAGCTGTATCACATTGGGGCTTCAATGAGTCTGCACTTGCCTCAGTGTATTTATCTCCCAAAACCTGTCGCCAGGGTGTGTATCTCTAACTGAACGAGTGTAGATATATCCGTGCACACATACAAAGGCGCTGCAGGGCAGGATGAACCCAGCTTTGTGGACCGCCCCAGCTGTGCAACCTGCCCCCAGATGTGAAAGTGCAGGCAGCAGATTCCGCTTAGATTATCTTGCTTACCTAATGATTTTTGCTTCACTGCCTTGCTCGATTGTGTTCACCAGGACGGCAGGCTATTAAAATGTCAAGGCACATTGAATTGTTGTTATCCAGGAGAGAGACCTTTCCAATCAACCTGTGTTCTGGGGGTTGCATAAACTCCAAGAAGGCGATTGGAGAAAGGCTTTATGGCTTTTTTACATAGATGGGGGTGAGCAGGGAGGTTGGGAGAGGGCACTGGGAGGGGGAGGGGAGGTGGAACAGGATCGGGGTTTATGGCAGCTGGAGTGCGCTAATTAAAATGCCATCTCCTCAAACAGGTATTGGTGGCTCCTCGCCTTTGCATTTATGGATAACTGCAATAGGGCCTTGCGGTGTGATGCTGTGGTTTAACAGAGGGAGGGGGGAGGTGACTCACAGTGGGCGGTGGGGATGGGGCTGAGAGGCTGCACTGCTGAGAATCAGGGGTGGGGTACATCGAGCAATATTACAAGGCAGAAATAACAAGGACGTGTATCCCTGGTCGGCAGGAAGCATCAGAAAAACAAAGGCTTCCTTGGCGCTGCACCGGTCCCAGCTCTGGGAGGGCGACGCTCTCTGCACCCGGGGCGCTGGTGGCCGTTTTAGGGGGTGACACCGCTGAGCCGCGGGCCGCAGCGTTACCCACGCGGTTCTTCTGGTCCTGCCCCGCCTGCGCCAGCTGGGACAGTGTGGAGACGGTCTTCTGTTCACGCCGTCAAGTATCATTTGGCTGAGGATTTATTTTCCTTCGGGGACACAGGGAGAGCAGGGGCAAAGGACGTTCTCATAAAGTATCCAGCGATCGGGGCCGCTGGGGGCTCCGCGCAGAAACTAACTTCCCTGGCTTGACTTTTCCCCCTTTGTTCACATCGGCTCGCAAATATTTAGCTTTCCCTGGCCACGTCCGTTTCATTTTTGTTGCAAAGAGATGGCTTTGTTTTTGCTGCTGTGGGCCTCCGCGAGGAGCTCCGTGCAACCCGCCCCCTCGCCTCGGGCGTCACTGCCTCGCAGGGCCAGCTCGTCCCAGCCTTTGTCAGGCTTATCGGCTTGGGTGTTATCTGCGCGCGCGCGCGCGCACACACACACACACACACACGCACGCACACACACGCACGCACGCACGCACCCTCGCGCATGCGCGCATCCGCCGCTCCGCCCGATGACCCGCCCCCGTCCCAGTCTGTCGCGCTCGCCAGTCTTCAAGTTCGCTCCTCCCTTTGCGCCGGGCCCTCCCGAGCTCTCCGCCTGGGTCTCTGGTGCCTGGCGCAGCCCGTTTTTTGCTTAAACCCAAAGTCGCCTTTTCCGCTTCCCTTCCTTCCGGCTTCTCTCTGCGCTGGCTGGCCGCCTGCGGTATCTTTATAAGGCTTCGTCTGACTTCTCTCTCCGTGCGTCCCCCTTCCTTGACGGAGGATGGCGGGCCTTCCGGAGGGGCTGTGGCCCGCCACACCTGCTTTGGTACTTTAACCGCACCTTTTATCCAGAGGCAGCTTCTCCCTCACAGCGCACACTTCCAGGAGCCGTTCCTCCCACTCCCTCCAGCTCCCTCGCAGTGCCCCTCATTCCAGTTTCCAGGGCCCCTTTATCTCTCAGCTTCACCACGCTTTATTGAAAATGCCTGTTTATTTTTATCCCTACAAAATTGGCGGTTCATTCATTTAATCAATCATTTATTGAGCATCTACTCTTAAGTATTAACCTATTGTTAAGTATTGGGGATATAACGGGAAGAAAAACACACAGCTCCTCCCACTGTGGCCTCTGAAAGATTCTCGCTGGGTCAGAGACTGTGTTGTACTTATTTCTGTAACCTGGAACATACAGAGACAACGCATTCTGAATATATGGATGAAAGACAGAATGAGCCCTCCCCCGCCCTTTTGGGGCACCTCACTGGTGTTTTCTGTTCGCTGTTTCATTATGCAAACACAATCTCATTATGACAAGCTTGACAGAAGATTTTACTTTCTCAAGTTCCTGTAGGTCCTGTAGATCCTCGGGTCTCTGAAGCCACCCTATGAGTTGGCTTTGGTCCAGTTCTAGCATTTCATCTTATTAAGGCTCAGCTAGTACAATGTCAAAGGTCAAGTGGCTCCTTGATGGAGCCCAGATCAGACTTGACCCAGGGGCTCTGTATTGCTAGCCCAGCTCTGCACTCCAGCTCTGTAGATGACATGTGTCCCCGTCTCCTATGCCTGCCACATGTTTCCCAACCAGAATCTCAGGAAAACGGTAAAAGAGGGAATAGGTGGATGCCCAGTTTCTATATAATTCTTTTCCAGATTCTTCCTGGACCCTCCCTGACACAAGACGTATTACTTAAGAAGGAGACTCCTTTAATGGATATTCGGGTATGATTTTCTCTCTTAGCCTCCCCTTATCCCCTACTCTTGCCCCGCAATGATCTTTCCGGAGTAGGGCGAGGTCAGCTCTGTCTTAATTGGATTTTCACCAGGAACTTGAGGCTGAGCTCTGTGCCTATCACGTGGGTCTGTTCATTTCTATGATTAGGCTTGTTTAGTTAACATAACTAGGAGGCCCCATGTACCTGGGCTGAGAGGAACAGACAGCTCCCCAGATGCTTTCTGGACACTATGCCAATGGCAGCTTTGGCTCCATGTCAGTGACCTTAACTTCACCCACTTGTGGCACTTGAGGCCCTGACAGTGTTGTTGAAGGCAGGACTTGAGGTCCCCTGGCTGCTGCCTTGAACCAATAGCCTACCACAGGGAGAACACACTGGACATTGGAGGGGTTGAGTCACCAGCAGTAAAGGACAGCTCCAGCTCTCTTTATGGTGCATTGCAGACAGCATGGGCTCCATTATATATCACCTGGGGCATCTTGGGTTTCATTTCCCTGAGTTACAAATTCCCAATCTGTAAAATGGGACTAACAAAGATCACCTCACAACCCTGACAGCAGGATTCAGTGAGACAGTCTGTAAAGTGACCTCTCAATGCTCCCCATGTGTCTCCCTCTGGTATGCACACAGACACATGCACACACACACACACACACCACACACACACAGACACATGCACACACATACACACACCACACACACACATACACACACACATAGACACACACACCACAGTCACCAGCTTCATCCCAGCCAGGTTCTTCTTCATTCTTTCACTTCCATCTCATCCTTTTCTGATATTCCTTTAGTTTCCTCCCTCTTCCCTTATTTTCTTCCTTCTTCCTCCCCCTTTCTAATGTCCTTGCTTCATCTGGCTCCTTGACCTTATCCTTTTCATGAAGTTTTCTCATTTGGGCTCTGCCCAATGACGATGAGTCATGGGGTCTGGGGCCAGTTTCTTACCTCTTTGAGCAAAGTGCCCCTCTTTCTTCAGAAGCACCTTTTGTAGCAGTGTTAACCATGCCTGTGCCCCCATCAGACCCCTGGCCCCTTGAGGAAGGGATTGTGGCTTAATGAGCTAGAACATAGGGGAGACTTGAAGAGGGTTGGTGGGGGAAAGGAAGGAAAGGAGGAAGGAAGGGAAGAAGGAAGGAGGGAGGGAGGGAGGAGGGCTCTTTTTATGATCGAAGATAGTCAATCTTATGAACTCCAGAGGATGCACGTGACTACTACTAGCCCCTACCTACCTTTATGCAAGTTCAGAAGAAGTGCTTCCTGCCTCCAGCCAGGGGACTGGCCTGCTGAATGGAGCTGGGGCTGGGTTTCAGACCTCATTTGCCTCCTTGGCTGTAGCTCAGGGCACACTGCACAGCATGTGAGTTCTGCTGCAAAAGGAGTCAAGGATGCAGCATAGGCTGCCTGGGCACTGGTCTGACTCACGTTGTCAGTTGAAGTGGTTCAGGCTTCACCTGTTAAAGAAGTCCTTGCCATTGGCCTGCTCCATGGTCGTATAGCTCTTTCCCGCAGAGCTGCAGTGGGGCACGGGTAGCTCCTTCCCTGTGTGACAGAGCTGCCTCAGGCTCCCTAGACATGCAGTCATTTGACAATGGCTGCCACCTTCATAGTGGTGGAAGGAAAGAGTGCCTCCTTCCCTCACGTACCCTGAAGTTGGCGCTTGTTGGGTGACCTTCCTTAAATAGGACTGTAGAGAATGGCACTCATATGTATAGCTTCTTTTATTAAATGCCTAGTCAATGCTAGTTAATACTAGTCAAAATTAGTGCAGTGTTTTTTTGTTCCCCACAAAGCTCCATGGAAGAGGCAGAAATCTCCCCATTTCACAGACATGGAAATGAAGGCTCAGAGAAGTAAGAGTTGGTGGACGATACTTTCCAGTACTCTGTGATCTCATCTTCCTAGGATGGTATCCGAGCTCTCGGGTCTCTGATCTGAGGTTTCTCTTTAGGGTCTGCCAGATGTCTTGGAAAGACCTAGCAGTAAGGTGGGAAAGGGCATCTCTGAGTTGGAGGGCAGGTATGGTTCAAGGAACTGGTTGGGTGACAGCTTTGTTTAGCCAGAGCCTGGCCCATATCAAAACCACATGGACATTCCTCTTCTCTTCTTGCCAGAGAACAAAAAAAGAGATTAAAACTTTGAGTTCCCAGGAGGCAGCACACATTTAGAGGTGTTTCTGCTAATATAGCTTGCAGGAATATGAAACACTTTTGTCACTTTTTAGAAGCAGAGGCGGCAGAAAAAAGGTCATATTTTCATCTCTTCCAGTTTCCAGTAATAAAGTGAAATTGTTTTTTTCTTAATCTCCTCCCTTTCAATAAGTCTCAGTGCTCTCAAATTACTAATTTTTCCATGATTTCCTGAAATTTCAAGTCTCCTGTGCTGAGAGTTGGTGTTTGCCCCAACCTCAGACTGTGCCTACTGGCAATTGAGTTTTTAGATAACTTACAAAAACAAATCCATTAGGAATGACGGCTTTGGAGGGACTGGGGGGTGGGGGGTGGGAGGAGAGCCTACTCCACAAATCTACATGGAAAAAACACAACAGAGACCTGAGTTCAGAAGGCTGTCCTGACCCCTGGGCAGCAATTCCTCAATCTCTCTGAGCCTTAGTCTTTGCATCTATAAAATGGTGGCAGCTGTAAGTGCATCACAGGGCTGCCTTGGGGAATAAATAAAGTGACATTTGAAGGCATGGGGCAAGAGCTGGACCTTAGTGGTCCCTCCCTAGATGCTTACCATGTTTCTCCCAGTCATTCTAGCTATGTCGTTCCCCACTATTGCAGGCTTCTATGCAAACTTGCATGACTTAGCTCCAGGCAGCTGCTATGGGTTCTATGCAGGAATTATTCAGTTTTCATTTTGATTGTTTTTTTTCCTACTCTCCACTACAAGTGGGCTTCCATCCAGGATAAATTTGCTTTGTATCTCTCCCACCAACATGGGTATCTTGGGTGTTGCATCAGGCTTTAAACTCACAGCTGACAGAGAATGGAGGCTCTGCTCCACTTTCTCTGGGTCCCATGCCAGATGACCACTTGATGTACTTGTCGTTGAGCCACATAGGACCAATGTAAACATTTGATGGAGGCAGTTTTGCTTTGTGGTTATGAGCAGTGAAAGAGGCCTCTGACACTAAGTACACACCTGTTGATGAATCACTCAGTCCCTCTGAGCTTCAGATTCCCATTGGTACAATAGAGACAACAGAGAGTTTCTCAGTATTAGTGTGGGGATTACATGAAATCACAGATGTAAAGAGTGAGCTCTATGCCTATATAGAGTAATGGTCTAATATGCCATAGCCATTACTATTTGTGGTGGGTATTTTTATTTTTAATTTGTGAAGACTGTCTGTCTATCTATCTACCTACCTACCTACCTGTCTACCTGTCTACTTATCTACCTATCATCTATCATGTCAAATATTCCTGGTGATTTTCATTGTAATCTCTCAAGAGACCATTCTTCACAAAATAATGGCTCCAGGGCTGAATTAAAATGGTGTTGCAGCCACTTCAAGGGACATGATCCCCTGTGCAGGTTATGGAATAAGTGCATTTAATTTGTTCACTCAACCCTTAAGAGAAATTGCTTAACGCCACTCAGATTTAGGATTTTTACCTGAACTTTGTAAAGCAAACAACATGATCAAACATATTACTGTAAGCACACATCTAATGAGCGTTCCAAAATGAGTCTGTGCATGTAGTGATGATGATTGCTGTTCTTAAAAACAAAGTAGCTATTGTTCCTTTGAGAAATTCTATTAACTATCTTACTTCATTGGGTCCAAGAATACTTTGAATACTTTGTTCATTCCATAAATACTTGCTGAATCACAGGATATGGAAAGGAGCAAGATATGGCTGGTTCCTGCCCTCCAAGAAGTCTCTGTCTGGTGGGGAGACCAGCCTTCGTCAGTACCCTGGTGCTCTGGTAGAAGTAGACAGAGGATTGTTCTGGAGGCAGAAGGAAGGGCTTTTCATCAAGAGTGGTAGAAGAAGAAAAGGGATGTCGAGGAGGCTCCGTGGAGCAACAGAGATAACCTATTGAGGAATTTCACGAAAGAGGGAGAGAGGCTCTACATATTGGGGAAGAATAAGTAGGGTGATGGGGCTACAGAAGGGAGGGGAGGCAGAGAAACAGGCTGAGCTTTAAGATGATCACCGTGACCAGAGTCAAGCCAGGAGGTATGGATAGGACCCTAAGAGCTGCAAGAGGGGAAGTGACGTGACCAGTTTAGTGTGTTAGAGTACTGGGAATATGGAGGGTGCACTTGGGAGTAGGGGAGGCATTGTGCTGAAGCAGGGAGAGAGAGAATTACTTCCCTAGCATCTGTTCTACCTGGGAGCTTGTGAGAAATACAGATTCTTTATCTCCACTCTAGACCAACTGAGTCAGGGTCAGCATTTTAACAAGGTTCTGGGGCAGTTGGTATTCACACTGCGTTGGAAAACTCTTGAGAAATTTGGGACTGAACTAGCGTGGGCCAGCAGCATTAGTGATAGAAGGGGAAGAATTTGCGTCCTGTCTGAGTCTCTGGTTCCACTGAAAAGTGGAATGACTTAGCAGGGAGTAATTGAAGAATTTTTTGGCAAGTTCTCTCTAGAAGCTGCCGTGTAAATGTGCATTTTGTGCCATCAGATATGTAAATGAGTTAGCTGCCCAGAGTTTATTAAGAAGTCCTGAAATGTACTAAAAGAGAATGTGAAAGATGAATTACTTACGAAGGGCTGTGTTCAGAGAGGGTGCTAGATAAATACCATTTGAGTAGATAATTTAAAAGTGAGGGGTCTTCCTTAGCTTGTTTTAATAGCTTTATGGGCATGTAACATTCTTGGGGTTGGGCAGCAGTGGCCATAGATGGGTGAACGGTATTGGACCAGTGTATGGCCAGACCTGGGTTAGGGGGGTGACCTCTCTTTTAGAAAAACTCCATTCATTCAGATGTTCATCTGCTGAATATTACATCAGGCACTGGGAATACAGAGATGAACCAGACAGAAGTATAAACACGTGTCACAAACTGAAGGTGTTTGAATGGCCCTGTGCATGGATGTGATGTGTTCAGCAAGGACAGAATGCTTGCCAAGCTTTGGCATATAGTAGCATCCTTGAACGCATGGGTTCTGAGCCAGAGACACCCAGATGCCAAACTCTTCCCTACCTTGGGCAAGTGCCACAGCCTCTTTGTGCCTCAGCTTCCACACTGCAAAGGGAGAAAGGTAACACTTCTCAGGGTGGTTATCAGGAAGAGAAGAGCATATGTTGTGAAATGCTCACGAAAGGGTGGCAATCATCATCATCATCATCATCATCATCATCATCATCATCATCGTTGTTACTATATTATCCTTATCTTTGTTTTGATTCTTTCAAGAGATACAGAAGAAATACAAAACACATTCTCAGCTCTCAAGAAATTTCCTAGCCTGGGGCACCTGGCTGGCTTCATCAGAGGAGCATGTGACTCTTGATCTCAGGATCGTGAATTTGAGCCCCATGTGGGGAGCAGAGATTAAACAAATAAGCCTTAAAAAAAAAAAAAAAGAAAATTTCTAGCTAGTTGGAGAAAGACTATATAGCCATGGGAGAGGGATTACCAACAACAGAAGCTAAATATGATTTCAGGCCCTTCCATGGGGGTGGGGCCATCAATTTTGAGGGGCTCTGCAGAAGGTGCCCTTTGTGGGCTAGGACTCTCAGGAGAGATGCTGTTGAGCCAGGAACATGAGTGTTGGGGCAGAAGAGCCCACTGGGAGGACAAGAACAGTGGAAACCTATGGATTTGGAGAGGGGATCAACAACAGCCTTTTGGCCCAAGGCTCTCATGCTGCACAAAGGAAGCAGGCCAGAGGGTGCAGGCTGGCAATTCTTGTTCCTGATCACTCAGCTGGGGAGCAGTTGTACTGGGTCAGGAACCCAGTCTTCTGGCTCCTGAGCTAATAGCGCATGTGCATGAAACCACACAGCATACAAGGAGCTCACTAGTGCCTGGGCTTCGCTGTATTGTGAGGCCAGGTATAACAGGGTGCATACAAAGGGGGCTGGGGTTCTGAGCCTGGTCAAGGATGACATCCAACGTCTGCCCTAGTCAGCTGAATCCCCCCTCACCTGGCTCTTATAATGGCTCCATCTGTCACCTCCCTCTCTTCCCTGCCTCCTCAAATGTGTCCCCAGGGCCTACTGCATGCAAGGTCTTGTGTTAAGTGTTGGAAATAGGACTGGGAGAGACTCGCGGTCTCTCAAACAGCAGGGGTGGAGAAGGTATTTCACTGAGAGTAGGACTCCACTGATTGGCAGTGGCAGCCAGTGCTGTACTGAGAGATCTGAGGCTCCACTGGGAGCCTGTGGGAAAGCATGTGATGATTGATTAGCAATGCCTGTCAAGGGGGCAAGAAGAGAAGAGTGGTTGCTCCAGGGTCTGTGCCTATTTCCCCAGAAATGAGGTCTGGACCTTGAGAATGTTTACATTTCTGACGCACAACCCTACAATGTCATGATCACTAGTTTGTGCAATAACTTGATCTGGTACTAGAAATAAGAAAAACAAATCCACAAACTAACCAGCCCTAAACACACACACACAAAAACATCCAGTCCAACAAACAAATAAACAAACGACCTTTCTCTACCCTTAAGAATTCCTGGGGTCTTCAGAGGCCTAGACTGTCCAAAGGGTAGCTGTGTTTAAGATACCCTCTATGTGAGCCTTTGGAGCGTTTTCTTCCCTTGAACCCACCAGATTTGATCATTGGATTGCATGTTATTTTTAAAGAGTCCCAAGTTTCATAGGGTTTGTATCTAGAAACCCCTTGCATGGTACTCACTATGGCCACATCTCTGATCCAGCCCTGCCTTTTGGCCAGAGCCTCCACTCCTTTCCATCCCCCCGCCCACAGGAGACTTCAGAGTCAGTATGCCCCTTGAAAAGAAAGCACCCCGAGTAATGCAGCATTTACAAAGTAGGGTGAATATGACGTGTGGTCAGTCCTGGCCAACGCATATTCAGGCATGGGAGCAACACTCTTTCTAAGCCACAGGAGTAGGAAGAAGGCCTGGGTCTACTTTGCTGGCTTTTACAGATGTACTCATGCTCCCTGAGCCCAGTTTCCCTTTGTTACCACAAGCATGCATCTGTGAGGCTCCTGGCTGCTTGTAGCTGTCCAGCCTTGACCCGCGATTAAAGAGAACCTTTGTAGGGAACCAACCTGAGGCCTTACTGACCTGGGGGGTGAACCACACTGGGAAATTGCCCAAAGCACCACAACTGTATGCATCTGCAATGCTCACAATGTCCTAGGGATTCCCAGGTGTGGAGGCAGCCTTAATATAGGAGGGAAGACAAAGGCTTTGGATCCAGATAGACCTGAGTTCATATGTTCTAAGCAGCATGACATTGGGTGAGTTATTCTCGTACTCTGGTAGCTTTAGTTACTTCATTCATAAACTGGGATATGAGTCCTATCTCATTTCTTTGTTGGGGGAAATAAGTAAGCCGATATATATGTGACAGTTAGTATTAGGTTTGCTATGAGTAACAGAGACCCCAAATAGCAGTGCTTAGACAGCAGTTGCTCTCTCTGTCTTAAGTCTAGAGATGTGCAGCCTGAGCTGGCCTGGAGCTCCTCTCTGTACAGTTCTCAGGGATCTACTTTCTTTTGGTCATTCCCCCACTGCTCCCAAAGTTCGTTCTTATCCTTGTGGTCCAGTCTGACTGCATCCAATTCCATGTTCCAGCAGAAGACTGGAGAAAGGTCTGAAGCACAACCGTCAAAGGGCATGAACTATCCATCACTTTCACACACTCCCACTTATGTCCCACTGGCCAGAACTGAGTCACATGGCCACATCCAGCTGCAAGGGAGCCTGGGAAATGTAGTCTTTATCCAGGGGGCCATGTGACCTACCAAACATGTATTATCTGTGGAAGGAGGGGAAGAATAAAGTTAGGGGGCCAACCAAACCCTGCCGCAGTTTATGAAGCACTTAGAGCTGTGCTTGGCTAAATGATGAGCCCTCCCCTGTTTGGCTCATTGCATGCATGGGCTGAGAACTGCATGAATGTGGGTTTTCACTTCAGTCTGGTTTGCCACCAGCACATGCCATTCCTGGTACTGTTTTCTAAATTTACCACCTGAAGAATTTGTGGCAGGAGAAATTCCTTTTACTGCCTCCTTGCAAGGGAGCTGGTGAGTATTTGAAGGGTAGGTTTCTTGCTTATAAGTTGACTGGGTTAGTTCATGTTTCCTAGAAAGTGAGAAACCTTTCAGTGACTTACACTGCCACCTTTGCATACCAGGGGGATGCCGTGAAGGGAGAACCTTGGCACATCACACTGCAGAGATGGCTAGTCCCCTCAGCCTGTCATTCCTTTGAGAAGACATGTATGGTGCCCCCAACCCCTCCTTCTTTTGTGTTCTGGGGCCCAAAGTCATGTGGTAGTGACTCATCTTTACCAGTGTTTACCCAGGGTGGGCAAGTACCCATTGTGGGAGAATACATACTGCTCTTGACCTCATGGAGTTCTCAGTAGTTGGGAAGACAGATATTAGACACACGATCACCCAAATTACAATAATTCCTAGATTTAATCACTCTTAGTAACTAAGGGAGCCATTTTCAATACCTGCTTGCTTCTCACCGCCCACATCTGAGTAGGGACCAGGTCCTGAGACTTCTTTCTTGAAATGGCTCTGACATGATTTGTGCCCTTTCACCTCTCACTATTGCTGGCCTAGCCCTGGCCTTTGTGACCTCTTCTGACTGCTAGGTTCATGTGGAATTTGAGAGTGTGGGCTCTGGAGGGAGGCTGCCTGCCCCACCACTTACTGGTTTAGTGTGACTTTGGGTTTATTTGACCTCTGGGTCTCCATTTCCTCTTCTTTGAAGTGAGATGATAATAGACGGACTGTATTTGTTTGCTAGAGCTTCTGGAATAAAATACCACAAAGCGGATGGCTTAAAAAACAGAAATGGATGGTCTCCCAGTTCTGGAGGCCAGAAGTCTGAGATCATGGTTTCAGCAGGGATGGTTCCATCCAAAGACCATGAGAAAGAATCTGCTTCAGGGAGTTAGGACTTCAACATATGACTTTTTGATGGATACAATTCAACCCTTAACATTGGCTGTATACCATTGGGTTCAAATGTGTTACATACGTAAAGCACTTAGAAATAGGGCCTGACACAAAGAAGGCCTCAGGATTAGGAACTATTATTTTTAATTGTGACATCTTTCTAGCTCGTCCTTCAACTCCAATCCCTGCTCTCCAGTGTAGCTGAAATAGTAGATCAGTCAATACAGACTGATCTTATTATGTCCCTGCTCAGACCCCAGTCCTTACCATGCCATTCAAGCCTCTATATAATCTGGCACAAACTAGCCCAACTCTTCTCCATCTTCCCACATTACATATATAGCTTTATCATATAATTTATCATCTGCTTTGCACTGTGCTTGGCTGTGAATGCTAGCAGCCTCCCAGGTGAGCTCCTTAGGGCCAGGACCATGATTACTTAATCTACTTTCCACTGTAGATCTCTTCACATTCAGTTTTGTAGCTCTTGTGTCCACAACAGTGCCACGCTTCCCCCAGATTTTGCGCAGTGCTGACCAGTGCTTCGTGTTGGGGTGTGTGTGTGTGTGTGTGCGCGTGTGTGTGTGTGTGTGTGAATGAGGGTTCTTATCTTATCTGATTTTATTTTATTTTATTTTACCCCTTTCAGTGGTGCCCCCGTCTTCTCTCTGGTATTTTGTGACCTCATGCTCCTTGACCTGTATCCAAACCTCTCTTGAGAAAGAAGACCCTATAAGTTCTTTACCCCTTAAGGCAAACAGAAATCACAGGATTCTACTTTTTAGTCTGGTTTCTGGTGAGGGACTGGAAGGCTTTTTCCCTATGGAAGTATTTGGGGTGAGAAGGCAGGAGTAGAAGTGGAGGGAGTGTCTACTCTGTGTAGCTGAAAACCCTCCCTGGAGAGAGCTCTTCCATATTCAGCTCTTGGCACCTACCCTACTCCTGCTCATCCAGAGAAGTATTTCCTAGTGAGTCAGAAATGGCCCTTTGGGGTCAGCTCTGTGGAATTGTAAAGGGACAAACAGTGTGCTGTGGGACCTGAAGGTATGTATCCATGATATCGATGGGCCGGGCAGACGTGGGAAACATGAATGATTGAAATACAGGGATGCACATGGCCACCTGCATGCAGGAGACAGGCGTAAGTGCAGACCGCAGGGGGACGAGGGGCTGAATGGAAGGCAGTGATTAGTTCTGGTAGGGGATTCTGGGAAGACTGTTTGAAGGAGGTGGCAGAGGGGCCGACCGTGGCTGGAAGAAGAGAATGGATGGTCAGGAATGGTCCAAGAAGGGAGAAAGTTAAGTATTGGAGCTAGGAGTCTTGGTAAGTTGGTAGGGAGCCATGTTTGGAGATGGGGATAAGAGTCCAAAAGTCCACACCAAGGAAAATTGACGGTGAAGCTGCCTGCATTCACTTTGTTGCCCAAGTGAATTTCCTTTACCTTCCAGATCTCATCTGCCTTCCCCAGGAATCCTGCCTATGCAAGCCTTCTCTAGCCCATACAGAAACTTGGTGCAAGTTAAAAAAATAGTCTTCTTCTGGGCAGACCCAGCCCTGCAGGCACACAGTTTGGCCAGCAGATGACGCCTCTGTGTGAATTGGAAAAGCCATGGCTGATGGCGAGGTCAGCCCAGAACTGACTGAATTTTAGATTCCCCCATGGCTTTCAGCAGGGCATCTTTGTGTGGGGCAACCCGGTCTACACCCCCTGAGCCTCGTGGACCCTCTGGACACATCAGATCCTTTCTATACCCTTGACAGGTGCCGTTCCTTCCACCTGGAGTTCCTGTCTCCCTCTTTGTAAATTCCAACTCATCCCCCCAAACTCAGCCCAAGTATCCTACCCTTGTGACACTTTCTGACTTTCTGAGGCACAGGGGGTGATCTTTTCTTTTGAGTTCCTGCATCTGACCCAGCAGCATATCCCAGAACAGTCCTGGCCACCCAGCAGGGGCGCAGGAACGTCTGTTGAGTGAGTAGGTGAATTGGGCCATATTCTTTGATGCATCTTCCTGTGTCTTCTCTCTTTATATTCTCTGCCACCAGAGAGATGAGTGGGTTAAGTGCCATTAACTTCATTGAGTACAAAACAGACTGATGGTCAAAGAGTGTCAGTGGCCTGCGGGAGGTCCCAGTCTATCTCTGCAGTGTTCTTTCCTGCAGGAACCCTACCTAACCTTACTCACAATGTGCTCCATCAAATCCAATTACTCCCTGCCTCTTGAAGAGACTCTGTACTGTCCTGCCTCTCTGCCTTTACCTATGCTGTACCCTCTTCCTGAATACTCTTGCCACGGCTCACTTAATTAGAAACCAGCTCAAATGCCATCTTCTCCATGGGAAGATCTACAATTTCTGGGTCCCAAAGTCTTCTAGGCGCTTGCTCAGTATTTGTACTGCGCTTTGCCTGGTGGGCTCACATCTCACCTTTTCTGAAAGCTGAGAGTGCTCAGTTCTGGGCCCCATTTGCTATTGTGTCTTTTGGACTGCCGGGGCGGTGCCGTCTGCATAACAGAGTGCAGAAAGGGTTAAAGCAGCTTATTTTGAAGTAGTTAAATCAGTGACTCTCAAACTTTTCATCCAGGACCCATAGTAACAAATGCATTTGGCATCATGATCCTGTGTATATATATGTATACATTCTTTTCTGAAACTAAACTTTTCCAAAATAGTATCTCCACTGGCAACGTACAACACACTCTAATGTTTTCTCTTTTTTAATTTATTTTTTAAAAAGATTTTATTTATTTGAGAAAGAGAGAGAGAGGGAGGGAGCGCATCAACAGGGGGAGGGGCAAAGGGAGGGGGACAAGCAGACTCCCAGCTGAGCAGGGAGCCTAACAAGGGGCTCGATCCCAGGACCCTGGGATCATGACTTGAGCCGAAGTCAGATGCTTAACTGACTGAGCCACCCAGGTGCTCCCTAATATTTTCTATTCAATTCCATTGTGCTTTTAAAACTGCTGGTTGTGACCTATTAAATTGACTTCACAACCCACCAATGGATCATAGACCTCAATTTGAAAACACTGATTGAAACCACCAAGAGGCAGGATTCTGAGAAAGCACTGGCCAGTGGGCTAACCTGAATTTTGTCCTTGAATAGGCATGGGAGGTAGTGGTGGAGGCTGGATTCAGTGAGGAGGTGTCTGGACCTGGAATCAGATTTGTTGCCCTTTCATGGCCATGGGCAAATGTCCTGACCTCCCATTCTGTTCCTTGTCTGGCACCCATGACCCTCCTACTGCCTCCTGGAAGCCCCCTTTGATGACCAACAATGGCAAGGCCCTTCTTCTCTGCCTCTCCATGTCTGTGTCACTCCTTCCACTATCCCTGCACTATTGTCCCTGTTTGTCACCCAAGACGGAGGAGGGGAGGGATGTGTTTTGACCATTCTTACACCCTCAGTGCTTGCAGAGACCCTGGCCTACAGGTACTCAATGAATGTCGGCTGAATAAATGGGTGAATTAATAAAGAAATGGGTGACTATAGCATCAGGGTCCTGCTGAGTGGGGAGTCTCAGGGGTTGCCAGCTCAGGTGCCCTCAAATCAAGCTGTTGGCAGAGCTGGTTTCCTCTTGAGGCTCCAGGGTAGACTTGTTCCTTCCCTCTTCCAGCCTCTGGTGGCTGCAGGTGTCCTTGGCGTATGGCCATATGCCTCCAATCTCTGGCTCTGTGGTCACATGGCCTTTTCCTCGTCTGTGTCAAATTGCTCCTTAGTCTCCCCCTTATGAGCACCCTTGTGGTTATAGTTAGGGCCCACTCAGATTATCCAGGATAATCTCCCCATCTCAGCATCCTTAATCATATCTTCAAAGTCTTTGCCACATGAGCTGACATTCCTAGGTTCTGGGATTAGAACCAGGATATCTCTGAGGATCATTCTTCAGTCTACCATACCATGATTGAGCAGAATCTGATGGAGGCTGGAGCTAACAGGAGCCCCATCTTCTTCTGGCCCAATCTTCTTCCTGTAGACATGGGAAAGGGAAGACTATAGAGGGGAAGCAACTTGCCCATGGTCGTTGACTGGTTAGGAGCAAGGCTGGGATAGCATTTTGGGTTTTTGCCACTCCCATGACAGTTGCTACTCTGAAGCATCCTGTGGCTCTGATGTATGTATTTTTGCAATGTATCCTCTGTAGTGGGATCTAAAATGCCAAAGATTCAGCACTTGCATTTTCCACCCTAAAAGTCAGACATGTCGTCAGTTATTTAGGGACTTTTGGAGTTGAACTAATACGTGGAAAGCTGGTGTTACTTTCCACAGAGGTGGTGCATCCTGAAAGTCTGGAAGATTTTTAAAGCCCCCGTGAGCTGCTGGGGGCACCTTAAAATAAATGTAGGTACTCCTCTTTCTCAATCCCATTAATTATTCATGTCTTACTTTCCATTCAAACTACTCATGTCCCAAGTACTCCATACATTTTTTTTTTCCTGGTTGTAATCATGCAGTTCAATAAATCCAAAGAAAGTTACAGCTCTTGTGTTCAGAGCGTCCAATCCCTTCAGTCTGCATAGGGAGGGATTAGGAGATTTAACCTTTTCCTTCTAAAATGAACTCATGTCAGAAAGGAAATACAAGAACTAACTGAGGAAGAAGCATCAGGGAAGACATGATGGACCAGTCATGGCATCCCCAGCCCAATGTGTTCCTGGATATCTGTGAGGGGGCAGGACCTTCCTAATGGTGTCTCTGAACACACTCAGATATTCTAATCTACCCTTAAGAAACCAATATGGCTTAGCCAATTTCTTTAGAGAGAGAGAGAAAGAGAGGGAGAGAGAGGACTCTTTATACATCCATACATATGTATCTATATAAATGCACACATGTATGTATAGACATGCATATATGTGTGTGTACGTGTGTGTGTTCCTGTATGACCCTTTTAGAATAATGCATTCCATAACTTTACCCTAAACTCCTCTGTGTAGAGTAGAATTTAATGCTCGGGTTTCCATCACTTTCTAAGGAGAGTGATGTAAGCAGGAAGTCCGTTATAACGTTCTGATGTGGGGAAGTGTGTTTGTTTTCCTTTGTGATTCTTAGTCTTAGGCCCATCAATTGACAAGGCACATGAAGGCTGGATATACCTCCTGGCAAATGTCTGGATGGGAAAGAGAACATCCTTACCAAGAGCTACAGGTTTTTTTTTTTTAATTTTTTTTATTGTTATGTTAATCACCATATATTACATCATTAGTTTTTGATGCAGTGTTCCATGATTCATTGTTTGTTCATAACACCCAGTGCTCCATGCAGAACGTGCCCTCCTCAATACCCATCACCAGGCTAACCCATCCCCCCACCCCCCTACCCTCTAGAACCCTCAGTTTGTTTTTCAGAGTCCATCATCTCTCATGGTTCGTCTCCCCCTCTGACATACTCCCCTTTTCTTCCTCTCCTGTTATCTTCTTCTTTTCCTTTTTTTCTTAAAATATGTTGCGTTATTTGTTTCAGAAGTACAGATCTGTGATTCAACAGTCTTACACAATTCACAGCGCTCACCGTAGCACATACCCTCCCCAATGTCTATCACCCAGCCATCCCATCCCTCCCCCCCCCAACCACTCCAGTAACACTCAGTTTGTTTCCTGAGATTAAGGATTCCTCATATCAGTGAGGTCATGTGATACATGTCTTTCTCTGATTGACTTATTTCACTCAGCATAACACCCTCCAGTTCCATCCACGTCGTTGCAAATGGCAAGATCTCATTCCTTTTGATGGCTGCATAATACTCCATTGTGTATATATACCACATCTTCTTTATCCATTCATCTGTCGATAGGCATCTTGGCTCTTTCCACAGTTTGGCTATTGTGGACATTGCTGCTATAAACATTGGGGTACACGTACCCCTTCGGGTCCCTACATTTGTATCTTTGTGGTAAATACCCAGTAGTGCAATTGCTGGATCGAACGGTAAGGAGCTACAGGTTTTAAACACACGTGTCTGGCCATCCCACTGATAAGGAGGATCTAAAATATTTGGACTCTGTTTCTGCAGACAGCAGAACCAATTAGACCCTTAAGGGTGTGATTATTCCTCTGTGCATCTCATGCAGCTCCGATCACTTTGAACATTTATGGTGATTGTGCACTTACCTTTTCTTTCCTGCTATTTTAGAAGCCCCACATCTAACTTACATCTGTTTCTCCTGTTTCTCTAAGGACCTGGCATCCACCACTCAACAAATATTTGTTGAGTGCATGCTTTGGTTGAAATTTTTCTGTTCTGAGGTTTTTATGTTTTGTCTTTTATATTAGCCTAACTTGGGGGCTTTCTGTAGCAGAAAATACTAAATAAATATCCCCAAGAGCAAGTAGCGTGGCACATGAACCTCGGTGAGGAGGTGGTGAAAGACAGCAGGGAACACTGTGTCATGGGGCACAAAGCATGCTCATCTATGCTAACAGGCAGCACTACTCAGCCTCAACCAATGCGGACATTTGTGACAAAGGACTCAGTATTTCTAGATCATTCCTTTTTTCAAAATAATTTGGGGGCATACGGATTTTAATGTGAGACTGCCTGGCTGCATTAGGTCTGAGAACTTTCCTCTCTAGAGTTACTCTCTGACTAATAAAATGATCAACTCTGTGCATGGAATAGTCTGGTGAAACTGAACTCTCTCTTTGTCTCTCCTTCTCCCCTTCAAAAGTACTTCATTTTGTTCTCGGAATGTTAATTATCAAATAATTTCTTTCTGCCGTACTACATTCATAAGTAGTCCTGGAATGACTTTGTTTCTTGTGAAATGATCATTTGGGAGACTAAAGTGAAATAAAATTAGAAATAACTTGTATTGCTTTACTGTTACCTCAGTCAAATTTGACAAATATTAATCTCTTTCTAGCTGGATAGTGGATTCTACACAGGACCCAAAAATGAGTTAAAGCACCATTCTCATCCTCTAGGACTAATGTTGCCTCAGACTCAGGGAAAAAGGCCCTGCCCTGATCCTGTGCCTAGACCAGTACTGCTTAGACTTCAAGTATGCACAGAAGTCCCAGGAAGTCTTGTTGAAGTGCTCATTCTGATTCTGCATTTCTAATAAGCTCCAGAATGATGCTGATGTTACTGGATCAGGTTACATTTTGAGTAACAAAGCTTAGAGACCCTGATCTGGTCTTCTGGCTGTACTCCTCCCTACAAGGTAAAGAATCTTGGGGAGTCAAGGGGTAGTGCCTGTGGGGAGACCACGTCCTCCACCTTCTTGGCCATATTCTGGGAGCTGGGACCCTGGACCCTGAGATTCCCTCTTGAATGGCTCCAAGGCCTCATTTGGGACCTGAATGATTTTCTTTTCTAGATCATCCTCCCAAGGGTAGACTGTACCACTCAGATGCACACCCTCAGGCCTGAGCATTAGCTGAGATGTTTATGGGAGGTGCAGAAGGAACTTGATGTGAGGCCTGAGGTGTCCACGTCATGCACACAAGTTCTAGTGTTTAGCAAGCCCTCCATGTGATTCTTCCACACATTCAGGTTGAGAACCACTGCTCTAGATGAAGCAGGACCAGAAGTAAAAACAAACTGCTTGGAAATCCTACAACATAATATGAGATCAGCAGTCCTAAGACTGGAACATTCCTCTTCCTCTGGCAACATCGCGAGGAAGCTTTCTCTGTCTTTTCCTCTTAACTGTACCACTAGTTTGTGGACAAGATAGTTCCCTTCTCTGAGCTTCCAAGTTTTTACCTGCAAAATAAGAGCTGGACTGTAAATTATTAAAGGGTTTCCAGGTCTAATTTTAGGATTTAGATCTTCCAGATCTAAACGGTGGTGTATCTGAAAATATTTTCCTTAAAATCCATGTAATATCTTCAGTTTTTATTCACATTAAAATCTCACTGATTAATTTTACAAACCTTTCTCTTTTAAAATGTATATACCCCTGAGTGAGATGAAGGGCAAAAAGCTTCACCGGACAATTACTCTCCATCAGCACGCCTTAAACTTTAATATGCATAAAGATGATCCAGGGATCTTGTTAAAAATGCAGATTCTAATTCGGTAAGTCTGGGGTGGAGCCTGAAATCCTGCATTTACAGGAAGCTCCCCCAGGTGATGTCCATGCTGCTGTTTGGAGGAGCACACTTCAGTAGCAAGTTTCTGTAGTGTCAGTAAGTTTATTCAGGTTGCTTCCTTCTGAAGGCTGGGATCAGTCTGAAAGAGAAATGGTGTATTATTGAGGCAGGGAATAGAGGGAGAATAATTTATAGCAGTACACAAAAGCATGCCATTTGGTAGGCAATGTAATCAGCGAACTGTAACTAGTTATAAACTAGAGAGAATGTGCCCCATTAAAGGGGGCGGGTACTACTCAGCTCTAGCTGATTGGTGCCATGGAGCAGTGTGGCCCAATATTGCCAGATTTTCCAACTTTTTAAGAGGGTCACCAACTGAGTTCTATGATGTCTTTTGATTTTCAAATGCCATCAGTTAGTTTACATTAAACTAACCAACTAAACCCCAACTATTTAACTAACACCATGTAAGCCAAACAGAACAAGTATGAAGACCAAATGGTCTGTGAGAAGACAAATTCAGGGAGGGAAAGAAGTCTTTCCTGGGCTCTGGGGTGGGGAGGAGAGTAGGGAGAGAACACCAAACAGTCAAAAGCCTGCCTGGGTCTAAGTAGTGCAGAAGAAGGGGACAAAAAGGTGAATGGGCAAAAAATAAAAGGAGGTGGGAGAATTCAGAAGAACTTGACTACATTCAAAGATGTACCCACTTATTCTATCTCTTCCTCTTAGAGTTGCTGCAGGATTTCTCCCCCTGGAAATTGAAGTAGGGAAAAATTAAGAGTAAAGGGGCTCATGGCTGAATCTGAGTCATGAGTGATGTGTTTTAACTCAAAGGTAGGGAGGGGCCCCAAATCTTTCCCATCCCCCTAGAAGCAATGCTGTGCAGTGGCCCTTGGGGAATGTTTTCTGCATCCACCTGCTGAGCTCGCTATTTCACTGGGGAGGCTCCATGGCCACAGGTTGTCCAAGTCCCTATGGGTAGACTTTTGGATTGGAAGATTCCAGAGGACATTCCCAAAGGAGACTTGGACAAAATAAGTTGGAGAGACATCATCTGGTTCAAATTCTCATTTTGTCACATCTCACATCTCACTGAAGGCACAGACTAAAACCAAATCTTTCAAAGTAAAGTTTCAGTGCCCTTTTCAACTTTGCCTCTGGGTTATTGAGAAGACTAAATATGAACACATGTGAAAAGTGCTTTCTTTGTAAGCCGTAAAGCATTGCAAATATGTTAGTGATTGTTGGGAGGAAGCAGAAAGCCAGTTAAGCCTGAGTTAGCATCCTTGCTTCTACAGCTTTGTAAACAGCCGAGTGATTTAAATTCTCTGAATTTATCTCCCCACCTGTAAAATGGGAACAGGTAAAGCCTATCTCATAGAAGTCAGATTAGTACCTGTAAAGCACCCAGTGTTTTGTCTGACACAAAATAGTTGCTGCACAATTAATAGTAGCTAATATAATTATTAAGGGATTTGACTATATTAGGAATAATATAATTATTATATTATTTTATATATTTATATTAATTAATTATAGTAATATAATTATTCCTAATATATTCAAATCCCTTAAAATTCTTATTTATACTTTGAAATGTTTTACAAATTTATTTAAGTTTTTTATGTCAAAAATCAGAAAATACTAATAAGCAAAAAGAAAATCAGGATGATTTCTACATCTGGAGGTTTGATGCTACCTCTATCTAGAAACTCTTCTAGATTTTTGTATAAATATCCTTCTTGTAAAAATATAATTATAGTGTTTTGCAACTTTTAAATTGACTCAAAAATGTATTACAAGGAAATTGCCATCATTAATTATATTTTTACATCATTTAAGAGGACTGCAGAGTACTTCTGGGAAGATGGAGTAAATGAAGTCTTCCCTGTTCCATCCCTAAGTACAACTAAAAAACCTGAACATTATGTATAAAATATATATAAGAAGACTCTGAAAGGTGGAAAGAAAAAGACAAATCAGATCAAGAACTTCAGGAACCAAAGAACAACTCAGTGATGAGCTTCCTGGGTTTTTGTTTTACCTCCTATATCCCAGAATTGGAACTGGAGAAGCTAGCAACCTGAAAACACCCAATGGGGGTGGACAAAAAAATACAAAACAAAAAATAAAGACTACTCTCAAGCAAAGACTACTCTCTCTACCCAAAGGACTAGGAAAGGGGCATCCTAGGAAGATAGAAAACTTTCAGACAGTAAACATTTTATTCCAGATGAATGCTACAGAAAAAAGATTGTGTTCCTACCCCCACTCATGCCTGGAAAGACCAAGTGGGGAGCCTAGATTTACACCTTCACAAACCATAATGAAGCACCCCAAAACACAAACACACTGGAGTGGTGTCAGAGAAGGTCAAGCAGGAAGCCCGGATTTTCATCTCTGCCAGCTGGTAACAAGTTCTTCCCAACTGCAACACCACAGTGTTGGTGGAGACCACATGGGAAGCCTGGACTTCAATGACCACTCGACAGTAATGAGACACTTCTTCCCCTCCTCACTGGTATGATAGCAGAGGAGGCTTAGAAAATCAGAACTTTTCCCATTACCCAGCAGTAATGAGGCTTCCCTCACCACGATGTTGGTGGAGACCGTGTGGGGAGCCAGAACTCTTACTGGCAGGCCCAGCAGTAAGGAAGAGTACTCTCTCCCTGTTCGTATTAAACAGAGGCCTGGTGGAGAACCTAAACTTCTACCATCACTGGGAATAATGAGGCAGTGTCCCTTCTCTTCCTCTTGGAGTGATGTCAGAGAAAGCTAAATAAAATAAAAGATCTAAATAAGATCTAGAGATTTATGTAATAATACAAAAATGTCCAGTTTTCAACAGAAAGTCACTTGTCGTACCAAGAACAAGGAAGATCTCAAATTGAATGAAAATAACATCAATAGATACAAACACCAAAATGGCAGAGCTATTAGAACTATCTGACAAAGATTTCAAAGTCACCATGATAAAAATGCTTCAATGAGCAATTCTGAACATATTGGAAACATGCAAAAATAGGAAACCTCAGAAAATAAATGGAAAGTGTCAACAAATAAATGGAAGATATGAATAAAAACCAAAAAAACATTTTAGAACTAAAAAATACAATAACCAAAATAGTAAGCTTAGTGGATGAGTTCAACAGCAGAATGGAGAGGACAGAGGAAAGAATCAGTAAGATGACAGAAAGAATAGAGATTACCAAATCTGAACAGTAGAAAAAATAGACTTTAAAAAATCATCTCAGAGACCCCAAGACTATAGCAAAAGATCCAACATTTATGTCATTGAAGTCCTGGAAGGAGAGGAGGATGGGCCTGAAAAAGTACTTGAAGAAACAATGGCTGAAACTCTCCAAATTTGGCAAGAAACCCAAACCAACAGACTCAAGAAGCTTAATGAATCCCAAACAGAATAAATCCAAGAAATATATGGCAAGACAAATTATAATTAAGCTTCTAAAAACTAAAAACAAAGAAAAAGTACTGAAAGCATCCAGGAAAAAAATGACACCTTGCCTATAAGGGGAAAATAATGACAGTGGCAGCTGATTTCTCATCAGAAACCATACAGGTCAGAAAGAAATGGCACAATATTTTTCAGGTGCAAAGGAAAAGAACTATGAACCCAGTGAAAGTATCTTTCAAGAATGAAGGGAAAATCAAGACATTGTGAGATGAAGAAAAGCTAAGTGAACTTGTTGCCAGCTGACCTACCCTAAAAGAATGGCTAAAGGAAGTGCTCCACAGAGAAAGGGAAAGATAAAAGAAGGAATATTGGAGTGTTAGTAAAGAGGAAAGGATATAGTAAATAAAAATATGGGTAAATTCCATAGACTTTTTTTCTCTTGAGTTTTCTAAATTACGTTTGATGGTTGAAACAAAAATTGTAACACTGCCTGTTGTGGTTCTAAATATATGTAGAAATATTTAAGACAATTATATTATAAATGGGGGAGGGTAAAGAGATTAAATGGAGATGAGGTTTCTTTATTTCTCTTAAACTGGTAAAATGTCATCACCAGTAGACTGTGATAAGTTATATATATATGATGGGATATCTAGAGCAACCAGACAAAACTCTGTAAAAAAAGTACATTTAAAAACCTACGGGTAAATCAAAATGGAATTCTAGAAAATGTTCATGTAAAGCACAAAAAGGCAGAAAAAAGAAGAAACAGAGAAGCAAAAAACAGAACAAGCAGGAAACAAAAAATTAAAATGGTAGATTTAAGCACTAAAATCAATATACAAATTTAATGTAAATAGTCTGAAAACACCAATTAAAAGGCAACAATTGACAGACTAGATTGAAAAGTATGGTCCACCTATCTCCTGCCTAAAACAAACAAGCAAACAAACCCCACTTCAAATATAACGATATAGGCTGGTTGAAAGTAAAAAGATTGAAAAAGATATAAAATACAAACATTAATCAAAGGAAAGCAAAAGTGGCTGTATAAATATTAGATAAAACAGATAAATAGACTTCAGAATGAAGAAAATTGCCAGAGAGAAAAATATTAGATAATGATGAAAAGGTGAATTTAAAAAGAAGGTGTAACAGTTCTAAATGTGGGTACAACAAACAACAGAGCTGAAAAATATGTGAAGCCAAAACTGATGGAAATGAAAGGAGAAATAGACAAATCCATAGTTATAGGTGGAGACTTCAACACTGTTATCTCAAGAATTGATAGAACAACTAGACACAGAATTGGCAAGGATGTAGAAGACTCAACAACACCATCAAGCAACAGGATCACATCAGCATTTATAAAACACTCCATTCAACAATAGCAGAATATACATTCTTTCAACCGCCCATGGAACATATGCCAAAATAGATCATATTTTGGGCCATAAAACACCTCCACAAACTTAAAACAGTTGAAATCTTACAAGGTGTGTTCTTTGATCAAATGGAATTAAAGTAGACATCAAAAACATAAAAATAGCAGGAAACTATCCAGGCACTTGGAAACTAAACAACACAATTCCAAATAATCCATAAATAAAGGAAGAAGTCTCAAGAGTGATGAAAAGCACAAATAATAGAATTAAAATGAAAATATAACATATAAAAAAATGGAAGTAAATCAGTGCTGAGAGGTAAATTTATACCACTAAATGCATTCATTAGAGAAGAGGAAAAGTCTTCAATCAATATATAAGCTCTCACTTCAAGAACCTAGAAAGAGAAGAGCAAGGGCGCCTGGGTGGCTCAGTTGGTTAAGCGACTGCCTTGGGCTCAGGTCATGATCCTGGAGTCCCGGGATTGAGTCCCACATTGGGCTTCCTGCTCAGCAGGGAGTCTGCTTCTCCCTCTGACCCTCTTCCCTCTCATGCTTTCTATCTCTCATTCTCTCTCTCTCTCAAATAAATAAATAAAAAATTAAAAAAATCTTTAAAAAAAAGAGAGAAGAGCAAAACTGAAAAAAAGCAAAACTAAACCCAAATCAAACAAAAGGAAGACAATAAAAATGATAAGAACAGAAATCAATGAAACAGAAAACATAAAAGTAGAGAAAATGAAACAAAGAGTTGATCTTTGAAAAGATCAATAAAATTGACAAACCTGTAGCAAGAAAAAAAGAGAGGACACCAAATTATCAGTATCAAGAATGAAACAGGAGATATCACTACAGATCCTGCAGACATCCAAAGGAAAATAAGAGAATACTATGAACAACTCTACATACATAAATTTGACAAATTAAATGGATCACTTTCGGGGCACCTGGGTGGCTCAGTTGGCTAAGCAACTGCATTCGGCTCAGGTCATGATCCTGGAGTCCTGGGATCAAGTCCTGCATCAGGCTCCCTGCTCAGCAGGGAGTCTGCTTCTCTCTCTGCCCCTCCCCCCTTTCATGTGCTCTCTCTCTCTCTTTCTCATTCTCTCTCTCTCAAATAAATAAAATCTTTAACAAAAAATAAAAATAAATTAAAAAAATAAAAACTAAATGGATCACTTTCTCAAAAAATACAAACTATCACAATGTATCCAATATGAAATAGAGAATTTGAATAGCTCTGTAACTATTTTGAAAATTGAATTCATAATTTTAAAACCTCATAAAAGAAATCTCCAGGTCTGTATTGTTTCACTAGAGAATTTTACAAAATGTTTAAAGAATAATTACTACCAATTTTTACATATTCTCTTCCAGAAAAGAGAAGAGGAAACACTTCAAATTTATTTTATGAAGTTAATATTACCTTAATATCCAAACTGGACAAACACAGTACAAAAAGATAAAACTACAGACCAATACCTCTCGTGAATATAGGTGCAAAATCCTTGACAAAATATTGGCAAATAGAATTCAGCAATACATTTTTAAAAATTATACACCGTGGTCAAATTGTCTTTGAGGGGTGCAGATTGATTCAATGTTCAAAATTCAATCAATGTAATCCACCATGTTAATAGGCTAAAGAAGAAAATCACATGATCATATCAATTAGCTCAGAAAAGGATTTGACAAAATTCAACCAATTTATGACAAACATTAAGTAAAAATAGAGGAAAGTTCCTCAACTTAATAAAGAATATTTATTTAAAAAAAAACCCTATAGCCAAATCCTGGTTTGTCATGAAGGACTTACTCTTTGCCCCCTAATATCATGAATAAGGTAAGGACATTAACTCTTACCACTCTTATTCAAGATAGTGCTAGAATTTCTAGCCAGGGCAATGAAGCAAGAAAAGGAAATAAAGGCATACAGATTAGAAAGGAAGAAATAAAACTGTCCCTATTTGCAGATGACATGATTGTTTATACAGAAAATCTCAAGGAATATAAAACAGAACCCAAAATACTCCTAGAACTAGTAAGTAAGTTCATCAAGGCCCCAAGACACAAAATCAACAAACGAAAGTCAATTACAGTTCCGTATATGAGCGATAAACATGTGGAAACTGAAATTAAAAATAAATTAGCATTTACAATCACTCAAAAAGTTGATGTGACTATAACAAAACATGTACATGACTTGTATACTGAAAGCTACACGATCATAATGAAAGAAATTAAAGAAAGTCTTAATAAAGGGAGAGACAAACTATGTTCATGGATTGGAAGAGTTAACATAGTAAAGATGAGAATTCTCGCCCAAATTGGTATATAGGTTTGATGTAATCCCTATAAAATCTTAGCAAATATTTTTGTAGATATAGTTAAGATTATTCTAAAATCTGTGTGGAAAGGCATAAGAACTAGAAAAGCTAAGACAATTAAAGAAGTTGGGAGAAATGAGTCTTCCTAATTTCAAGACTTATAGAGCTACAGAAATCAAGACTGAAGTATTGGCAGAGGAATAGACACAGATCAATAAAACAGAATAAAGAACTCAGACTCAGATGAATATATTGAACTGTTACTTGAGAAAGGTGCAAAAGCAATTCAGTGGAAGAAGAGTAGCCATTTCAACAAATAGTGCTGGGATAGTTGGCACAAAATCAATCTTTGACTTAAGTCTCACACCTCATACAAAAATTAACTGATTATGGACTGAAATGTAAAACATAAAACTATGATATTTTTATTTTAAAAAGCAAGGTAGAATCTTCTGGACCTAGGACTAAGTAAAGGTTTCTTAAACCTGACTCCAAAAACATGACACATAAGAGAAGAAAATAGATCAATTGTACTTCATCAAAATTAAAAACGTCTGTGAAATACCCTATTAAGAGGGTGAAAAGACAAACTACAGAGTGAAAGAAAATATATGCAAACCACATATCCAACAAAGGGCTAGTGTGTAGACTGTATAAAGGACTCTTAAAACTCAAAAGTAAAAAAGCCCCAAACAATCCAGTCAGAAACAGCATAAAGGACCCGAACAGATACCTCATCAAAGAAAATATACAGAATGGCAAAGAAGCATAGGAAAATTTGTTCAGCATCCTCCAACATTAAAGAAATACAAATTAAAACAACAATGAGATACTTCCACAGACCTATTAGAAAGACTGAAATCCAGAATACTGACAACACCAAATGCTGGTGAAGTTGTGGAGCAACAAGAAATCTCATTCATTGTCTGTAGGAGTGCAAAATAGTACAGCCACTTTGGAAGACAGTTTGGCAGTTTCTTACAAGACTAAACATAATTCTTACCATTCGACTCAGCAATCAAGCTCCTTGGTATTTACCCCAAAGAGTTGAAAACTTATTCCACAAAAAACCCTGCACACATGTGTATAGCAGATTTATTTATAATTGCCAAAATTTGGAAGCAAACAGGATATCCTTTTTTTAATTAAAGATTTTATTTATTTGTCAGAGAGCACAAGCAGGGGGAGCGGCAGGCAGAGGGAGAAGCAGGCTCCCTGCTGAGCAAGAAGCCTGATGCAGGACTCCATCCCAGGACCCTGGGATCATGACCTGAGCCGAAGGCAGATGCTTAACTGACTGAGCCACTGAGGCATCCCCAGGATATCCTTCTGTAGGTGAATGAATAAATAAACTGCATGTATCCATACGATAGAATATTAGCACTTAAAAAATAAAGAGCTAGTAAGTCATGAAAAGACATGAAGGAAACTTAAATGCATGTTGCTAAGTGAATGAAGTCAATCTGAAGAGGCTATCCTGTATGATTCCAACTATTTGACTTGCTGGAAAAGGCAAAACTCTGGAGACAGTAAAAAAATGAGTGTTTTCCAGGGCTTAGTGGGGAGAGGGAGAGGGACAGAAATCGGCAGAGCAAAGAATTTTTGGGACATCAGAACTATTCTGTATGATAATATAATGGTGGATGCGTTATATATTTTTCAAAACCCATAGAATGTGCGATACAGAGAGTGAACTATGGACTTTGGATGTAAATGATGTAATTTGAACTACGGGCTTTGGGTGATGATGTGTTAATGTAGGTTCATAGATTGTAACAAATGTATCACTCTGGTGTGGGATGTGGACAGTGAGGGAGGCTGTGCATGTATGGAGGTAGGGGATATATGCAAACTCTGTAATTTCTTTTCAATTTTTCAATATATATATATTCAACATCCAAATTAGCCATTAGGGAATATAAATTGAAACTACAATGACATATCACTACATTTCTATCAGAATGGCTAAAATAAAAATTAATGACAACATCAAGTCCTGACAACGATGCAGAGAAAAATGGATCATTCATATATTTGCTGGTGAGAATGTAAAATGGTACAGTCACTCTGGAAAACAGTTTGACAGTTCTTAAAAAACTAAACATGCAACTATCATACAACCCAGTAATTCACTCCTGGGCATTTATCCTGTAGAAATGAAGACCTAAATATTCACACAAAATTCTGTAGAGGAATGATTATAGCAGCTTTACTTGTAATAGCCCCAAACTGGCTACAACCCAGCTGTTTTTCAGTGGTTGAATGATTAAACAAACTTTGATACACCTGCACCATGGAATACTAGTCAGCAATCAAAAGGAACAAACTATTGGGGTGCTTGGGTAGCTCAGTCGGTTAAACGTCCGCCTTCGGCGGAGTTTATGATCCCAGGGTCCTGGAGTCCAGCCCCGCATTGGGCTCCCTGCTCAGTGGGGGGCCTCTTTCTCCCTCTCCCCCTGCCTGCCGCTCTCTCGTTCTTGTGCTCTCTCTCTCTAATAAATAAATAAAATCTTAAAAAAAAAAAAAGGAACAAACTATTGATTCAATCTGGATGAGTCTCCAGAGAATTAAGCTGGGTGAAAAAAGCCAATCCCAAAAGATTGTATACTGTATAATCACATTTACATAACATTCTTGAAATGACAAAATTGTAGAAATGTAGAAAGAGACCAGTGGGTGCCAAAGATTTAAGGAGGGGAAGGCAGTGGGAGGGTAGTAGGTGTGGCTTTAAAAGGCAACATGAAACATTTTTATGGAAAATGTTCTGTATCTTGCCATATTGTTCTCTAGTTTTGCAAGGTGTTACCATTGAGGGAAACTGGGTAAAGGGTTTAGGAGCTCTCTCTGTAATATTTCTTACAAGTGCTTATGAATCCACATTTTCTCAAAATAAAAAGTTTAATTAAAAACACAATTTGATAAGTTAAAAAAAGGACTGCAGACTATGGCATCCTGTGAATGTACTGCAATTTATTCAGCCAATTTCTTAGTGTTTTACATGGAGGTTATTATAATTTTCTTCTTTCGGAAAGCACTGGTATGAATGCCCTTGCAGTGAAAATTTGGCACATATCCTTACTCATTTTCTTACAATATATCCCTGGAAATGGAATTGCTGGTTAAGGGCTATGTATTTTTTTAACCTTTTGGGACCTCTTTGCATCCAAAATATAGAAAGATTCGGTATTTGTAAGCATTGAAGTTATGTGTGTATTCAAGATGTGAACAGAAGAAAACATTTTAAAAGATGCCAGCCCCCTCTGTATTTATCTTGAGCAGTTTGGGCATGGGAAGTTGCCAGTGTGGTATAATCACATTTTGATACACATTTCAAAAGTTTTTCATTTGAAAAATATGGATAATAATAGTCTCTACCTTCTGGGGTTGTTGTGGCGATTAAACATATGGAAAACCCTTGGAATAGTGCTTGGCACATAATAAAGGCTCAATAAATGTTGGCTGCTATTCTGATTATGCGATGATTAGAATTCAGAAGTGATGCCGGGATTCATACCCGCCGGTAGCAGGAAGCCCATTGTCTCTGTTGCTTTAAAGGAATTTTTATGTGTATGGTTATTAACTCATATGTGCTGAAAAGGTTTTTATTAACTTATTTGGCTTTTAATTCTTTAAAGTATGTTTCTTGATACAAAAAGTTTGAAAAGTTTTAGGTAGTCATATTTACCAATAATTTGTTTATGGTTTTTGCTACTGATGATATATGTCTGTAAGAACCTTTGCCATAAGAAATTGTACAAACACCTTAATTTTTTTATGTTTTAATTTTTGTTGAATCTTAGGTGCAAAGAATTGCTGGTCCATGACACATTGTCATCATTGGTGCATGCATGGTCCTCTTACATGCATTTATTCCTTTGATTTTAAGAATGTCATAAGCACCCAGGAACCCACCACCCAATAACTAAGATCTTGAAGTAATTTACTTTCTTCTATGTGTTCTGCTCCCACCCTATCCTCCTTCCTCTTTCTACCTGAGAAACCATTCAGAAGTCTGTGTTTATCCTTTTCTTTTATTGCTCAGATTAGTCAATGTACCTATGTCTCCTTTTACTTTGACTGAGGCATATATTCAGTTGTGTCCATATACTACTGTGTTTTTCATACATGTCCCCATTTATGAACATTTAGGTCACTATTATGCCTAGAACTGTTCTGAACACACACTTTTTTTTTTCTGGTGTACAGGTGAAAAGGTTTCTGTTGGGTATGCACCTGGGAGTAGAATTGTTGAGTTATATAATATGTGTCAAGCTGTTTTCCAAGGTGGTTATATATCTTTTCCTTCCAGAAGCATTGTTTAAGAGATCTTGTGGGACCACATCCTCTCCAACACTTGGTATTGCTCGACTTTTTTACCCAATTGACTAGTATTCTGGTATCTGTAAAATAGTATCAGTATGGGTAATAGACATAAAAATGGTATCTTATTATGTCTTGGCTTTGCATGTCTCTGGTTTGTTCTTATATTTATTAGCTTATGTGTTTTCTCTGCCAAGATGCCTATTTGTCTTTTGCTCATTTTCTTTTCCCAATTTTCTTTTATTTATTTATTTTTATTTATTTTTATTTTTTTAAAGATTTTATTTATTTATTTGAAAGAGAGCGCAAGTGAGAGAGAGAGAGAGCACGAGAGCAGGGTGAGGAGCAGAGAGAGATGCAGACTCCCCGCTGAGTGGGGAGCCTCATGCAGGACTCGATCCCAGGACCCTGGGATCATGACCTGAGTGGAAGTCAGACGCTTAACTGACTGAGCCACCCAGGTGCCCTCTTTTCCCAATTTTAATCCTTGCATGTAAATCTTTGGCAACATGAAATTTATTCTCAGTTAAAGTGTGTGTTGACTTACCTTTTTGACAAATGGCTAGTATGTTTTCCCAACAACGATCTTATTTTGGAATATCCCTCAACAAAGTTTATAGTTTTCTCCATATAGTTTCCTCACAATCTTAAGTTTGTAATAAAGAGCTTAGGTCACGCTGATAAGAAAATAATTTTGTTGGTCTTCCTTGATGGGACTGTCTTAACATTATACAAATTACCAAACAGCCTTGTCTGGGGAGATGCCCTGAGCACAGTTCTGCTGGAGAGCCCCTGCTAACTCAGGTGAAGACAATTTTACCTGCTGTACAACTAGCGCATGCCAGCCAGCCTGTCGGTTTCAGCTTCACAGACCTGGCACATGTCAGGGGCTCGGTAAATGCTTGTCAGTTAACATAAGATGAATAATTCAACAAATGATTCCACTAATTTCACCCAATTGCATGTCTTTCTATGAGCTTGGTTGTGTAGGCAAAACATTTGGGTCCTTCTTTACTGGAACATGGTCTTAGTTTTCTACGCAGTCTTGAAAGTACATCATCAAGTTAATTTTCTCCTTGAACAAGAGACCTTCATAGAAGATGATAGATATAACCCACACATGTATGCATATGCATAGTATTGGACGTTCTATTTGTTAAAATCTAGCTTGGCTTTGAGGGAAAAGATCAACCTTTGGACCCTGTGGTCTTTATCACCAGGCCGGAAGGCCATGAAAAATGTTCTATATTTGAAGGCCACGAAAGCCCTCGGCACCCTAGTGCTGACCAGCACTTTTGAGAGAAACAGCAGACCCAGGGAGCTGGTAATGTGTACTAATGAGCTCTGTATCCTGAAATCCATATTGCAGAAGGGATTGAAATCTACAGAAAGCCACATCTGTGTGCTCCTTGCCAGACCCCAGCAAGAAGCCTGAATACAGCATGTCATTATGATTAATTGTGGGTAATGAGGGTCTTATGAACCCAAGAAAGAGAAGCGTTTGTTTCTCTCTGCTACGGTTAGGGCCTCTGATTTGTTTTCAAGCACTCTACAGAGGGAAGCCAAAATAGAACAGGACTATTCTATAGCCATTCCTTACTTTCTTGCCAGGCATTTCAGTAAATTAACACACAAGAATCGGACTTTCTAAGCTCTTTCAGGGATGTGATTAAAAAAAAAGAAAAAAAAGGTTTGTTGGTTCAAAGAATTTTCATAAAATCAGGCTGCAGGAAATCTGCTGTGAGTTCTTAGAGAAGCTCAGTGGTGCTCTGGGTTTAGATACAAATAGGACAATGTTCATAGAAGCAGCATGAAAAAAATGGAATTCTTTTATGGAAGCATCGGTATTTTCGTCATTCTCGAACCTACCAGAAGGTGGTGCAAATTCACTGCCGATACAGTGAAAGAGGACTGGCTTTCTTTTTTTAAGCCCTGTTTTGAACAAGTACAGTAAAACAGAAAAAAAAACAAAAACAAAGCCCCAAAAAATAAGCCAAACAAATAAAACCCCTCCCATTTTAAAAAATAAATTAAACAGACTAAAGATTTCATCTTAAAAAAAAAACACAAATAATAACTCCGCTTCATGTCGTAACACATCTGTCAACTTCTTTCCTGCTGGACTCAGTTGATGTGGTAGGTCAAGCTAATGAACAAAACAAAACAGGAATAGGATGAAGATTTGAGGAAGATAATTTTTAATATCTCAATGTAAGAAGATTAACAAGGTGGTGTTTGTAATGGCATCAGACTAAGGAAATGGCCTTGTCGGAGATTCTAACAAACAGCAAAGAAGCAGCAGTTCATCAGACATACATTTCATTCCATTTAAAAATATTTATTATTGTATTTTAATGTTTGGACATTTAAAAATATCTTTAGGATGAAACACTGTAATCTTCCTTTGGCGTGGCAGCTTGTGCATTTTTGAAATGACAAACTTTCCTTTATGAAGATAATATAGGATGCAGAAGACCCAACTAGTGCTTAATAATCAAACAAAAACAAAAAAAGAAAACAAAACCCCACCATTAACAGCCAAATTAACAAAACCTTCTTTATTTGGTGTGAGGCTAGCGCTGGAAGCAACCCCTAGCTTAGAGCAACTTATCAGATGTGTGTGCTCGTGCCCACTTTTCCAATAGTCAAGAGCATTTTTAGAGATATGACATCCACCTGAAAGGGAGAAAGTTTTTTTTAAATTATTTATTATTGCAATAACATATCAATTGAGGCACTTTCCAAAATTCCTTTTCTAAATCCTTCCAGTTTCCAAGACCACTTGGGTCTAAACCGAGAGGGAGTATTTTTGAATAAAAACAAAACAAAACAAAACAAAAACCCCCAAACCTTTCTATTTAGAAATCAAAACAAAAACCCAAAAGAAGGCTTGAACATTTTCAAATTAGAATTTCTAAAGACAACGCAGCCAGAGTGACCTCAGAGTTCTGGGTTAGTACTGATTTTTCAGTCCGAAATCGAGCATAGTTTTAACAAATGTTGCAGGAGAGAACAGTGTATTTTTTTTCTAACTAAAATCTATCTTTTAAAAAATTAATTTGCTCTCCGCATTGCCGGATTACATTTTCATTTAACTTCGGTGCCGTGCCTTATAATTAGTTTCTTTTGATCTGTTTCTTGGAAGAAGGGGAAAAAAAAAAAGTAGAAAGGAAAAAAAAGGAATAAAAAGCAAGCTTGTAGGTTGCAGTTAAAATATTTTCCTTTATCACGCCTGGCGGGAAAAGAACCAACAACACTGAACCCTGGGCGACGGGCGTCACACGTCCCCAAACCTCGACATCTTTTCTTAAAATCTTCGGGACTTAATGTGAAGCCAAGGGCGCTTGGCGTAGGAAGAGTCACTTGTGATTTATTTGGGAGAGGGACGGGGTCTTGGAAGGGAAAGCGGGGGTTTTCGAGAGGACGGGTGTGTTTTCTTGAACAACTTATTTTCGGGCATTTGCAAGGACAGGCGGGGAGTTGCTATCCCTTCCCGGCTCACCTGGAAAGTCCCCCTCCTGGCAACCCGCTTTGTTTGGCGTTGCCTGCAAAGCCTCGTGTTGGCAGAGAGACCCACAATGAAACAAATTCTCATTTTATGACGTCTTTCCCCCTGCAGGAGTCCGAACAATGTTTGGGGGGCTCGGCACGCAGGGAGATAAAAGAGTTTTATTTTAAATGCAATACATGTCAGGATCAGACAGCGTTTCTTTTCAGCTAAACTACAGAGCGGATCTTCATTTCCTATTTCACTGCTTCCCCCGAAAGAAACTTTTCTTTTCCTTTTTTCTTTTTCTCACCCCCCCACCCCACTCCCATGCCCAGAGAGTCAGGGAGAAAAGTCCTCGGCACAAAGCTGCCCCCCCCCAACCCCGGAAATCCCGGCGAACTCCTGAGCGGTGTAAATATCTGGGCAAAGTGTACGTAGCTGGGCAAGCGGGGCCTCGGCGGCCGCACTGACTTTCGCTTTCTTCGGAGAGGCTGCAGACGGGCTCTGCCTGGCCGACGCGGGCCGCGCTGCACACCCTCCAGCGGCCCTCGGCCGGGCGCGACCCCTCCCCAGAACCCGCGCTCGGGGCAGCGTCGGGCCGCCGGGTCACGGCTCGTAGGAAGGGGCAGGGCAGAGACGAGATGTCTCCGCTTCTGCGATCACTTGTTTTTCCTTCTGCGGCCCCGGCTCCCGGCGGCCCGGGCCCGCGAGAGCGCGGCGCAGGGCGCGGCCTTTGTCGTCGCGGGTCTCGGGGCTACCCGAGCCCGGCGGCCGCCCCCGCCCCTCCCGGCCGCCTCCCCCGGATCCCGCGCAGACGGCCGAGGAAATGCGCGCAAACTGCATTTTGCACTAATGCTCCACTTAAACAGGAATCAGAGGAACCCGGCGAGAAAACCCGAAAGAAGAGGGCGTTATTTATGGCCGGCGAGTTGGAGTCTGGCACCATATGGTGGGATTTATCGGGCCCCGACCGCCCCCAGCCCCCTCCCCCCGACCCCCCCAACGTCGGGCAAACAGTGCCCGGCTGACAGTGTCGCCGGCCCAGCCCGCGGGAAGGGAACGCCTCATGTGCTCCTTTCCACCTCTTCAGCCCCTCGCACGTTTTTTCTTCCAGAAGCTGATATTACACTTGTTCATAGTTTTTTTTTTTTTTAATGGTATTAGTCATAATTAAACCAAAAAGTAATTAGCGATCTTTGGGCATCAGCACTTAACAAGGGCTAGTGGCACCTTCACTTCCCTTTGGAGGAGGCCGCGGTGGGGGCTCCTAGGGCCAGGTGGAAGGTGGTGTAGGGTTAAGAAGCGTCAGACCTCGGAGAAGGGCCTCACTTCCTCTTCGTTTTGTAGCCCTTTGTGTTACATACGGGGGCAAGCAAGGTCTGCCAATCACTACCATTTCTCTTTCTTGTTCTATAAAGACAGGGTCGTCACAGCAACAGGGACATGACAGGCTGGTATCTCTCTTGAGCTCCAGGGGGCCCCTAATAGGATTGAAGCAAAAGATCAAGCGAATGGTTTCCTATTTTAGGCCCGTAATAACTCCCAACTGCTTGCATATACATGGGCCTTACAATATTATGAGGCAATTTTTAATCCCAGCAAAAAGTAGCCTGTTTTCTAGCAAGAGTCTATTTTAGAAAACCCTACAGGATCCACCCTCCCTCAGCACTCTCCGTCCTCATCTGTCCTTCTCTGTATTTGAGGGGCAGGAGGGAAATCCACCCCACCATTTCGCTTGCCACCGCTCCCCCAGAAGCTGAAGGTGCCATTTCCTTTCATTAATTCATTTTACCAGCTCAAAGTAAATACTCAGTTTAGAGGGAACAAAGGCACCCCTTTTTGGTATTCAGTTGAAGTCCCTGGTGGGATCAGAAGTTTGCACATCTTTTAGGGAAATTGGCCTTGGATGTGGCTTAGCCAGACACCCCACCCTGTAACCCTCCAACACACACACCTACAAAAAACACAGAGCAACCTAAGGAGGAATGAAAAGGTTTCTCTCCCCCAGGCCATTTGTGTTCAAAATGCGACGTGAAATCACGTGGACGTGGGGAGTGTGTGTGGTGAGTGGGTGTCCTCTGTGTGCTTGTGCAGCACAGAGGACACAAATGAGATGCGCGGGGTAAGGAGGCGGTTTGTTTTCACCCCCAAGAAATGAGACTGACTTCAAAAACCCAAGACTGCCTGGGAAATCTGAATGCAAACAGCCCTAGAATAATCAGCACCACCAACATCTGTCACCACAGCTGTTTCCTTTCTGGTTGGTGCGAGAACCTGTCTCTCTCCCCTGGGCTGGCCGTGAACTCCAAGCAACGGGCCCAAGGATCTTTTGCTTCCAAACGGAATCCTGCAGGTTTCTGTGCTCTTAGCCTCTTAGAGATAAAAGACAAAGCAAAACAAGCATGACATTGCCACCTTTTAGGTGAAAGTAAGGAGCTTGGTAAAGTAAGTTAAGAGGCATTTTTGTTATGTTGTCATAGGTAGGGAAACTGAGGCACAAGGGCAGCCAGTGAGCCTTCCAGTTCATATCCAGAGAGTAATGAGAATTGACAAATTCAGTCCCCAGCCTACTGGATTCTGTGGGGTGTCTTGGAAGGCACTGAGTTAAAAAACAGAGAGAGAGAGAGAGGTGAGCGTTTTTATTGCTTGTTTTCCCTTTCATTTGATCAGAAGATAATTACTGAGCATCTAGAATGTCAGGAAGACAAATGCTTCGTTATGGAGGAGAGAAGAATGAAATCTGGTCCCCGCCCTAAGAGCACATGTCTTCCAGGAGGGGCACTGTGACAGCCATGGGTATGGATATAGCGATGTGGTGACTTGGTCTGAGGTTACCCGAGGGAGGTCTGACAAGGGAATCTGGAATGTCTGGCCAGGGGTAACCAGCAGAGACTTCACTGGAAGAAGTGGTCTTGGAGTTTCCAGGAAATGAAGGCTGGCTGAGGTTCTGATGGGTAGAGGTAGGAGGGGACATTGAAGATGCAGAGAACAGTGGGCATTCACAGGCACGGGGGACAAACACGTCAGTTGTTCAGGGGGTGGGGGAGATAAGGCAGGAACAAGAAGACGGAGCTACTGCTTTTGGACTTTAGCCTGTGGACCAGGGTGGCCCCGAAGTGACGGAGTTAGGGGGGCATTTGTGGAGGGTGAATCCAGGGCTGATGCCCAGGCAGGGTTTGGGGTTGGGGAGGTGGTGGTAGGTCTGAGATGGGAGGGCTGCTGCAGGACAGTGGCATGGGGATGGAAAGAAAAAATGCAAGAATTGGTTGGACATAGGGCTCAGAGCCCAGAGGCAGGTCAGAGGTGACTGAGCCTTCAAGCCTGGGGGACCAGGGAAAAAAGGCAGCCTTGTTATGTGCAAGGAATTAAAATAACATTTAAACCCGGCATTACATGCCGCGTGTTTAGAACATCAAGAGCTTCATGAAAACAGAGAAATTCAGATACTGACATTGATAAGCTTTTATCAGTGGTGGAGAGCTTTCTTTGTCAAAGCCACACACTTGGCCTCATGGCTGAACCTCAGCCAGACTTGGAGCCAGCATCTCAGAGCTCAGTGCCTTTGGGGGGTGGACTGAGAAGCAGCCTGTAAAAAAAAAAAAAAGCATATTTTCTCCAAGACACATTATTCTTCCTTAGCACTCATTTCAATTTTTATACCATTATTGAGAAAGGAAGTTAGAGAAAGATATCCCAGAGGCATTTTCTTCTGTAACTCCCAGGCATGAGGAAATGTTCAGGTGTTAAAACTGGTCTGGCATGTATTTACTTATTTTTCAGTTACATCCAATGTTTGCCTGAGAATCTTCCAGAGGGCAGATCCCTGCATCATCGTGCAGCCAGTACAGGCCAGAAGAATGGAAAATAGTGAAAAGGCACTGGACTGGAGGCTCTAGGTCCAGAGTTCCCTTCCTGGTTATGCCAACAAGGTTGTTGTACTCTCTGTACTCTCAACAAGAGTGGTACTTTCTGGGCCTGATTTCCGCCCCCCAGAAAAATGAGGTGAGTCAAATGATCGTGAAGGTTCTTAAAGGTCCTTTCCAGCTCCAGGCCAGTGAATCACTGAAGCTACTCTTTCTCTGAAATTTCCCAGCAGTTTCTTCCTTATTGTCTGTATTCTGGTTTGCAGGTGCAAACAGAAAGGATCTTTATGTCAGATGATTTAGTTTTTATTCTGGATTTTAATAACTTCATTTGCATTGAACTTTATAAATATTTTGAAAGCAGCATGCCATCCATTCTCACTCGATCCACCAAACTGCCATGTGAATGAGTAAGCCGGGGATTTTAGCCCCAAATGTACAGCTAATGAGAATCATTTCCTTTCAGGGAGTGCCTCCACGTGCCAACCTATGCCTTCCAATAAATGTCTCATTTACTCACCACAGTACCTGGTAGTTAACTGTTATCCCCACTTTACAGATCAGAAAGCCAAGACTAACGGGAGTTGGGACCCATTGAAAGCCACCTGCTCATCGATGGCCGAGTCAGGATTTGAATCTGGGTCTGTCAGCTCCAGCTTCGAGCTTTCTAAGGCCTGGGCAAGTTATACAAAGGTTGCCGACTATCTCCTTCTCCGATGCAATATTCCTTGTCAAAGGACACTGTTGGCCAGTGTGGCCTTCCATGGCCCTGCCATGTGAAATATAAGGGCTGAGATTTAAACCAGGCAAGCTGTTGACAGATGTTTATCGAGCACCCTGTACATGTCTAATACTCTACCACAGGCTTCAGGACCCTGAAGAAATATTAGAAATGTCTCATTCCATAAGGACTTTACAATCTGAGATGATGAAACAAACAGAGCCAGTAAAATGTCAGTAAATGGGCAGTAGGCTGTATCCTAATGGAAATGACCCAACTTTATAGAACACTCAATCTGCTCCCACTGTAGCCTAGACAATTAGGTGTGATTCTCATGACAAGCCTATGCAACAGCACTCTTTACACCTCTTTTAGGGAGGGGGTTGTTGATCCAGAGAGCCTGGTTCCATCACCACTGGAGGTCCCACAGCTACCAAGTGGCAAAGCCAGGATTTTATCCAGGGCCTCTGACCACAAAGTCCTCTCTTCCTCCCTCTGCCACATGGTTTCTCATTCTTGACACATTATGCATAGGTCAAGGTGGGGTATACAGACATCTGAAAATAAGAAAGTTCAGGTTCTGGAGATGTGCTGAGACCATCTGTGATACGCTAAACAGGAAAAGCGTCTCATGGTTTTACACTCTTGCCTCACAGTGGAAAAAAAATGCCATAAGGAATTTTTAAAGTCCTGCAGGAGAGAGAAGAAATCAGTGGGCACTGGGGAAGATGGGCTTTGGGTTCAAAGACTGGGTTCAGGTCTTGGCTCCATGATTTACAAGCTGGAGTTACTCTCTCTACACCTCAGTTTTCTGGTCTGTAAATAGGGTAATGATATGTCTCTGTTTAGACTTACGATATGGCATTTGAAATGTCTGACAGGATGACGGGCCCCATGGCAAATGTTCAGGAAAATGACAGTTACCTGAGGCAGCTGCACAGTGAGAGCCTGTTGACAAAACCTACAAATAACATGTTGATTCAAAGTGAAGACAGTTGGAGAATTTGTTATTTAACCAAGGGTTTCCTTGTCCTGGGTTTTGATTCATTTCCTGGTGTTTTTAGTGCTGGAATTAATAGGTAAGCCAAGAAAACCCAGTTCTGGCTATCTATTGCTGCATAATAAACCACCCAAATCATTGGCTTAAGGCAACACTCATTTATTTTGCTTATGAATGTGAGGGTTGACTGGGCTTAGCTAGGCAGTTCCTGCTTAGAGTTCCTCAGACGATTGTAGTCAGAGGTTTTGGGGCCGGGGTCATCTAGAAAACGTCTTCACTCCTGTGTCTGAAGCCTGGGCTGGAAGACTCCATGAGTTGGGGCTCCTTGGGCATCTCTCTCTAGGTGGTGTCCCCACGAGATATCTCTGTAAAAGTAGCAGAAGACCAGGGGGAGTCCTCAGTGGCCTGGTCGGGTCCTATGCCCATTCTTGAACCAATCACTGTGGCCAGAGGGAGGCTGTGCTTAGCCGGACTTGGATCATGTGCTTGTCCTGGATCGGTGCCAGGAGACTGAGAGTGGGAAAATGATGAGCCACACCACTCCAGAGCAGTGGTCCTTACAGAGTGGTCCAGGCAACCACTTTCGGGGATCTGAGAAGTCAGAACTCTTTTCCACACTAAGACTTCCCAGCTCGCTGTTGACACTGGGTTGGTGAGTATCTAGTGAGGCCTGCCTCTCCTTCCTTATCCGTGAGGGTAAGGAGGGGTCCTGGGGCTTTCTCCTGGGCATCTGGCTCCATGCATTTCCTTTGTTTGGCTCAGGCCTCAACACAGACCTTCAGAATATCAATATTTGCAAAACACTTTGAAGGTTAGGAAATCCCTTTGAGTAACTAAAAATAAAAAAAAAAATAGATGAATCCCTTTGCATCACCCTTTCATTTATGGCACTTTTCACTCTGCAACTCACACTGTCCACCTCCCTATGGGCAGAAGAGGAATTCTTGTTCTCATTTAAGGAATAGCAACAGAGATTAAGAGAAGGTGTATGACTTCCCAACATCCCAGAATGAGCCAGCATCGTCCGGGACTTGGCTCTCAAAATGCCTAGACCAGACTTCTTGTCACTAGAGTGTGGGTCCAAGAAAGTCCATAAATGAGCCCAGTGGTGTCCTGGATGCATGACCACCGCAAACAGCTGAAGCACTGAGGGGTGGGGGAGCCAGCCAAACACTCAGGTGCCAGGACCAGAATGCAGGTGATGTGGATGTGGGCATCACTGCAGGGGCTGAGGCTCATCTGTCCCTTCTGGAACTCTGTTCATCCATCCAGTGCTTTCCGCATGCCCCCTGCCTGTACTTAGGGATCTCAGTTCTTTCTCTCAGCCCTGGGAGGAAATTTGCACTCTTACCATCCTGACTGTTCCTGTGAGGAAATAAAGGCTCCCTGGGTAACTGGCCCAGAGACACAGCGGTGAAGTGGCAGATCTGCCCCTTTGGAAGACCTGCCTCTGCTTCTGCCAAATCCCTCTGGCCCTCTTTCCTGATGGCCTGACTTTGCTGAGGGGCTAGATTTATGATCCCCCTAGTGCCTGTTCAGTCTGATCCGGTCATTGAGAAAGGTGGTTCTAGGACTGGCTTTTGGAATCAAAACTCCTTCAGGCTGGCCTGCAATTTCCCCCACCCTTCTCCCTGCTCCTTCCCTTTCCCTCCCCTTCCCCCCTTCCCCTCCCTCTTTCCTCTCTCCTTCCTTCCTCCCTCTTTCTTTCTTCCTCACCTCCTCCTCCTCCTCCCTCTCCCTCTCCCACTCTTCCTCCTGCTCCTTAGAGTGTCCCTTTTCTAGAGTTAAAAGCATTGCTGTCCCGGTGCAGAGATGTTCTGGGTAAAAGCCCCCACTGCACCCACCATGCCTTCTCTGACACCCTCACCACAGAAATGGTGAAGAGCCTGATGCTCAGGGGATCTCCTACCCTGAAAAGGGCAGCTTCACCCCCACCCCCACCCCCAGACACTTGAAATACCGCATTCAGAATCCACAGGGCTCTGTTTCTACGCCCCACTCCATCTAAGGCAAACCGTCCATTACCCAGCGTTAGGGACTCAGGTGGGGGGCCAGGGAGCTATGGAGAGACCAGCTCATTGAAATCCGGATAATCCCTAAACCTCATTTTCCCTATTGCATATGACTGCCTCTCTGCCCTGCCCCCTTTTACAGGATCGCCAAGAAGCCACCAGACCGCTTTGCCTAGCACTCCTTTTATCTTTCTGGCCTGAGGGGGCCATGGGCTAATGATCAGTGAAATCAGGAAAGGCCGAGAGGCCCAGCTAATCCACAAATTGGATCATCCACCCCTGAATAATCAAGAGTTGCTGGCACAAAAGTTGGTCTCCCTCTTTGATCATTGGCACACTCAGAACACACCTACATTTGCTTCTTGTGGGAGTCCTCTGGTGAATTAAAGGCTGGTTCCGTTTGGCCAAATAACATTCAGATGTAGGAGGAAAAGAATCGCGAGTCCCAGTGTCCCAGGAGGACTGTTTCAATGCGGTATTGGGGAGAGGATTGAAATTGACAGAGGTTGTGTCAGTTCACTAGATTTGATGAGTCAGTTCTACTTGGGGTGGATGCTTCTCCACCAGGAAGAGAGGGAGTTCAATCATAGGTAAAACTTACCATGCTGTAGCTAATGTTAACATATCTTAACAATGGGGACATAGTGCAATGATGCTGACACTCATAATTCAGGCAGCCGCTGCCTTAAGAAAACTCCATGTACAGAAATTAGAATTCTGGGGGAAGAAAGAAATTAGGAAGTCATTATTTTATATTACAAAATGAGTCTCTTTTTCTTAACTAAGGCTTTCTCTCTGATTCTTTTAAATAGCAAGCCTATCAGCGATCTTCAAATGATTTAATTGATAAAAATTGCATTTACCCATGAGGTGTCATAAACAGCTTCCTGTGCAACATGCTTCTGGGATACCAATGTTTAATGATCAGGAAGGAACATTGTATTTGATCTTGGCCAAAAAGCTGAAGGTAATAGATGTCCCTTTCTCAGCCTGGGAGGTTCCCATGCACCATGTATTATTATGAGGGTGGGTCCCAGCGCAAAGAAAAACCAAGAGTTTTGTTGAATTTGCAGGTCTCAGAGAACTTTCTGAAAAAGAAACATTTCCATTGTGGGCCCTGGCGATGGCATTGGCCCTGGACTCTATTTGGAGTCAGATAGACATGAGATTCAATTCTGACTTTGCTACTTACCGGCAACGTTATTTACTGTTCCTGACCCTCAGTTGCCACCTCTATGTTCATATCCTGGTCAAAACACTCTGACATTTTCCTATCTCACCCCAGATAGTATCCAGAAGCTTCATTATGGCCTACAGGACTCTCATAATCCGGCTACTGTCAACCTCTGATCTCTTGCTCATCCAGCTCTAACAGCTCAGATAAGCCACTGACTTCTGCTTTAGGACCTTTGCACATGCTCTTTCTGGTCCTGGGAAGCTATCCCTCTAGGCTTTGTAAGCCTCCCTCTCTGATTTCATTTAGGTCTTTGCTCAAATGTTATAAAAGGAAAGGACACAGCCAGAGGGAATCCACGCCCAGGCTCCTTCTGCTTTCTCATCCTCACAAGGGGCCACATGGCACCCAGTGATTCCCCAGCAACAAAGTACGGCGATGGGAGTGTGACGCCTCTGTGCAGGGAAGCCAATGAGGGACTCTCTGCCCACAGCCTTTATTGGGTGCTGGTCACTCTGCCAAGCACATACTAAAATTACAGGCTACCAAAGGGGAAAGCAAGTGTCCCAACATAAACGATCTTGTTTCACAAGCTAGACAGTGAGCTGCTCTTCTCAGTTAGGGAAGGTTTTCTCTCCATGTAAGGAACTACTTACCAGTCAAGTGCCCAGCAGCCAATTCAGGAGACCCACAAGGCTATCTTTGTAAAGATAGCCGTTTCAGAACTGCTATGCAAAACTCTTGTACAATTAGTAAGTGAAAAATGTTAAACTTTTTATTATGGAACATTCCAAACATACACACACAAAAAGAAAATCCTAGAATGGACCCTGCGTGTACCCATCACCCGGCTGCTGCAGTTAACACATGCCTAGGTTGACTGATCTGTGTCCCCACCCACTTCCCCTCCTACCCTGAATTATTTTGAAGCAAATCTTAGACATCATATTCCATCTGTAAGACTTCAGTCAGTGTCTCTAAGTGATAAAGACTCTGAAAATCATCTAGAGTGCAAGCTGCCAGTTTGCAACCTCCGCCCTAGCCCCATGCCAGGCCCACTGGCCACCTTGCCAGACTTCTTCCCCACCTACTGCCAACATCACTAGCACAAGGCCTTTTGCACATTTATGGAGCCCCTTGGTGCCCCTGATGGTCAGGGCTGCGCAGCCTGGTACTGAATTTTCACAGGATATTTGTCCTGCAGAATGATTCCATGGCTGTCACTGTGTGGGATATGGGCTTCTTTGTCTGGATTGTATGCTCTGGAGGGCCGTAGGGGGACCTGCTCCTAGTTGAACTGTGTTCAGGGAGGCCCACAAGAGGCTCTGTGTTTACAGAACCTGAGAGGTGACTCTGAGCCTCAGCAGAGCCAGGGAGAACAGGATAAAACGGCCACTTCCTGTGAACTACAAGACTTTATTTCTGCACAGTCCTGCTCTTGGTGCTGAGAGATACGGCAAAGAGAGAGGAGAACACTGGACAAGGAGGATTCCTGGGATGCTCTTCCTTGGCTGGTCCCTGACTAGCTAGCTGAGTGTCCTTGGCCAAGTCACTTTACTTCCTCAGCCGTAGTTTTCTTGTTTGTACAGGATCAGGGTCTTCATTCACTCACTTACTCACCCATTCATTCACTCATTCATTCCTTCCTTCCTTCCCTCCATTCATTCATTCAACGAGCAGTATATGGTATGTACTGAGCTTGGCACTATGGATATGAAGATCAAAAAAGTCTTTAAGAGACAATCCCTGCCCTCAAGGGGCTTCCATTCCAGTGTAGAGTGTGCGTGCACATACTCACATCCAGGCCAGATTACAAGAGTCATATGTGACAAGTCCTGAAGGAGAAATGTAGCATTTTGGAGGAGTTGAGAGGGGCATGGCATTTACTGAGCTCTCTCTTCGTACCAGCCTGGACTTTCTCAGACACCCTTAAACACATTGTTCTTCCTCATGCTTCACAGTGCACCTGTCCAGGAGATACTGCTATTCCCAACTATGTTGGTGTGTGAGGGCCGCCACAACAAAATGCCACAGACTGGGTGGCTTACACAACAGAAATGTATCTCCTCAGGGTTCTGAAGGCTAGAAGTCCAAGATCAAGGTGTTGGCAGGGTTGTTTTTCTCCTGAGTCCTCTCTCCTTGGCTTGCAGATGGCTTGCTAATAGGTAATGTTATAGACTGACTGTGTCCCCCCAAAATTCATACGCTGAAACTCTACCATGCAAACTGATGGTATCAGAATGTGGGGCCTTTGGGTTGGGGTATAATTAGGATTAAATGAAACCATGAGGAGGGAGCCCTTATAAGAGTCACAAGAAAGCTTGCTTCCTCTCTCTGCTCTCTACCATGGTGATACCACTAGAAGCTGGCCATCCCCAAACCCAGAAGAGGCCTCTCACCAGAACTTGACCATGCTGGCACCCTGATCTTGGACTTCTAACTTCCAAATTGTGAGAAATAAATGTTTGTTGTTTATAAGGCACTCAGTCTATAGTACTTTGTTATAGTAGCCTCAACTGAATAAAAGTATCAAAAATTTGGTATTCTCTGCTGGCCTCAGAAAACACAAATACCTATAAAAGCCAGGTAGTTTCATAAAAACCAAAAGAACAAAAAACGAAAACAGATGATTGGGCTCCAACCCCGTACACTTAGTCAGTAGGTTGGGTTGGGCCCTGATATCTATATTTTTAACAAGTTCCCCAGGTGATTATAATACATACCAATGCTTTGTGGACCACAATAGCATAATAAGAGTCCAGCTGAAGCGTCACCTCTTTCAGGGGGTCTTCCTGACCTCCTCCACCCCCTCTCCCTAAGCCCCAAACTAGATTCTCCTCTAGAGAGAGAGGCTGCAGAATCACTCCACAAGCATCTCCTCTGATGTACTAAGCACCTTGGGGCAAGGAACAGAGTAATATTAGATACCTTCTCCTCCAAAGGAGTTCAGGTGCAAATAGCGAGATACACTAGAAGAGCTTTCTATCATAGAAAACAATAGTATATGAGGGGCCACGTGAATGGAGAGGCTTAGCATAGATCTAAAATCATGTTATCCGAGTAGCTTTATGGGTGGTCCCCCGTGGTTGGAGACATAGTGATGAGGAGCATACAGGCATGGCATTGTCAGTGCTTGTGGAGGTGTGAGTTATTACTAAAAATACATACATGAGAACAGGAAAAGTTCATGCATAGACCAATGCTGAGATTGTGACACGAACCAGGGACCATGATTCATCTAAATCTGTGCATTGAGGCTGGACAAAGGACAGGGTGTAGGCCACAGAAAGCCCCCAGGGATATATAAAAGGATGTGGCCTTGAAAACAGCAGAGAAGCCAGCTGTAAACTGTGAGTGATGTGTTGGTTTTGCATGTTCTTCTCTTCTTTTTTCTTTTCTTCTCTTTACCTTCTTCTTCTTCTT
>NW_027397064.1:98458038-98637329 GCF_003265705.2 Callorhinus ursinus
TCTCTTCTCTTCTTTCTTCTTTCTTCTTCTTCTTCAAGATAGATCATTGTGATCACATGTAGGGGAACGATCAGAGGAACAGGACTGATTTAGAAAGCTGTTGTGGCAGGCTCCTAACTAGTGCATGGTGGTCAGGGTGGAAAGGGGGAGACAGACTTGCGACTAAGCAGGAGGACGTTGGCAGGGCCCTGTAACTGACTGGGTATAAGTGGCTCAGGAGAGGGTAGTGTTCAAAGCTGATGCCCAGGTTTGGTTTGATTTGGTTGTTCCTTGAGTTTTTATTCACTGTCCTAACAGGAATTATTAATGAAGATTCTTGTTTCTTATGAAAAATGCTGACCAAAAAAAAAAAAAAAAAAAGATCTTGTTTCTCTAGGGGGTGGGGAAAGTATAAAATTCTGAATTTTCACTTGGAATATGGCCTGAGTTAGAGGAACTCAGGCACAAGCAAGCCTGTACCTCCTGTCCAGAAGGAGCTTGGGACTTCCTAGGTAACTGGAGCCCTGGGGAGAGACCAGAGCTTCCACATCTTACACAGGTTCGAGGGTTTCATGGTAATCTGGGTTTCTTTTTCTGCCCTTAAGGGCTGCCTTTCCCCCCATGGGAAGAGAATGCCTCAGGTCCTGGTGCTCCAGGCCAAGGGCCCAGATGCAGGCTGTCTGCCCCCCCACTGAGACCTCCTGGGCTTCCTGCCCCAGCCAGAACCAACCCTGTGTGCCCTGGAAAGAAGCCCAGTCCCTAGTGGTGTCCTGGAGCCCATGGAGGCCCCTACCTGAGCCCGTGGTCTGGGGAGTTAGGGAAAAGGTAGAGATGCTGCTGTCAGGCTGAGGACAGTTCTTGCTCTTGTAAATGAGTTAAGGTGTGCTTGTGGGAGATTTACAGGGTGGAAAGGAAGTGGCACCCCTTTTGTGGCTTACATGCATTATCCCTGAAGATAATGGTATCTTTTATGTCCCCCCATTGTTGCTGTCCCCTCATTGCTGGGAGGCCTCCATCTCCTTCACCGTCCCCTGAATCCTTCCTCTGCTTTCCCCACTCCTGGGCCAGGTGTGTGTTTAGGCTGTCATAAAGGACTCTGGGTTCTGCAAGACACTCACCCATGAGGGTCAGAGGAAAAGTAGAGCTGACGTGGGTTTGAGTCTATCCTGTAGGCTCTGGCTTATACTTGTGGGTTCCTCCTCATTTTTCCTCTCCATCTTCCCTTCCCAACTGCCTGCCCTGCAGATGTCAAGCTCCAGCACCAGATGCAAAGTCATATCTTAGCATCTTAGAGAGAAGCTCCCACAATTGTGTAAGGGCAATTCCTTGTAAAAATTTCCTTTATGTAAGTATGTAGGGGTTCATAAACATCTACGGTATGCATGTACATGTATGTGTGTGTTTGGACACATACACACACGTGCATATCCTACAGGTTTATGTACGTTGTATATATAGAAAGATCTTCCAGTGGTTCTGCTTCTCTGGTTGAACCTTGACGTGGTGATGCAACCAGGATCTGATCCTGGGTAATTTTACTGCAGGACCCGCAAACACACTCTCCACCACTCAGATGGCAATTGGTGGGAGGTGGGTTCTGCTTTGGACAGGCTGAGATTGAGGGGCCCATGGGATGTTTCGGTGGGCGAGTCACGCGCTGTTGGAGGTGCCTGAGAAGCCTCGTGTGCAGTGGATGATCAGGGAAGGGGGAATCAATGTGGGCTGGCTGGAATTGGAAACAAGTTTTATAGTGGTGAGCCCTGATTTAAGTCTCAAAGGTAGACAGGAGCTGGTAAAACCGACGGGAGGGGGTGGACATTGTGGATGGGCGAACAATATGAGACTGGACTGCAGCAGGAATGTGTAGGGTCTGACAGGATCAGCCTGGATAGTCTAGGAAGGGTGTATTGATTATAGGGCCGTTGTGATCTCTACAGGCTTGTGAGTTGTATCTCCCTGAGGATGTGGTGGGCTCTAGGCATTGTGTATTGCCCCTGGTAGAGTAAGTTTCTAGTTTAATTATTTCAACTTGCCTTAAACATTTTCTGAGCACCTACTATATGGCAGCCTCGTGCTTGATATAAATATGAATAAAACATGAACTGTGTCCTGGAGAAATCTGTGGTCAGATTATACATAGTGAATATATTTTTGTTAGTTTGGATTGAGTGGAAATCTGGGGCTAATAATCTTGGGCTGGCTGTGGACTGCTGATTCCCTTTTGGGCTAATTGTGTGTATGAAATGATGACACTTAGGTCAGTCCATCCACACACTCCTCCCCTCCCTCCATTCACCGACGCTAGCTTGCTCTACTTACCTACCTACCTCTCATTCATTTCTGTCTGCCAATCATCTGCTGTTTCTTCTTTTGTTACATGGGGGCAAGATCTGAGCAGCCTACAAAACTAGCCGTACACAAAGTGACAATTAAAAGAAGCACATAAAAAGAAAGCAGGGAGAAACAGATGTTGGAGCGACAGGGACTGAATCAGTATCACAGCTGAGCATTGGATTTGGGGCCAGGTTTACTAGAAACTAAGGCAGAAAGAGGAAAGACGAGGATGCACGCTTAGTCATCCAGTCGCTGATACCTGAAGAGAGAAGGAATGCAACAGGGAGCTGGACGCCCCCGCCCCGCGCAGGGTTGGGTAGAAGGAGTATTTATTGTGTCGGGGCTGCGTCAGGACACCAGGGAGCATAATGGCCACCGTCTTCCTGTGTAGTTCTAGAACGGCAGGGAAATGCTCCTCAAATGTTTCTCCTATCGACCCTCTATAAAGGCTAAGGGCATAACATTAAATCTTATTTCAGCACAGGCCTTCTTCTGGTGAACTAAGATAATAATGTCTACCACATTACATTCTGCTGATCAGACTCAGAACAGGAATGGAGCTTTGGGTACTGAGAGAAAGGGCTGGTTAGCTGGCTCCAGGCCCTGTCTGTCAAATCATGTTTGTTTCCAGAGAGCCTTTGGCTCATGGTCTTTAGTCTTCTTATCAGAAAGGTCTCTTCGTCTCTTAAATAACTTGTCATCAACTCAGAACTTGCCCAATTCCGAGGGTAAGAGAGCTTGTCCCTTGGCCAGCCGGCCATCCTCCCTTTCCCAAGGCCAGGAGCTGAAACACAGTGCTAAGATGGTCTCTCAGCTTAAAAAAAAAAAAAAAAAAAAAGTACGACAACCACACCTTCCCCACGCTGTAGAATAACTGGGGAGGCCCTTGGAGAATGGTGCCTGGAGTTAGTGTTCAAGTTTGGCACTTTTCTCCACTGGCTTGTTGGCAGTGGGGCTGGTCCAGGGCATGGCCAGTTCCCAGGTGGGCGCCTGCAGCTCATCTGTGTCCAGTATGTGACAATCTTCCCTGTACTAGTCCCCAGAATTTATCCCACTCTCAGGGCCAACCCTGGGGGAAGCGAGGTCAGCCCTGAGGGCCTCCTGGAATTGTGAGTGGTGAAGCGAGTGCTCCCAGCATGAAGGTCACTTGGCCATTGGCCGCTGAGCACCTGCTGGATAAAGCATCTGAGTTGTGGGAGCGTGTCTCAAGGAGGGGGCTGGCAGGGAAGGAACACAGAAGAGGCAAAGGAAATGAAAGGAATGGGCCTGGGCACTCAGGATTATTCAGAGGAGTCTAGAGAAGGTTGGACACCATCGAAAATGATCGGACACAGCAAGAACAAGCAGACCGCCTAATTACAAGTGTGTAGCCACGCGCCTCAGACTGCCTGTGTGAATTTGAGCAAATCACGGAACCCCTTCCCTCTCACGTTCCTCATCTTTATGAAGTAGGAAAAGCAAGACATCTGCAGCTTTATTGGATAGAAGTGAGGGAAGGAGGAAGACCGCAAGTGCGAAAGTGCATTGGGAAATAAAAATGGGCCACACGGAAATGAGAGCCGATGCTACCGTCAACCTAATAACTATAGTGATTTTAAAAAAGTACCTACGAACTAACTGGCTGTGGCTTCCAGGGTTAGACCTGGCTGGTAAGGCCAGGCTGAGCGCGGGGATCCCCTCTCCAGCCTCCCGGACAGGTTCTATCAGACAATTGCTATCCTCCATCGGCCTTCACTTGTGCCTCTCTAGACCCCCACACATGTTATCCCACCCTAATGTTCAGGGGGGCAGCGTGCAAGTCACCCCCTGGCTTCTTGTCAGGTGGCCGGCTACTGTCCCTGCGTGGAGTGCGGGTCACAGCCCCAGGGATGCTGCCTGGTTCCCCTCTGGTCTGAGAAAGCCCTCTGGTGTTTGCTCTCCATCGACGCTAAAATTAATGTATTATAATAATGTGTTAATAACAGTAATACATAATATACAGTATATCATATGCTATGTTTATATTTTGTATTATACCATATATACATATTATGTCTATGATATATATATATACACCTATATATATATATATGTTATATATTATAATGGTACGCAGTACATTATAATTTCTTATTCCATTTTCAGAAAACCCCACTTAGACAAGTATTATTACCTCCATTTTGCAGATGAGGAAACCAAGGGTCAGAGTGGTTTGGGTCATTTGCCCAAAGCTCTTCATGTAGGAAATCGTGAAGCCACGATCCTGTCTTGGAGACTTCTCTTTTGGCCATTGTTCTTCTTTAATTTCCCACTGGTTCTCATAATTCGGTAATAGTAGATTATGTACTTCTGTAGTAATACTTTTGCTTTGGTATTCCCTGCTGTTTGGTGGTGAGATAGTTGGGGGAAGCTGTGTGTGTGTGTGTGTGTGTGTGTGTGTGTGTGTGTGTGTGCGCGCCTCTGATTATCTGTCACTTTCTCGAAGGCAAGAACCAAGTCTCAGGGACAATAGACTGGGGCTTCCTAAGGGTCACGTGTGCCTCTGTAAGGCTGGACTCTCAGTACACAATACATAAGGCAACAGTATAAAAGAAGCTGCAGGAGTGGTCATGGGAATATTCACTGACCATCCTGAGTCTTCTGCTCTGTTGTTTTACCCAGTGATCCTCAGCTCTTTTTTCAGCTTTTTAAAAGTTTGGCAGTTCGTGGGGCATCTGGGTGGCTCAGCCAGGTAAGCGTCTGCCTTCGGCTCAGGTCATGATCCCAGGGTCCTGGGATCGAACCCCACATCTGTCTGCCTGCTCAGCGGGAAATCTGATTCTCCCTCTGCCTGCAGCTCTCCCTGCTCCTTCTCTCCCTTTCTGGCTCACTCACTCTCTCTCAAATAAATAAATAAAATCTTAAAAAAAAAAAAAGTTTGGCAGTTCGCTCTGTTGGAGGCAACTGTGAAATAGGCAGCATTGAAAAAGATGGTGAAAGAAAAACATCTAATTGAAAAGATTGCCTTTTGTGACATGAGAACTGAATGTTGGTTGAAACCAATGAGAGTTGGTGTGTGTGTGTGTGTGTGTGTGTGTGTGTGTGTGTGTGTGTGTGTGTGTATGGACAACATCTAAAACTCAGATTTTGCATTGACAGCAATTTCCTACTGTGTTAGTTGTGAGTTTGCTTTCCGATGTCTCTCTGGGCCAGTCTGTATGTCTTAGCTTTCTCCAGTGAAGATGCAGAAATAACACTTCCTTCCCCTTCATGTGGTTATTACATCTGAAAGATTAAAAGCACTTTATAGGCAGTAAGTATTTTATAAACCATCTCTCCAAGAAATCAGTGTTCGAAAGCTCCCTCTCCCCATCCTAGCCAACCAAGGAACAGAGATATGGGTGGAAACGTGATCCCTCCTTTCCTTGTAACTTCTCCAGTGCTCATCTCCCTCAGCCTCTGCCCCGACCTCACTGCCCTGCTCAGGTCCCGGCCCCTCTGGCCCTGCACCGGTGGTCTGCCACACCTGCCTGATTGCTCAGATTCTGGTTCTCATCCCTCAAACCCATCCTACACTCCTGAGTCAAAATAATCTGCTCAGAGCACAGCTCTATTTACTCCTTTACCACTTCCCCTGGCTCCCCATCACGTGCTGAATAAGGCGCGAGCTCCTACCACAGACCCTAAGGCCCTCCCCAGAGAGGCCTCCCATTTTCCTTTTAGGATTTCTCCGCATGATTTCTCTTCCGTGATCCAAACTGACACCTGACACATTTAACAAATATTTTGGGGAATGTAGCAGATGTCAGGAGTTGTGCAGGGGTCAAATACAAACAAAGTTTAACCTGAGTTGGCTTCAAGTTGCTTAGGCTCTAGAGGGGCAAATATGTGACACTATGTTCTGGCTACTGCTACAGTGCGAGTATGGCCAGGATGCTGGCGGAGCACTGAGGAGGAGGTATTCAGGCAGCCTGGAGCAATCAGAGAGGGCTTTCTGGAGGAGGAGACATATCAGATAGTCTTTCAAAAAACCATCATGTACTGCATCCCAAGCAGAGCTCTCTGCCTCCTCTTCATGCATGCATTTTCTCTTAGACCGAATGATCTTGTCTTGCCTACACCTCCTGAGGTGTATCTGTTCTTCAAGACTCACTCAGAGGCTACTTCCTCACCCATGAATCATTTCTAGATTCCCCCATTTAAAGAGACTTCCCTCTTTTGCCCCCGATGGCATTTTGTACATTACCTCTCATGGCTTTTTATCTAATTTGTCTCTGCTTTTATTATAGTTACTTAAAGTGATTATCTCAACACCCCCTACTTTATGTTTAACTCTTTATCTTTCCCTAGCATAGAGCTTTATAGGACCATTCTGATAATGTTTGAATTAATTGCTTTGTTTTTAATGTTCCCCAAGAGAGGACCAGGCACCTCCCAGGATGGATCGGAATGAAAGGTGGAGTCAGGCTTGCTGAGCCTGGTGAATAGTGTGTGTCCAGTCAGCTCAGCACCTGGGCTTCATCAGACTGCGGTCATGGAGGGGCACTGTGTGGCCTAGTGTCCTTGGACATGTGCTCGGGCCTCAGTCTGAGTCCCAGCTTCTGTCACCAAGTGGTCCATCTGCAGGGGAATACAGATACTCGGGAAATACTGAATAGGGGGGAAAAGAAACTTCCAGGGCCACCTTGCCCACTCATGGTTGAGTGGCCAAGAATAAGTCATATCATAGATCTGTGCCTCAGTTTCCCCAGGTGCAAAAGGTGGCACTGGATTTAGGGAGTTTTCCAACTCAAAATTGTACAAACTACGATGGAAATAGCCGAAAGTGCTCATTTCTATGTGGGGAAGGGAACGTATGTAAATCCTAATTTGAAAAGTGGCTGCCATTGTGATGACATGGCAGAGGCCAGCTTTCTCCATCCTGTGACCCAAGCTGGAAATATCTTCTCAGTTGTTGACTGGAAATTGTGCTCTTTTGGTCAGAAGCTGAAAGAACATCAATATGAAATGCCACATTTTATAGCTTCAATGACTTTACTGAAAGCTCATCCTAGCCTGCTGGTCATTTGGCTCTAAGAAGAGGCCGTAAAAGGCTTCAGTTCGATATATTTCAGGCTATTTTACCCAGAAAGAGTTTGTAAGCAGGGAAGACATGCATCTTGAAGAGCATTAAGAGCTGCTGAAATTGTCATTAACAGTTCTCCTTGGTGTTCCACGTTAATGAAATGAGTGGCAGTGACATAAGAAAAAAATAGCAGCCCAATCTTTGTGTTTTGTAATGAATAATAAAGTATTTTAGCCTCTTTAGGGACTTAACACCACGGTAATCCTTTAATCCCTAGAAAAACCAATTTTGTTGACATGAAAAGGGGATATTTAACTTCATCCAATTAATTTCCTACCTTAGAGATGCCATGATTATGAAGACTAGATTGAATAGATTCATTAGAGCCATCATGTTGTGTACCGAGTTGCGGCTTAGATGCCACAAAGTGCCATCCAAAAGGAAAAACCCTGCCACAGTTTTGTTGCAATGTGCCCACTTGGAAATAACAGGGCTTTGAGGCCTACACATCTCAGCCAGTTGCTTTGCCCCGAAGTGCTCACATCTGCAACCACTCAGCCACTGCACAGCCATTAAGCTGGGAACTTGGCTGACATTCCTGCAATACCAGCTCCCTCACTCTGTTTGAGCTCCAAATTAGGACTGTCCTTGGGAGAAGGCTGAACTGGGTGCCGCAGAGACATTCCCAAGCAGTAAAAAGTTAGCTAAGTGTGAACTCCATTTTGAATGACACTGCAGGGGGATGCATGCGGTGGGATTCAAATCGTTCTCAGAACAATGGATTGGAATTGGAGATGGAAGATAAATGATCAGAGATTTAATTACTTTTGCCTTGGACTTCCATGTGCCGGGGACCCGGGGAGGTTTTAATTCCACTTTCCATGCCACCCCAGCCAGAAGTGGATTTGCAGGGATAAAAGAAGAGAGATGATGAGAGCCACAAATATCCTCATGGTATCCTGGTTGAAGATGGTCCCTTTAAGGATGAAAAATGGGACATGGGGAATATCAGGGTGACCCTTCTTCTTAGCCCAGCAGCCCCTTTCAGTACACATCACTTGCCACCAGATTGTCACCCAGGAGGGTGATGATATGTGTTGGCATCTGCTGTGTCTTGCTTGGTGCTTGGTATGCAAGTAGTGTGTCTGGCACAGTGCTTTCCATGGATAAATGGCATGGCACAGCAATGAAGAAATGTCACTGCTGGTTTTCATGTGGCCTGTGAGGGAGCCAGCTCCGTGGAGAAGTGGAGGTTTTGAAAACAGAGTCTGAATCTTTGTTCTACCACTCCCCATCTCACAGGCTTGGACCAATTGCTTGACTTATTTAAGACTTGGGTATCTCATCTGTTAAATGGGGACATTGGGGCCAACCTCTTAGAGTCTTTATGGAGTTATGTAAGGCCGTGTCATGAAAACCCCAGCTAGGTGCTTAGCAAATCGTAGACGTCAGGGAGATACTAATTCCCTTCTCTCCCACCATGTGACATGAATCTTATTATTTGGTGGACTTTGGCATCAATAATAGAAGTTTAAGGGACTATTGCGGGCACTTAGTTCCCCCCCCCTTTTTTTTAAGATTTTATTTATTTATTTGAGAGAGAAAGAGAGAGAGAACACGAACAGGGGGAGGGGCAGAGGGAGAAGCAGGCTCCCCACCGAGCAACGAGTCTGACATGGGGCTTGATCCCAGGACCCCTAAGATCATGCCCTGAGCTGAAGGCAACGCTTAACCAACTGAGCCACCCAGGCGCCCCTTCCTCATTGGTTTTGCTCATGAGAAGTGAAGTGACTTGCTCAAAGTCAAGTGGCTAACTGATTGTAGAACAGACCAGCGCGTGAGTCCTAACTCCTGCATCAGATCCATTTCCATGACCTCACGTAATTCGGACTGACCGACTGGCTCTTGCTTGAGGAGGGGCATATTCCTCATCCAGTCATCTTATCCCAGGTCATTGAGCCAACCCTTTCTCCCTTGAGCCCCCATTCCCAAGCCCCACTTCTTCTAATCACCAATATTTCTGATTCCTTAACCTCTCTTGGGGTCTCATGTTGCGTGTGCTTCAATCCTGAAACTTCCATTTACTTTTCCATTTTGTTTCAGGGAAGATACTGGTTTTCTCTTAGAAGGTATTCTTTGCTGACCTTTTGCCTCGGAGTGCCATAGCCTGTCGACTTGATACCTGCTTTGGGGAGTTCCTCAGACTTGAATAAGACATGCCTTTCTTTCAACTTCCAGGCTTCCTAAGCAGCCAGACCAGAACCGGAGACCAGGCATCTCCTGGTTTGCTAGGAATGGCTGGGGTTCCAGTCCTCAGGTGCAGCTCTGAGCTGAGAGCAGTAGGAACCAGGTCCCTGCGCATGTAGCAGTGGCCTTGCTAGTGACTCTTGCTTTTATGTTTGCTCTGACCAATTCTAGGATCTCTGGTGAGACCGAAATGGGGTCCCCTCGGGGGTGAGACAGGAGGCGGGGAGGGCGGCCAAAGTAGGGGCTTGGTGGACATGTGTTTCAGGCAAGGGCACTAGTCATCAAGCTCTACGGTATTCTCTAGAAGACTATTGTATTTTTTCCTGCCAAAGACCAACCTTCTAGGTTTGTCTACCATCTTCCTGAAGGTCCACAATCCTCAAAAAAAAAAAAAAAAAAAAAAAAAAAAAAAAAAGGTGGCTTTTAAAGAAACCATTTGTTTAAATGGAAGTGTGCCGAAGATCTTGGCACAGGCAAATCTGCAGGGACTGGATGTGGCCTGAATGGCTCACAGAAAGGAAAAGGGAAACATTTCACAGCAAAGGCAGCAAATGGGAAGGTGGTCCACGTACCGCGGGCAAGCAGCTGCTTCTGCTGAATTTCTTCATTCATTCAGCGAATACTTTATTGTGGACCTTTTCTATACAAGACACTAAGGATACCGCAGGGAGCAACTTAGAAATGGTACCTGCCTCTGTTGTCCTTGCCTTTTCCCAAATGTATTTGCTAGACTCCCAAGGTTGCACAGTGAGAAATTTTCTTACTGTTCGTAGAACACTTTACAACTTATTAACTGTTGATAAACTGCTTTACTGACAACTTGGTGAATGTTTTCTAATTCTCATTTTATCATAGAGGAAACTGGAATCTAGTGACATTAAATGTCTGGCCCTAGATTATATAATAGTTGGTTCTTAGTTCCCGTCTCTTAAGAGTAAGTTTACCCTAAACTAGAAAGTGAGTGCAGTTGTCCCTAGCTTGTCGTAGGTCGGTGCTAGCCATCCTCACTAGCAATCTCAAAAGTTACCTAGCTCTCCAAAGACCTCCTTGCAAGCTAACACGTGCCCGGTTGCATGTAGCTGGAGCAGTCCCCATCCTTGCTTATTTTCCAAGTAAACACGACTTTCTGACAAGACCCTCTCTGGCCACCACTCTATCCTCTCAGTAATTAAAGCTTGCAGTCTCTTACTGCCAAATTGGCATACTCAAAACCAGGTCCTACAGCAGACTGAATTTAGGTACCAATGTTGTTTGCAATAGAAGTTGATTTTAGCTATGCATTTTTATTTTTTTAAGATTTATTTATTTATTTATTTATTTATTTATTTATTTATTAATGAGAGAGACTGAGAGCATGAGCAGGGGGAGGGGCAGAGGTACAAGCCGACTCCCTGCTCTGTGGGGAGCCTGACACGGGGCTCAATCCCATGATCTCAGGACTCTGAGATCGTGACCAGAGTCGAAGGCAGATGCTTAACTGACTGGGTCACCCAGGCACCCCTTGGCTATGTATTTTTAAACAGTTGGTGTGATTTATTTGCTGACCACCTTGATTTACCCAAGGAGGACTTGAACCCTGCCCCTCAATTCATTGCGGTCAAACCAGGTGATGCTTCGTCTCTAGCCCTGGTCTGGCTGCCTGAGAATCCTGAAGCCTGAAAGAAGGGCATGCTCTTATTCAAGGACTGAGACACTGAAATGTGGTCAGCCTTGATGGAAACAGGCTGCCTGCCCACCCCCTACTGGCTACACACAGTCAGGATCTACTAACTCTAACAGAATAAAGACCCATTGAGACAGCCCGAGGGAACCCTGACTCACCTGGCCAGTGCCCCTGCTGTACTTCAGGGACTGTCCGATGCTTTGCTGCCCTCCCTCAGCTGCCTAATGAAAGGACCCCTCCCTCTAAGAACCGTGGCTCTCGGGGCAATGGTGTGTCCTCAGTACCACGGTCAGCATGAGCTGTGCTCTGCCCGCAGTGGGGAGTGACTCTAACCCCCAACTGCCTCCTTTGGTTAAGCTCTTCTGCTTTCTTGCCCCCTGGGTCTCAAGAGGGAGACAGTTTTCAAGCTTACATATCATTCCATCTCTGTGTGATGACCCATGTAGCTGGAGGCAAAGAATCCACTTTGCTGACCCCTGGAATGAGAAAAGCAGTCTCTTATGAGAAATAACAGCTCCAGTGGACCCCAATCCCTGCTAAATTATATTCTCAGGCACACAGAAGAAATATCAGATCTCAGCCCATATCAGATTAGGAATGGAGGAGGAAGACCTGAGTGTTTAAACAACTCGAAAGCATCCTGAGCCAAGAATTAAACAAAGGCTAGCCTGTGGGTCTTTAAAAAATTAATTACCCAGAATTTACTCTCCCTCAGTCACCATGTCCACCTGTAAATTATTCCATCAGCCCTTCCTCTTTGGCGTTACCCAGAGTTGCCCTGAGGCATATTCTCCTCTACCCATTACTAAGTGGGGTTCTGTCTTTCTTGCTCTCCCCTGGTTCCCAAGCCATGTCGATCAGGGTGGGCGGAGGGGCTGGCCTCACGCTGCAGTTTGGCCCGAGCTCATCCAGAAGGACTCCAGGGAAGCCACACAGCAGGTGCCAGCCAAAGGGAAAATCCATTTAATTCCTCACCCGCCCCTGGCCCTTAGCTGGGAACCAGTTCCTGCACCTTTACCGGACTAAAAATTAGTAATTGTAATACCAGCGGTTAGACTTCCTCTCTACCATCCCCCCCCCCACCCATCCCACCCAATTATGGTGGAATTTAAAATAAAAAAGGCTGAGAACATTGTTTAGGCTGTAGGCATTATAACTACATGGACCAGAGACTGGAGGAGGGCCGGGAGGAATGTTAAGGTGCTCAGCACTCAAAGGACTGGACCAGCTGAGGGGGCGGAAAGCTGGGGTTCGGGGCCATCGTGAAGCTGGGTCTCCTGGCCCTGACCCAATGCCAGATAAGAGCTTTGGAGATATCACAGCCCACCCTATCATTTGCAGATCAAATTTCCCTGAACAGGACTTCAGACTGCAGACTATCAGCACTCACGTCTGCTGGCTCGGTCAATAATCCATCAATTAAGGGCTGCCAGGGATATGCATCGACACAGCAGATTAGCCAGACCAGGGCCCTGTTGGCCGGCTCTTCAAGTCAATGGTTGTAGGATTATCAACCCTGCCATTGACGCTTGCTTCCTTCTTCCTTCTCCAGCCCCTTGTGAGATGCCAGAGAGAGCTCCATTCAAACCCAGAGGCTCAAAAGACAAAAGAGTAGTCTCAGTGTGGGGGCCCGAAAAGCAATTCAGATCAAGAGAAATCAGAGGCAACCCAGTGCTTTCCTCTCTCTCATCACTGCCTTCTACCCTCTTTGTGCTGAAATTGTCATTTGTGGGGAGTTTTGCTCAGAGGATGGGAAATGTCAGAACCCTCTCATCTTTTAAACCCAGAGGCTACGGGAAGAAGGGCGAGCTGCTGTTGGCCATGTCCTTTTCCAGGTGTAATGTAATGCTTGGGATGATCACGCTGCATTTCTCCCCATCTGGGTAGTGGCTGTCGGGGGGAGACAAAGGCTTGCCAGAGCTCTGGCCTTTGGAGAACAGGGGACACCGACTTGTCCAGGGGGAGAGTTGAGGGCCTGCTGACCTTTTCCTCTTGGCCCTCTCCTCTTTAGGTGTAGCTTTAGCCTGTTGTCGGGCAGTGATGATTTCAACTGAATGGTGAGTCTGCAGCCATGCGGGTGGGAGGCTGAGCAGATCTCGTGCCCGAGACCCATGTTGGAACGAGGGCTCTGTGATGACGCCAACCAGGGAAGCAGCCCCGTCCTAGACAGAAGGTGCAGGCACATCCAACACCTAATTTTGCCTGCCTGGTGGGCGGGGAGATGAGAGGAGGGGAGAGTGACAGCATGGGAACCAAGTAGATGGAGGCACTCCAGGAATGAGAGGCCAAAGACAGGAAGGGAAGAAGGTAGCAAGGCCCAGGGGGGCCGCAGTGTCCACCTGCTGCAACTCCAGATGCTGACCATAGTGTGCCTACCATTGTGTGCATAACATGATTCCGCCCAGCAGGTGCGGTGGTGGGGCAAGGTCGCCCCCTCTACAAACTGGCAGTGATTGCTCCATTAGTCGGCTTGGCCTACCACCACAGGTACCACAGACGGGGGGCCTTGAGCAACAGAGATCTATTTGCTTACAGCTCTGGAGGCTGAAAGTCCAAGATCAAGGTTTCAGTGGGGTGGGTTCCTTCTGAGACCTCTCTCCTTGGTTTATAGGCGACTGCCTTCTGGCTGTGCCCTCATATGGTCTTTTCTCTATATGTATGTGCCCCTGGTGTATCTCCATGAGCCCAAATTTCTTCTTATAAGGACGCCTGTCAGATTGAATTAGGACCCATGCTAGCAGCCTCACTTCCGCTAACAACCTCTTTATAGACCCAGTCTCCAGGTACAGTCACATTCTGAGGTACTGGGGATTAAGATTTCAACATATGAATTTTGCAGGGGGAGGGTATAATTTAACCTATAATAATCCCCAAGGATAGCTCTGTTATGAGCTGGGAGGAATTAGGCCTCAAAGGATATTTTGCCCAAAGTGGATGTTCGGGAAGGGGATGGCTCCGACAACAAGCATTTTTCCTGGGGCAGCTGCTATACCCACCAAGGAACTCACTTCCCCCAAGAGGTGAGAAAGTTTCGATGGATTTAGGTTTTAGAGGCACACTCTAAAAAGAATACTTTTCCTAGGTACCATCTATCCTGACATTTTCAGTAGCCGCCAACAGGCAGACAGTGGTGGGAAGGCCACTTCCAGGGAAGTCTTTCCTGCCCCACAGTGCAGACTGGACCCCTCTCTATCACAGCCCTACAGACAGTGTTGAAGACTATACGACTTCTCCCAAAACTTCATTCCCTTCCTGCTACTGAATAACATACCCAGGCCTATGGCCACTTGTCTTGGCTGGCCCTTTCATGCAACTGTGGTCTGCTGAGAGAATGTTGTTCCAGAATGAAGATGTGGGGGACAGATTTGTACCTGACCAAACAGCCTGATGCAGAGCCAGCCTGGCTGAGCTGCAGAGAAAAGGAAATGCATGCTGTTTTAAGACGCTGAGATTTCTGAAGCTGTTTCTTACTCAGCCCAAACTGACTCATGCTGACAGTGCAAATAGGAATGGGCACTGCTCCTCAAGGGTCAGCCTTGGAAAGCTACCTACTCTTCCAGCGCCTTCTCCCCGGACTGTTACTACAGCTGCTCTTATAGGTGGTGAGCCTTGGGATCCCTGAAGCCACATGATGAACAGCTCGGCTTTCTTGCTAGGATTCCCTTGGGATTACTTGTGAGAAAAGGGTTTTGTGGCTACATAAGTTTGAAAACCAACAGTCTGGTTTAATCATTTGGACACTGGGGCCTAGAGGCTGCCTGGTAATTGTGGCTGAGCCAGAAGTAAAATTCCCAGGCCCCGCCTCACAGCCTTCCTACCTGGCCTTCTGGCTCAATGGATATCTCTGTGAGCGATTCCTTAGAGAAATTAGGGGTGCTGGGGACAGACCACTTTTCTAAGGGTACAACTAAACATGCAAATATTAAAAGATTATTTTTGGACTTTAGGTTGGACAGAATTGGACTAATCATATCCTTGGTATATAACACTCTGTCATCCTCAGTCCTGGAGATGCTCTCATTTATTTGATTGTTTAATTCAGCAATATAATGATCACTGTATTCATTGCTTTTTCCTGCTGGAGTGAATTATCACAAACTTAGTGGCTCAAAGAACAGACATTTGTTTTATCTTACAGTTCTGAAAGTCAGAATTTGAAATTTGAAATGAATCTCACTGAGCTGAAATCAAGGTGTTGACAGGGCTGCATTCCTGTCTGGAGGCCCTAGGAAATCATCTGCTTCCTTGCCTAATCCAGTTTCCAGAGCCTGCCCACAGCCAAGGCCTGTGGCCTCATTCATGTTCAAGGTCAGCCAAGGCCAGTGAGTCTTTCTCATGTGTATGACTCCGCTGTCTCCTTCTTTCACATTTAAGGACCCTTGTGATGAAACTGGGCCTGCCTGAATCAGCCAGGACCATCTCCCAGCTCCAGGTCCTGAACTTAATCAGGCTGCAGAGTCCCCTTTTGCAATGTAGGATGGCAAGTTCACCGATTCTGGGGATTAGCACATGGACATCTTTGGCGGGCTATGATCCTGCCTACCACAGGTATCCAACCCTAGAACTAGACATAACCTATGTGCTCATCCCCTCTGCTGATCAGGGTACCACTATTCTGAATCATTTATCGTTCTCTTGGCTTATTTTATGTAGTTTTATCATATATATGATATTAAACTATATATGAGATCATGTATGATACATGATATATGTTATATGATAAAACTATACATATAAACTATATATGTGATAAAACTATAAAACTAAAACATTCATGTATACACACATCTACACACATATATGTATATGTATAAATATATGTATGCATGTACCACATATATGTAAATATATGTGTATATATGTATGCACACATATGTGTGTATCCATGTATACGATATACTATATGCATATAGATATGTATATATCTACATAGACATGTAGATATGTGTGTGTATATATCACAGGTATATGTATGCTGAATGATAAATTGCCTCATTATGCTTTTTTGCAGTTTATAAAAAGGATATCATACTTAATCTAGTATTTTCAAGCTTGCTGTTATCACTTAACATTCGACAGGAATATTCATCAATATTGTCATGTGTAGCTGTAGTTCCTTTTTCTTGCTATAGCACATGCAGTTGTGTGACTATACAATTTATCCATTATTTGGGGTGTTTCCAGTTTTTTACTGTTACGAACAGGTGCTGCTATGACCATTACTACACTTTTTTTGTGTACATGTACAATTTTTTCTCTCGTATGTTCAGGAGAGGAACTGCTGGCTCACAAGGTTTGTGCACATTCAGGTTTGCCAGGCAACTCCCAGTCCCATCTGCAGCATCTCAGAGATCCTGTCCATCCAACCTCAGCCTTCTTGTTTTTGTCAATTGTGGTCCTGATTTGTATTCCCCTTGTTGCTGATGAGGCTGACTATCTCTTCATATGTTGATTGTTCACCTGTATTCTTTTTTTAATCTGTAAAATATTTGCACTCTGTCCATTCTTCTATCAGATTGTCTTTTTCTTTATATTTTATAATTCTGCACACTCTAGCCAGTAATCCTTTGTTAAATATGTTGCAAACATCTTCTCCCATTTGGTGGCTTGCTTTTGCACCTTTTCAAGAGTTGCTTTTATGAATTGAAATGTTTTATTTGAATATGGTCAAATTTGTCTATGTTTCCTTTTAAGGTTTGTGATTTTTGTGTCTTGCCTGAGAAATCTTTCTGCCATCTCCAAGTCAGAAAGATATTGACACTTCTAAAACTTTTAAGTTTTGCTTATGACATTTAAGTCCCTCAATCATCTGGAGCCAATTTTTGTGAGAGGTGTTGGGTAAGGATTCAATTTCTTTCCTGCAGTATGGATGGCCACTTTTCCTAGTTCCGTTTATTGAATAGTCCCCCCATTCCTTACTTATCTGGGCTGCCACTCCCACATATATCAAATCCCATATTTGATGGATCTGTTCCAAGGCTCTCTTTGTCCCATTGGTCAGTGAGTCTATCCTTTGCCAGTACCACCCTGTTTTTGATTGCCTTGGCTCTACAAGAAGTCCTGATATTTGTTAGGGTGAGTGCCTCCTCCCTCTTACGCTTTTTCCTATCCTGTTGAACTTCCATTTTATAATAACTTTGTCAAGTTCCATAAAAATTGTTGTTGGGATTTTGATCGGAATTACATTAAATTATGGATCAGCTGGGGAGATTTGACATTTTTACAGTGTTAAGTCTTTCTACTCATAAACATGGTGTCACTCTCCGTTGATTTAGATCTTCTTTAATGCCACCTTGCTGGGAAGTTTGAGAATTTTCTGGGTGCAGGTCTTGCACAACTCTGGGTAGGATAATTTCCAGGTGTTCTAAAGGTCTTTTTGCAAAGATTTTTTTTTTAAAAAACTATGTTTTCCAATTATGTGCTGATGTTGCATAGAAATGGAGTGAACTTTTGAAAATTGATCTAATACCTTGTCATCTTGCTAATTTTTTAGTTATTTCTAGTTATTTGGCTACAGATTCCTTTATAATGCTTTCAAATGATGGCAGTATTTTCCTTACTTTCCAATACTATCTTTATTCAACTGCTTTTAAGGTATAATTTACATACAGTAAAATGAATATATTTTAGGTATATAGTTTTGACAAATGAAGATGCCTGTGTAGTCACCACTCCAATCAAGATATAGAACATTTCTGTGACCCCAGAAATTTCCCTACCCATTTATATCTACTATCCCTTGCCCCCCAGGAACAGCTGATCTGATTTCTCTCACCATACATCTTTTGCCAGTTCTACGACTTCATATAAATGGAATCATGTCATATGAACTCTTTTGTGCTTGGCTTCTTTCACTCAGCATTATGTCCATGAGATTACGTTGTGATTCTGTGTATTTGCTGCTGGTGCATTTTTTTTAAAAAATATTTTATCTATTTATTTGACAGAGAGAGAGACAGTGAGAGAAGGAATAGAAGCAGGGGGAGGGGGAGAGGGAGAAGTAAGCTCCCAGCTGAGCAGGGAGCCCGATGCAGGCTCGATCCCAGGACCCTGGGATCATGACCTGAGCTGAAGGCAGATGCTTAATGACTGAGCCACCCAAGTGCCCCAGCTGCTGGTGCATTTTAACTGCTGACTAGTATTCCACTGAATGAATATATCACTATTTGTCCACATTTGTCCATTCTCTATCTGTTGATGAACTTTTGAGTTGTTTCTGACTTGGAGCAAGTGCTTTTGTAGACATCTATTTTCAATTCTTGTAGATAAATACCTGAGAATCACATCTGGGCCAGAAAATACATTTGTGTTCAATTTTATAAAAACAGGAAACAGTTTCTATACCCATGTAACTACCACCATAATCAAGATACGGAGCGTTTTTATCACTCCCAAAAGTGGTCATATTCCCCTTTCCAGTCAATCCCCTCAGCCCAGCTCTAAGCAATTACCAATTTGCTATGTGTCACTATAGATTAGTTTTGCCTTTTTAAAAAGTTTTTATTTTTAATTAATCTCCATAGCCAAAATGGGGCTCAAACTCACAACCCTGAGATGGAGAATCACATGCCCTACCAACTGAGCCTCTAATTTTGCCTTTTATCTGTCTTTTTACTTTTAGCCATTCCAGTGAATGTGAAATCATGTGTAGTTATAGCTTTAATTTGTGTTTCCCTGATGACTAATGATGTTGACCATCTTTACTTGCACTTGTTGGACATCTATATATTTTCTTTGGGAGCGTCTGTTCAAATATTTTGCCCATTTAAAAAAATTGGAATGTTTGCCTTCTTTTTCAAAATTGCTTTGGCTAAAATAATAAGAATCTAATGAGACACATCTTTTGAACTAAGAAGTGAGGAAAATGTGTTGTGTTTGAACTGCTGGCTTAGGACTAGTAGCTCAAAGTCACAAATGTATAAAAACAAGTGACCAGTATTTAAAGCAAACATCAGGTGTAAGGTTACCCAAATCTGTGAACAATGCAGTAATTGTACTTCTGTGTTAGTTTGCTATCTAGGGTATTGACTTTATACATTAAAATACTGGGCCACTTGGAATAAGTTAAAATCATTTAATAAAATTACCTTCTCAAGACTAAAAAAAAATTGTTTTGGCTAGTCTAGATCCTTTGTATTTTTATATAGGTTTTAGAATCAGCTTATCAATTTCTAAAAAAAAAAAGCCTAGGGAGATTTTGATTTGGACTGTGAATCGTACATCAATTCAGGGAGAATTAGCGCATTAATGGTATTGAGGCTTCCAATCCATGAATATAGGATATTCTCCTTTGATTTTTCCCATCAATATTTTATAGATTGTCATCTAGAGGTCTTACATACTTTTTATAAATTATATTTCTAAGTATATTTTGTATATTTATTTCTAAGTATATACTATTACAAAGATATTATTTTTAAATTTTTATTTTCTAAATGTTCATTGTTAGTACATAGAAATGGGATTGGCTTTTGAGTATTGGCTTTATATCCCACAATCTTGCTAAATTAACTTGTTAATTCCATATTTTTCATTGATTCCTTAGGATTTTCCATGTTGTTAACCATGTTTCCAAACAAACACAGTTTTACACTATTCTTCACCTTCTTAATATCTTTCAATCCTACAATATGCTAGTTCTCTGTCTTGCAACAGCATTGACTAGAATTAGAATTAAAAGGAGGTAGCCTTGTGTTGTTCCTGATTTTAAAGGGGATATTTCTAGTGTCTCCCCACAGAGGATGGTGTTTGCTGTAGGTCTGTCCTTCTGTAGATATCCTTTAGGTTTATTGGTGTAAAATTCTATTCTTAATTTACTAAGAATTTTATCAATAATGGAAATTAATATTTTCAATGCTTTTCTGGGTCAGGATTTTTTTCCCTTTAGTCTTGCAATAAAATGAATGACATTACAAATTTTTAAATATTAAACCAACTTTGCATTTAAGTAATAATGCAGTTTGATCATAATATATTATCCTTCTTATATGGTGTTTGATTTTTGGTTTATTAATAGTTTAAAAACATATTTGCAGCTATATTTTGACTACAATGATCTTGTCATTTTTCTTTCTCCTGCTATCTTTATCTTCCTTTTATATCAAGACTATAGTGGCCACATAGAATGAATAAGGAAATTATCTGGGAGAACTTGTAAATGATGTATTTCTTGGGATTTATGTGGTAAATAGTGGTAAATTTCTGTGTGGGAAACTGCTTAACCACTGCTTCTGTATCTGTACATATTATCAGGCTATTCAAACATTCTGTGTGAATCAGGTTCGGAAAACTTTATTTTTCTAGAAATATGTCCAGTTTTCTAATTTTTCAAATATATCGGCATAAATTAGTTGATAGTAATCTCATGTATTTTTAATAGTACTTAAACTCTATGTTCTTTTTAAAAGATTTTATTTATTTATTTGGCAAAGAGAGAGAGAGCTTTCCTGCACGTGAGTGGGAGCAGAGGGGGAGGGAGAGGGAGAGGGAATCTCAAGCAGACTCCACGCCCAGCGTGGAGCCCCATGTGGGGCTCAAATGTCATGACCCTGAGATCATGACCTGAGCCAAAGCTGAGAGTCACATACTTAACCAACTGAGCCACCCAGGCACCCCTAAACTCTATGTTTCAATCCCTTATTTCTGAAGGTGGTACTAAGAGGGGAAAATACCCCCATCAGGCTCCCTGCTCTGCAGGAAGCCTGCTTCTCCCTCTCCAGCTCCCCCTGCTTGTGTTCCCTCTCCCACTGTGTTTCTCTCTGTCAAATAAATAAATAAAATCTTTTAAAAAAAAATCTATCCCAGACTTATCAGTAGAAAGGAATTTAGCTTGGATCCAACGGGGCAGACCAGGCCTAACTGGTGTTGAATATATGGGGGGGATACATTCTGGCTCAACAGAACAGTTGGAGCTACCCAAGGAGAGTGTGAGTTGTTTCACAGGTAATAAGTTAATCGTCACTGGAATTATTTAAGCAAAGACTTGAAAGCTCGTTGTCAGGGTTGCTTATTCAGTCTGTAAACATTTATTGAGGACCCAACATGTGTCTGGCATCCTGCTAGGCATAGGGAATATAAAGATTCACAGGAGATGACTCCTGTTCTAGTAGAGCTAGGGAGTTCCTAGGCAGGGAGAGCCATAAGCTCTAGAAATGATGTGGTTCCAGCTCTCAGTGAATTCACAGCTTAGTTCATAGGAGCTGGTTAAGTACATACAACTCTGTGATGTATCTGTGTATCTTTTTCATGTCATATCTCTATATACATGTGCATATAACTGCTTAGGTCAGGAAGTATCGGAATCTGGTTTCATCTGAGAGTCAGAAAACAAACGGATTCTTAGCAAGTACATTGGGTAGAAACTCAGAGACCTGGGCTCCAGCTTTGGTTCTGCTACTCCCTAGCCCTGTGACCTTGAGCAAGGAATGTGACCTCTCCACGTTTCTGCTTTCCTGTCTATAAAAGGAGACCGTTGGAAATACTTCGACATGTATTCATTATTAGTATTTTTATCTTGGCTATAAAGCTCTTTGTCAAGTAAAGTTTTATGAAAGAAGCCTAGCCTGTAAAGTGTAAATATGTAACGAGTACCTGTGCTATAGCATTGTGTGGGGATGTGAACCTCAACCCTTGGGGACTGCCCTTTTCACTCATTCACTGCCACCTCCCCCAGTGGCTCCTAAGAACACTTAGGAGTAGAACCTATAGGATTCCTCAAAACCTAGTTGAAAACCAGTGAACCAGATCTACTTATAAGGGTTGTATAAGCTCTCATATTTTAATTCTAGGAGTCTCTTCTTTTTTTTTTTTTTTTTTTTGTCTAGTCCAGGAAGCCTTCCTAGAAGGGGAGTGTTTTGAGTGGAATTCTGACAGATGAAATAAACACAGGACATCTGTCAACCAAAAGCAAGACAACCATGCTAACCATGAGACGTAGAGTGTTTTTCTCTGCTCTGGAAGCATGTGGCTTCCCCAGGTGGCGGAAACCTGTGTGCGTGGGCACGTGAGTCTGCATCTCCACCTCTGCTGCTTTATGTGAGTTACTTCACCTCCCTGAGCCTCAGTTTCCTTTTCTGTAAAATAGAGCCATTGATACTGTGATGGATTGTTGTGAGTCTGGGGAGAGTGGGGGATAGATTGCTTATCACACCTCACAGTGCAGTTCCAGTGAGCCAGGAATCCAGAATGCAGTAGCTGATCCTATATATCAGTTTCTCCGGAAGACTCCCATGAAGGCCTCTTTCCACCCCTCGCTCTGACATTTCACAATTACAGAATCTCTTCTGGCATTTCCGAAGCCTTTGAAATTTCTGCAGTAGCTATAGTCTGCCCTTCTCCTGTGCCATATTTGATAAACACACATACTTGCTCCATGTGCCTTCTGCCTTAAAGTATAAACACTTCTACATTATTCATCAAAAGTATCATCTCGCAAGATCAGCCATAAAAAGTTCTTCACATTCATTCACACAAACAGGTTTTTGAACCCTTTCCAGAAATAGAAATTGCAGAAGCAGAGGCAAAGGCGTGTTATTGTTTGTAGGCCTTTAAATATTGCCTCACAAAACCACTTTTCATCTTGTTCTTGAAGGGATTAACTTCTGAACAGTGGGGATTAACTGATGTCAGGTTAGAAAAGCAGTCAACACCAGGGTCGACCAGCCTGACAAGATTAGTCCCTAAATAAAGAATTTACAATCTGTTTTAAGACTGTAACTTCCTCCGAAAGCTTTCACTACCTTGTGAATGGAAGCAAGTTCCCCAGGCTGGAGGTCCATATGGCTCACAGGCAGGCCTTGAAGTGAGGAGGGGAAGGCAGTGGGATGGGTGGCCTTTTCCCTCCATGGCTGCCGTAAGGAGGGGGCCACATTTGGGCACCACATCTGTGGAGGGACAAGGAAGTGATGAGCCCCATCTAGAAAGAAGCCCCAGCAAGATGGTGAAAGCCACCATCTGTAGGAGCGACTCCGCAAATGGTCCCCGAGGGCCGGGATGAACTCCCTCATGATGAAACCATGCCTGGGCCCTCTGTCCCTCCATCCTATCACTTACCTACACTTCCCGTCCTCCAATTTCAAACTCCTCCCCTGGATACTCAACTTCAGAAACCGCCTGTCCACAGTGCAATACTTCCTCCAAAGCCACTGCTATGGAATGTTCTGGGATGGGGGCCTGATCTCAGTCAGAGGGCTCCCTTTGGGTCTCCTGGCTCTTGTCTCTGTGGGTCCAGTACCATGTTGGGCTTGTCAAGGCTAGGCATGGGACTCAGAGCATAGGCCCTGGGCTCAAATCCCAGCTCAACCTTGAGTCAACTGATCTTAAACCTCAGTTGTCTCGTGTAAAATGAGGGTTATCTTATTTATCTTACTTTGTAAGATTGTAAAAAACAATGTCACCCACACAGTAAATGTCCAATTAAGAAAAGAGGAGCTGGGCAGTTATCACACCTGGGCACATAGTAGATAGAGACGAATGTGTGCCAAATATATGTATGAATAAAAGGTTCCTGTTATGGGTTGAATTGTGTCCCCTCAATAGAAGCTATGTTGAAGTCCCAACTCCCAGTACCTCAGAGTGTGGCCTTGTTTGGAAATGGGATCATTGTAAATGTAATTTAGCTAAGATGAGGTCACACTGGGGTAGGGTGGGCCCCTGATACAATGACTGATATCTTTTTTTTTAAATGATTTTTTTAAAGATTTTTTTTATTTATTTATTTGAGAGAGAGAGAATGAGAGATAGCACGAGAGGGAAGAGGGTCAGAGGGAGAAGCAGACTCCCTGCCGAGCAGGGAGTCCGATGCAGGACTCGATCCCGGGACTCCAGGATCGTGACCTGAGCCGAAGGCAGTCGCTTTACCAACTGAGCCACCCAGGCGCCCATGACTGATATCTTTATAAAGAGAATGCCGTATGAAGAGAAAGGACACAGGAAGACGGGCAAAGATTGGAGTTTTACTGTCTCAAGCCAAGGCAGGCCGAAGATTGCCAGCAAACCACCAGAAGATAAGAAGAGGCCAGGAAGGACTCTTTGCTGGAGCCTTCTGGAGGAGTGTGGCTCTGCTGACACCTTGATTGTAGACTTGTAGCTTCTAGAATGGTATGACAATAAGTTCCTGTTGTTCTAAGCCACCCAGTTCGTGGTACTTTATTATGGGCAATCCTAGGAAATTAAGGTAGCCCCCCACCAGGCCACACACAGAACACTTCTTGCCACTTCCTTCTCTCATGTTTGTTCATCCATTCTTCTCTGTCTTCTTTGCCTGGCTCCCCTGCAAGGCCGAGGCCCGGTCTTTCATGCACCGAAAAAGGCCCATAGTAGGAGTGACAAGACATGGATGATTAGTCAGTCTGAATCCAATATGAACGTTTACGGAAATCTCTATGTGGCTGTCCCAGGTATGTGTCAGAAGTACAGGAGAGGCTGGTGGGTGAGATGTTTTATGAGAGCTGGCCTCTCTTCATCCCCTAAGTCCCATTGACAAGTGCTTGCCTCCAGAGGCTCTGTCAACATCTGCTTCCTCGACTCCCTCTTCAGACTTGCTCCTGTAGTCATTCCTTCATCTGGCCATCCACAATCAGCATGAAAGATGATGATCCCCAGATATTGACTGACCAATGAGCATATACTTCATCACCTAAGCAGATGGTAGCATCACCGAGGGCTCTCTCCAAACGCCCTGATATATCATACCAACAGTGAGGGAGAATTTATTTCTTTTTCTTCTCTTTGCATGTATATTTTCCTCCTGAACACAAATAACAATCCAGTTGCCCCATAATTAGATTGGATTATGGAATAATTACAACCTTGTTTGCTCTCAGCAGATTACATGGTAATTATACTTGGCATTACCATGAAGAACCAAGAAATTCCAACGATGTCATTACATGGTTATTTGTACAGTACAATGCAGCAGTGTAATTATACATGCAACATTTGTTCCCCAATAGGAGAATGATTAAAACAATGCTAATGCTTTAAAGTGTTGATTAGGCGCCAACACGATATGACATTTTACAATGTGAAGGGGGTGTCTGTTTTTTAATATATTTTTTTTAACATTAGCAATATTGACCTTCCCCTTGGCTCTCCTGCGACTACTTTTGTAGGCTGTGCGGTGGTCAGGAAGGTTTATGTGACCATACAGATCTGCCCTCATGGGTCATTCCTGCTCAGAGTAGCTAGGGTCCACGTTAAAAACCAGAGGTAGCTGGCCAGGTATCCTGTAGCGGGAGAACTGCTTGATAGTTTTGCACTGCTTTGTGAGGTTATCTTTCTGAAAGCCTTTATGGTAGAGAAGGCATGGGACACGGAGCATGGAGAGGGCACGTGTGGTTGCCCTGCATTGCGTGCCCCTCTGCACAAGGCTCGCAAGGCCCAGAACCTGCTTGAATGCACGCATGGCCTGGCTGTGGCAGCTGATCATTACATAGCACCTGTGTGCCCGCTGCTTTCTTCCTGGTCCTTCATTCATTCTTCCAGGCAGTCTTCTGAGGATCCCAACACATGTTCTCACCGGTGAAATACACAACTAGGAAAGGCCACGAGAACTTGATTGTGGTCATCCCATGCCCCTCTAGTCTCTTCTTCCTGGGTCTGAAGGAGAGAAGGAGGGCAAGAAGGCTGGAAGTCAGACATCTACCTTCCAGCAAATGAGTGGTCTACGTGCTTCTCCACCTGTCTGAATTGCCATGGAAATCAAAGTGTGTGTGTGTGTGTGTGTGTGTGTGTGTGTGAACTGCATACTCATGCAGAGAAAGACTCATTCTTTAGGCTGATGCTGGCTGTCCCCCGGTCTAGGAGGGAAGTAGAGGTGAGTAAGTGTTGGGGGAGAGGCGGCAGAAAGGACTCCGGGAAATGTAACTAGTTGCGTGAGCCGTTTACAGGCCAAATGATATTTTTGCAACCTAGTGATCTCTGCAAGCTCTCTGGAAGCCTGCCAAAATCCCAGTCCTGGCAGATGCAGATATCACCTAACAAAAATCTGGGAAACCAGAAAAGTTGGGTCACTTAGGATACAGAAGTTTGAATGAGGAGGTTGGCCTTCCCCAAAGGAATTGGGTATGTGGGGGGCCCGCAGAAGAAGGGAGATTGCCCAAAGAGACAAAGCTTCAGGACAACAAGCTTTATGGTGCTAGAGAGTACAGAGGTCCCATTTGACTCAAGCACACTCTGCTGCAGGAAACCAAAAATCATGGTAAAAAGAGAACAAACATTTCTTCAGTCTATAAATACTTTTGAAATGTTTTTTTCTGGACAGCAATGAATATATATATACATATATATATACACACACACACACACACACACACACACACTCACATACCTATATATGTATATTTATATTCCATTATATACGTATTCCACTATATATAAATTATATCTATAATATACATTTATGTAATATATAACATATAAATTAAAATGCGTCCAGCCTTGTTTCACATTCAGATAGCACAGAGGTTGTGAAGGAAGGCCTGGTGGATGCACAGATGGCCTCCGGGGCTGGGCATGGCTGAGTATAAACTCCATGTGAAAATTTCAGTCTCCGCATTTCACAGGGGAACCTTCTGGACTTCAGGTCTGGCCTGGGCAGGGTGGGTTGGTAAATGGTATAGAGTCCCACCAGACTGGGAAAAGGTGGGGGAGGGAAGAGCAGGCAGGAAAGAGGGCCAGTTTTTAGAGCCCACCCATCACCTGATTGGCGGGGGGATGGTTGTCTGCTCTGTCAGCAGCACCAAATGGGACATCTCACCAAAGAACACATCTTCCCATCCTACATGTCCTGGGTGACTCCTGTGCCTATCCTTTAAAGATTTTTTTTTTTTTTTTTTTTTTACTTGACAGAGAGAGACACTGAGAGAGGAAACACAAGCAGGGGGTGAGGGAGAGGGAGAAGCAGGCTTCTTGCCAAGCAGAAAGCCCAATGTGGGGCTCGATCCCAGGACCCTGAGATCATGACCTGAGCCGAAGGCAGACGTTAACAACTGAGCCACCTGGGCACCACTGTGCCTATCCTTTAAACCTTACTTTATTCTCAGTTCTTCTGTTGGAGAGGCAGTGCCGCTGGGGCAAAGTGGATACAGGGTCCCTGGGACCTGACAGAGCTGAGTTCAGATCCCAGCTCTGTCACTTGGTTGTGTGATCCTGTGGAAGTTACTTGGCCTCTCTGAGACTTTGCTGTTCTCCCCTGTAAAACAGAGCAACACATACTCACTTCACAGGGCTCTGGTTGGGACTATGTGGAGGAACTTAGGTAAAGTGCTTACCACAGCTTCTGGCCAATCAGTGCTCATCAGATGGTCACTATGGTTATTTTACATATGGATTTCCAGTGTGGGTAAGTTAGATTTAGACAGATACGGGGAAAGGACCTAGATCCAAGGAGCTGAAGACATCAGGAGGAGAGGCTGCTATGGCTGCTGGAGGTCCTGCTGACTGTGAGGGACGGCACCCTTGTATGGCCAGGTCCTGAGGCCGCTGGCATGCAAGGCGTCACTTCAAGTTAATGCCTCAGCCAGTGACCTTGTATTTTTCATCCTCTTCAGCCTATGAATATAAAATCCCAAACACTAAAACAGCCTAATGGACACCAGAGTGAGGATCTGGACACTGGTCTGATTCTGTAACAAGAAGCTGTTGGCTCTGGAGCAAGTTTCTTAGAGGTTCTGGCCTCAGTTTCTCCAAATGTAAAATGAGGGGTTTAAATTGGATAGTTTCTTAGGTCCCTTCCAGCTGTAAAATTTTATGAACCTGAGAAGGATTTCTTTTCCCCCCTTCCAGGAAATGTACCCACACTGTATATTTGAGATGAGGTTATTTTTCCTGAATCAGGCTTCATTCTGCACATATATATGTATACTATAAATATACACATAAGCATATGTATACACAGGCACTGAAAGAGGAAATTGTCCCTACACCTCAGTGCTTTCAATTGAGCCATCAAGTCACTCAGGTATTTATGGTGGAGAGAAAAATATGTGCACTGTTTTCCTCTCTCTGGAGGACCATGCCAGGGACTCTGCCGGGATGTAAGACTCATGTTGGGAGAAAGAAATGAGATTTTGAGTTGATGATGGCTGTATGGAAAATGATATAAATTATCTCCCCCCTGGTCCGTATTTCCCTGTACCAACAGAACTTGTCCTCTCAGAATAATTGATGGGTGACAAAAAGCTGTCCCCCTTCTCTCAAGTCCAGGGGTTCTCCAGCTGGGCCTGTCAGCATCTTTCTCTGTCATTCATGCCACCAGGGCTGATTGGTCCCCCACAATGAACTGCTTCTTGTGTCCGGAAGTATGTTCTCCCTCCATACTCTAGCAGGGCTATGTTAGTTAAGATAAAGCTGCCACCCAAACTCTCACTGTTTTGATATAATAACAGTTTATTCTTGTCTTACATACTCTCCGTTCAGTGTGACTGTGTGGCAGGCAGCCTTCAACAGAGGCCTTCAGGGACCCATGCTGAAGGGTCCCTCTACCTCTACCTTGTGGCGCTGCCATGCCCTAGGGCTGCCCTGTCCCTTACTTCCATTTGAGCGTGAGCCTGGAGAAGGCCCATCCACATGTGAACCATATTAGCTCTAAAGTGTGACTCTCTTGTCTTGTGCTAACGCAGCCCCACATCTCCATCCAGACTCAGGGGTGCTGGGAACAATGTACAGGATGGAAGGGGGACACAGATATTCTGGGCACAGATGTTAGACAAGTGCTCTGGGGACAATGAAAGAGGAGGGGCCAAGTGCTATAGCAGACCCAACTTCGCCTGGGGAACAGAGATGGTCTCCCCAGGAAGCGAATAGGAGTTACCCAGGTACAGGAGGGTGGGCAGTGTGAAGGCAGGGTTCCTGGCTGAGCATTTTCAAATGGCGGGGGTGGGGACAGGGGAGAAGGGAGAGAAGGTAAGTGTGGGTCAGTGTGCCGTGTCAGAGGAGCAAGGGGTGGGGGAGTGGGAGGGGAGGAGGCTGCAGACCATGAAGGTCCTTACCGGCCATGATAAGAAATTCTGACTTTGTGCTAAAGACAAAGGAAGCTACGGAAGACCTTTTTAGCAGAGGAGGTGAAGTGACTCCACTTTGAAAGATCGCCCTAGCTGCAGGGGAGAGTGTGAGCCTGGAGTCAGGCAGATTCACTGGGAGCGATGGTGGTCGTCTTGGTGGGGACCTCGATCCATAGCCTGAGCTGCTGGCTGTGGTTTGGAGAGAAGACGAAAGATTCAAGAGACGTGTAGGCAGTAGACTCCTTAGAAATACCTGTCGGGTTTCTCTGGTCGGGGCCCTCGTTCCTCCAACTTGGATTATCACAGCAGCCTCTCAAACATCTTCTTGTCCTCACTTCCTCCACTTCCTCCAACAGGGCTCCATGGTGTCGCCCTGTCACCCCTTCTGGGTCAGGGCTCTAAGTCGCAGATAACACTGTCCACTGGCCAGTTTAAGCGGGAAGGGATACACTTGTGGGTAGAGAAAATGCGCAGCATCATTGCAGACTGAAGAAACAGATTCTCGGCAGGCCTTTCTGGAGGAACTCCCAGCACTTCCGGCAGAACCGCCTACCAAAGGAGCTGCCACCACCGCCATCATCAGGAAGTGGCCCCCCTCGCTGTCTCCTGCACAGCCAGCGCCACACTCTGTACCAGCAAAACCCGACCTAGGCCCTGCCTCTTTCACCCAGTAACTCTGCTAATGCATCTGAGCAGTACAGTTAAACCACGAGTTTGCTCCTCAGGGCAGTGGAAGCTGGGAAATGTAGTTTTCGGTAGTCCCTGATGGAAGGTAGGTTTTACATGAACGATTAGAATGCAGGCAATGTTCAAAGATTTTGGGGAGCCTCAGACGATGATTGCCACCAAGTGGAGAGTCTGACACCCTGTTTCTCTTACATCATTTACGGCTCACAATGGCACCACCTGAGGCATTTCCTGCTCACTCACAAATGAAGGAACCAACTCAGAGAGGCTAATCAGCTTGCCTGAGATCACACAGCAAGCGGTTGGCTGAGTCTGTATTTAAACATAGCTTTGTCTGTGTCACCAGAGCCTGTCCTTTCCCCGCTGTAGTCACGGAATTACAATACTTGCCACTTGTCTATTACAGTGGTTAATAAACCACTGTTTCTTCTGCCCATCCGGTTTATTTTGCCCAGTATGGCTGGGCCATGAGGGCAGCCAGCAACCACTTGTGGAGCAGTACCTTCTTGGCATGCCTGGGCAGGGCTGTGCTGAGCCATCTGTGAAGTCGGGCTGCCTCCTTTTAGAGTTGGCCTTGTTACCGCACAGCTTACGCTGCTGCTCTGGGCAATAATGGCAGAAATACAATCGTTAAATTTTAATTAGGAAGAAACAAGGTTCATTATTAGTTGTCATTCCTCATTGTTTCCTAATTATGCTCATTGCATGATAAAATGAAATACTACATTTCACTTGCATTGTTCTTGCTCAGGGCTGATGGAGAAGAAAGACATATCCTGATTCTCGCTCCTCCTCCCCCTGCCTCTTCCCTCCTCTGAACTGCCCCTCCATGTGCTCCAACTGAATAGCCTGGCAGTTGAAAGGGAGGATTCCTGGAGTCAGAGTAGCCTGGGCTTGAACCCTATCCCCGCCATTTATCAGAGGTCAAACCATTTACCACATTGGGCTTGTTTTTCTTTTCATAAAATGGAGATCATAAAACCTTCATCCCGGGGTTCTAATGAGGATAATGTTACATGAAATAATATTCCACAAATGCCTGGCACATGAGAGATGTTTCAGTAAGTGCCAGCTACTTGTATTATAATTTTAAGGGTTATTATCAAACTAGGATGCACATACCAAGCTAAGCAGTCTAGACGGATGGTGTAAGTCCCCGAAGGCTATTTCCAGCAAGGAGTGCCATCATGGGGGCGGGACCGGGTGTTTGGAGTCATTCATCTGGTGGTTGGTGCAGTAAAGAAGTAAGAGAAGGTGTGAGAGGAAGAAAATCTGGGGTCAGTTCCTATTTAGTTTCATTTAACTGGGCTTCTCAAGAAAGGTGTGATTCTTGACTTGTCCCTTTTGTCCTGCGGATGGGTTTGCCCTGTGCCCGTGGGCACCATGGAGCCACTAGAATTCTCGACAAGAAAAGACAGACTCACCCTTTGCGTGAGAACAAGATGGATGGATCTGGGGGGCTTGGATCTGCACCTTTGTGTCGTATGGAGGCCTCTATGACAGCCAGACGAGCCAAAGACTTGAACTGTATTTTCCTCACAGTTAATACCTTCATTTAGGTTTAATTATTTGAGGTCCCTGAAATTAAATTCACCTAAGGTGTAGGACATTGGGAGTTTGGCATTGAGCAGATGCCCTTTTTCTGTGTGTGAAGTTCATTTGCTCTTGCAGAAAAAAGAAAGGAAAAGCTTAAGAATGATTTTTTTTCACTTGATACTGAGCCAAATATATTTATTTGTGTTAAAATGTGTAACTCCCAGAACTGATAAAAAACTCACCAGGCTGAGCACGCCTCATGCATGGCTTGCTGTAGAAACGCTAATGCCGCAGGAAAACTGTTATTTGGACTAATTCTCTTTCTAAGAGCAGTTGCTGTTATGTGAGGGAAGCAGGTGGTTTTACAAAAGCACCAGGCAGTCTTATTTTAGCCCTTGCTTGAGCGGCACCCCTGTAGTAGAAATCTTTCTCTCACATTTAGAGAGAAGGATGGGGTAGGACTCAACTGGGTAAGGGATAGAGGGAAAAAATTACACAGCTAGCTCTTTGGACAAAAGTAAGGTTTTCCAAAGTCCTGTCGATGATGCGAATCTTGGGATGTTACAGAAAGCCAGATGTGTGGCCAGAAGCAGTCAACACTCACTTTCCAGGGTTGGGTCCAGGATTGTGCTCTTTGATGCCTGTTATCCGCAGGCTGCAGCCAGTAAGCTGAAGAGCCTGAGACCACGTGCAGCATCTGACTCCAAGGGGGCAAGCCATGGGTGCGGCTGGCAGGATGGTTCCCCAGAACCTCACAAGGTGGCTGCCTGCTGGGGAAGTCCGTATAGTTCTCGTGCTTGTCCTGGGCCCCAGAGCTTCTGAATCACATCCTTACCTCTCCACCCAGGGTGTTGTGCTCACGCCCAAGGCACTGGTGCACTCAGCCAGACCCAGAGACAAAAACAGCTCCCCGGGCCTGCCTGGATAGACAGCATGAGCTGGCTACAAAACCAGGGACCTGCCTTCACCGCTGCTTTTTATTTTATGCCCTGGGTTGCCTCTGGCTGGTCTGGGGGACGGGGCTGCTGCCCCCACCCCATGCCTACTTGATCCAGAGCTGCATCCTTTTATCTGTCTAACATACTGGGAGTCTGCCTAAGATTTTGTTAAAAATTTTTGGAGATCATTCTCTTCACTGAAAGAAGTAAACATCTGTGGTGAAGTTTTTCTCAGTTTTGAAATAAAATTATTCTTCCTAATTATAAAAGTAATATCTACATAGGACATGGAATCTTGGAAAAATACTGAAGAGAAGAGAAGAAAAAAAGTCCAATTAAAAAAGACTACCACAGTTCATATTTTTGTGTATTTCCTTCTAACTTTTTTTCCTGTTCATATTTTTATATGGTTCAGATGGTACTACATTAACCAGTGTTTTCATTCATGATTTTTTTTTTTAACTTAAGATGATTTCTTTTTTTTTTTTTAAGATTTTTATTTATTTATTTGACAGAGAGAGAGAGAGAGAGCACAAGCAGGGGGAGTGGCGGGCAGGGGTAGAGGGAGAAGTAGGCTCCCTGCTGAGCAGAGAGCCGTTTGCAACGCGGGGCTTGAGCCCAGGACCCCGGGATCATGACCTGAGCCGAAGGCAGATGCTTAACCTTAACCAACTGAGCCACCAGGGCGCCCCAGCTTAAGATGATTTCAGAAGCATCTGTGATATGGATGTTTTTACTTACCTATTGTTTTGACTCTTACTGTTATTATAAACAACTTCATACATAAAGCTTTCTCAAATTTTGGATTTCTTCTAAGGATTAAGTCTTAATAGCAGCATTTTGAATTTAAGCATCTGGGTTATTTATTTACTTATTTATTTACTCATTTATGTATTTATTTTATCGAAGTATAATTGACACACATTACTTTCAGGTGTACAACACAAGTACTTGTGATTCCACAAGTCTATATATTATGCGTGCTCACTGCCAGTGTAGCTGCCATCTGTCCCCCTACAACCCTATCACAATACTATTGACCATATTCCCTATGCCGTACCTTTTATCGCTGTGACTTACTCATTCCATAACTGGAAGTCTGTACCCCCCACCCCCCTGCACCCATTTTGCCCATCCCCCACCTCCTCCCCTCTGGGAACCATCAGTTTGTTCTCTGTATGTATGGGTTTGTTTCTGTTTTTTGTTTGTTTGCTTATTCATTTGTTTTCCAAACATCTGGGTCTTTTACAGGTTTTTAGAAAATAATACAAAATTGTTTTGCAGAAGGGTGATACCGATTCACATATGCACAAGCCATTTACAGAGCTGCCTGTTATATCATACCTTTACCAGCACTGGGCATTTTTATTTAAAAATTAATAGAATCTTGTGCTCACTTCGGCAGCACATATACTAAAATTGGAACGATACAGAGACGATTAGCATGGCCCCAGGGCAAGGATGACATGCAAATTCATAAAGCATTCCATATTAAAAGAAAATTAATAGCATCTTGTTTCTTTGGTTATCAGTGAATTTGAATATTTTTATATTTGTTATCTGGTTGTATTTTTATGGTGTTCTTTCTGAAAAAAAAAAACAAAAACAATTCTGACACTTTGCTTTCCTACTTAGAAAGCCCCTGAGCCCCGGAGTGCCTACACGTAGGATAAAGTTCTGTGGAGTGTGATGGGTATGAGCACACACATTTGAACCAGAGACATCTTTTCCAGCTCCAGTTTGCCATGCAAAATCTGTGTTACCTTGGACCAGTCTCTTTATTTTAATTCCCTCACCCACAAAAAAAGAAAAAACAATAACAACCTCCTAGAGTCATCATGAAGATTAAATAAGCTGTCCTTTGTAAGGAACTCTGTAAAGTATAAAATATAGCTCTAGATCAGTCACTGTCATTTCTGTCATGACAACATACAAGACCTATAATGAGGGTGCCTGGGTGTTTCCATCAGTTAAAAGCCTCTGCCTTCTGCTCAGGTCATGATCTCAGGGTCCTGGGATAGGGGCTTCCTGCTCACTGGGAAGTCTGCTTCTCTCTCTCCCTCTCCCTTTCTCCTGTGCACGCTCTCTCTCTCTCTCTCTCTCAGTCTCTCTCTCTCAAATAAATGAATAAAATCTTAAAAAAAAAAAAAGACCGGTCATGAGATTAATAGCCAACATGTAACGAGAGACTACTTTCTATTCACCAGGCACAGTGCTCAGCCCTTTACACGTATGAACTCACACCAGCTTCACAACAGCATGTGAGGGAGATGATATCATTATGTTTCTTTAATAGATGAGGGGACTGAGGCACAGACAGATGAGGTATCTTGCCCAAAATTATACCGCTGGGAAGCAGCAAAGCTGGGACTTGAACCTTTTGCGTTGGGTCCCATCCTTTCTCTCAGGCCTCCTCACCCCTGAGCCACATGGACCTGTAGGGTCTTCCCTAAAACACCATGCCCTTTCATCCCTGAGTCTTTGGCTCTTGCTCATCCGCTTCATGAAAGGGTGCCTCCACCCCTCACCTCAAAAGTACAGTTCACCCTTTAATATCTGACTTAAATGTCTTCTAATCTATGGTGAAATCCACCTCCCCTTACCTGGGTGGTGCTCCATGGTCACTTACACGTTCACCCCTAAAACACTTAGCCCACTGTTTATGTGCTTGTGTGTGCATGTGCATCTTTGTGTTTTGCTTGTAGGTATATCTCCCCTTCTAGAGTGTGAACATCTAGTAGGCTTCAATTTCTTTTTTCATGGATCCTTAATTCCGAGTATGATGCCTAAAACCTAGGAGATGCTCGGCATCTACTTATTGCACGAGTAAACAAATGGTGATCTTGTCAGCACAGTGAGGGGTGAACAGGTGAGAGAACTGGGAGTCTGGGGGCTTTCTGGAGGCCTTCACACAACCTCGCCTACCTGGGTTCTGCCTAGGACTAGTCCTGTAATAAAATAGGCTCTTCCTTTCGTACTGGCCATTGACCCCAGCTCGCATTCTGTACATAAATGCCTGTGGTCCCCAGCTACACTCCCAGATCGCCCAGAGAGCCACAGCCACATGCTTGGAGGTTTGCATTCCTGCTGGTGGTGCAGGGGGCTGGGCTGCTTCCTATCAGCTCGGCTTGCACTTGATGTCCACAGGCAGCTGCATCGGCTCCAGAAAACCAGCCCTTTTTGAACTTGCTCGTTGGCAGGGGCAGATTGGCTGTATGCAAAGGCACCAGAGGTAACCCAGAGTTGGCTGCAAAGTGTGTGTGGACAGGGGGAAGGACAGAACTCAGCTCCTGGGGTTTTCAGGCGAGCTGTAAGAGTGGGTGCAGTATGTAGGTGGGGGGAAGCCCAGAACGGAATGCGTGGGGTCAATATTTTAACATATTGTATTAGCTTCCCATTGCTGCTGTAACAGATTACCCCAAACTTGGTAGCTTAAAACAGCACACGTTTGTCCTCTTGCAATAATACTAGAAGTTAGAAGTCTGAAATGAGTCTCAGTGGTTCCAAATCAAGGATTCACCAGGGCCATTCTCCCTCGGGAGACTCGAGGGGATGACATTTTCTTGACTTTTTCAGCTTCTGGAGGCTCTTCTCATTCCTGGGCTTGTGGCTCTGCGTCACATCACCGCTTCTCTCCCTGCTTCTATCATCACATCCTCTTCTTCCTCTTTTGTTCCAAATGTCCCTCTGCCTCCTTCTGATAAGGACACTGGCAGTTGTATTCAGAGCCCACCTGGAGAATCCAGACTAGTTGCCCCCTCTCCCGATCCTTCTGTAATCTCATCTGCCAAGTCTCTTACCACATTAGGTGACATTCCAGGCTCCAGGGACGAGGGCCTGATGTCCTTGGGGACCCTTACCCAGCGTACCACAAATGAGTGTCCCGGTGTGCTACCACGGTTCTCCCCACCCAAGAGTGGGATGCAGGGCCCACTCATTGTTTCCCTCCTTCAGCTGGTAGGTGTTTGCCACCCCCCACTCTGTACCAGGCTCTGTGATATAGAGGTGGCACAATCTCACCTACTGGTCTAGAAGGGGAGGCCGACTGAAGAGCAAGGGCCGTGTGAGCGCAGTGTGACAAATGTCACAAGAGAGGCTTGCAAGCCAACAGGGAGGGGCTGTCCCTTCCGGTGGAAGACGAGGGAAGGGCTCACGGGGCAATGAATCCCCTGAGTTTATTCTGAATGGGTGAAGAATTTTCCAGGTAGACAGCATGTGGGGAGACAAGATGTAGAGCAAAGGGTACAGCAGGGGCTGGTGTGTCGGCACAGGTACATTTGAAACCTCTAAAGTGAGAGAACGGGGAGAGCTTATCCACATATCTGATTTTCTGTGATTCTGTAGCTTCCACCGTCCAAGTGGAGATGCTCCCATGTGCCCAGCTCTGGACCACCCTCGGCCCCATCCTGCACTCCCGTGGCCTTGCCGCTCATGAGAGCATATTTTCACTTTCTGACTCCAGCTCTTTCCCATAGGGCTGCTTGGGAGATGGGCACAGTCTCTCTCTCCTCTCCTTCCCAGGTGTGCCTGTGCACTAAGCCCCCTTGCCATCGGTTCCTCTGGAGCACGCTTCCTGGTTCCCCGGGCAAGCCTGTTAATGCCTGACTCCCTGCAGACAACTCAGCCTGCACAGCAGGTGGGAGCTCAGGTCCACGGGTTTTGTGGAATGATTCCACTGAAAAGCTCACAGGTAAAATTTCTGTAGAGACTGTGAACATTTGACAGTGAAGCTTGAGGAAGGCTGGGGCGGGAGTGGAAGCAAGATGCAACACTGGGCTTGCGGAGTGACACATCTCCTCCCTCCAGCAGTATTTTAGCTGCTGAATTAATTGCATGGGGGCTAGAAACTCCTTAGAAATAATGAGGACCATCCATGCATGTCAGAGAGGAGGGGTGAGAATACATCCAGAAGCTAGATTTCAGGGGAGACCACAGGGTTAGAACCCACCATTGTGGAAGGAGGAGTCTGACTCAGGAACATTCTGGGCCTCGCAGTCTGAGGGCTGGAGGGGAGCAGTGGTTCCTGGAAGAGTGGGGTACCTGTCTTTTGAACTCACCCTTGAGCAGTTCACTGTGGTGTTTGTTACAGAGGAGCAAAAGGCTTACAAATTAAAATAAATCTGTAAATAAAGATACAGCTTTAAGGGACACAGACAACTAAATGGGTATTCATGGGTATTGGGATCCCCTGTAAAAGTGCAGAATGTCGGGGAGGGCGGAGAAGGAAGGGGGCCACCACCCCAAAGGCCAGAGTGGTAGACACAAGTCATCGGGCAGGGGCCTAAAGCAGCATAGGAGGTGAGGGGGGGTGGGGAAGGGACGGAGATGGCCTGGGGGCAGAGCACAGCCACCAGTGGGGAAGGGGCGGGGTGTGGAGAGGAGAATAAGGAAGCAGCTTTGTAATCTCTCCCCAGAGTCCCTCCCTGCACCCTGCCTCTCCCCAGGCAACCCTAGTTTTTTAAATGAGGGTTGTTTGGTTCTACCTGCTGTCAAGGCTTTTGTGAGATTGAGATGAAATCAAGGTCAAGGTGCTCTGGAAACTTTCAGGGGCTTAGCACATGTAAAACAAATGGGACTTACTAAGGGATTGTAATAGGGTGTCATATTCTCAAAGTGGTAGGAGAAAGTGGTAGGAAATACAATTTACTTTGAATGTGAAGGCTTTTCTTTTTCAATTTTTTCATCCCAGAAACACGGACAATTTTTATGGGATCCATGTCTCCATTCACTCACCCATTTATTCATTCATTTATGCAATGTGTGCATGCATGCGGCTCCTGCTGAGGGGCAGGCCTGGGCTGGGTGTGGGGCTGCAGCGGGGATGTGGTGCCCAGAGTGTGGCCCCCCCACCCCACCCCGGAGGGTCTGCCGCACCAGGACTCCCTCCCAGCGCATCGATGGGGGCCACCAGGGGGGCCTGGCCTACCAGGATATCATAGAAAGGGCATCTCTTTCAGGCCCTGGGAGCCAAGGATGTCAGACCTGGTGAAATGCCGCCTGGTGACGCACTGGACTCTTTAAGGGCTGCTGACAGCTGTCGTTAGCTCAGCGTTAGGACAGGAGCTGTGATAATCACCGCTGAGTGACTAAACACTGAGCGTCCCTGAAGAATATTCAAAGCATCGGGCAACTTGTTAGCTTTTGTCTGGGCTGGGGAGAGGAAAGGGAAGTTCTGTCGGGGAGAGCATTTGCCATAGTAAAAACATAAAATCAATCGTATGGTTCTAATTTAATTTTAATTCACATTTTTATACGTGGAGTTTGTTCGAAAGGCTGACATTTTGCTGTGAAAATCTATAAGGGCTGAATTGTCCTCGAATTAGAAGATTTTTAAAAGAAGTTCTTTGCCACTGGGTTGCAATTTGTTAAAACAAACAATAGCATAACCACGCTGCAATCGGATGCCAAGATATTACTGGACTCAGCGAAAATCAAGTAATCTTTTTTAGGTTCTATTCTCTCCCAACTAAGCTCCCCAGCAATGTCAGAAAATGACAAATTGCAGGATGAATCTAAGAGCAGTGCCTTCAAAAATACAATAGTTATACAAGCCATCTATTGTTAATGAAGAATATAATGCAATTTGCCTGTCTGTAATACAATTATGCAAATCAAAAGAGGAACTATCCCGAAATCTCTTTACATTCCGATTAAAATGAGATAATTTATCAAACAGAATATTACTGATTATGTTTATGTGTTGCACATTAATCCTGTTACAATAATGTATCCTTCTCCTAATGTAATGGATTTGTGCAATCTAACAGAAAATGACTTTTATACTATCCACAATTATAAAAATATTCAAAGCATATCCATCCCAGTGCAATAGCACATGTCTACAACTGTACAATAAACCTATTAAAACAAGCAGAGCTTATGAATGTAACCTTCATCCCAATAAAGATGACAGTACATTCAATTTTATTGTACTCATTATGGGAACAACTCCATAGATGATAAATACTAGGAGTAAATTAGTTTAACCTTCTTTATCTTTTTTTTTTTATTATTAAGAAAAAAAGCGGGCTTTAATCGATGGCGTTAATGTCCCCCTCCCCATCTGGATCTTCCTTCAGTTGGTCAAATATGACATTATTTTATATATGAGAAATTTCTGGGAAATCTTTCATAAGTGAGTTTACTCCTACTCTACCTCTTGGTAGGTGTTTGAACTTGGTACATTTCTATAGGGTCAGGAAATTTACACACCATATCCCTTCCCATGCTGTATGTATTCATGGGTATTGGGAAATAATGTATGTTCTGGATGGGAATATGGCTTCAGCTGCAGGCATCTAGAGGGGCACGGGAATCCCCATTCTAACACGTACATCAGAGCCAAAAACTAATGAGTAGTATTGTTAGGAAAAACAAGAGCCCAAAAAACTGGCGAAGATCTCACTTGCACTTCCATTGCCAAGGATAATCATTTTTGCATTTAAACTAATCTCTTCCACCTTGAGGAGAGTCATTAGCATCTGACAGTGAGTGATAATGTGCTTAAATTTCACACCTCTTGGCCTTGTCTGCATTGTCAACATTTCCCACATTGCATACCTCCACACTAGGCATACAGGTTGACTTAAACAAATGTTTATCTTTTGTGGTGAAATTGTAAACCCCAGTGTTTTGCAAGTTCTCAAATTGTTCCCCTTGCCTTTAAACACCTTTAAGCCAGTTTTGCTGCAGGTTACACCTGAGGTATTATTTTCCCCACAATGCCAGGGTTCTCTCCCCCCTTCTGATTAGGTTGACCTGCCAAGTCAAGAAAAGACAAAAACTCTATGAAAAGCAGCATTTTTTTTTCACTTCTAAGCAGCTGATTGTGCACTCACACACACATACGAAAACGAGGTACAACAGACAAATCTATCAGCCTTCACCTCAGCAAGATAGCATTTATTCCGACTATAAAAGGGTACATGTTCTCTTGGAGATATGGGCGAGGAAGGAAGAGAGATGAGGAAGGAAGGGGAGGAAGGAAGGAAGGGTGTCATTCATTGTTTAGTAAACAATGGTTCCTGCAGTACAGGAGAGGCAGAGCTGGAACAGGCCTTGTAGTGGCTGATAGGTATTCTCTTTTCGTGGGTTTACCAGTTGGTTTGGAGAGCCGTTGACTTGTTTTCCCTCAAGTGTGGACTGTCTCAAGTGGAGACATTTGATGAAGGAGGAATGCATATTGCCCTGGGGCCATCTGGGCTGGTTTTGCCCCCCTGCTCAGGGGCAAAGGAGCATTTTCCACTCAGTAAGATTTCCCAGGCTAGAGCAGGGAGATCTGGAAGCTTAGACCCATTAAAAATGGGAACATTAAAGATGTAGTCATAACAGTGGAAGTAAGTCTGAGGGACAGCACATATGGAAAACATCAATCTCGCTGCCGGCCCAGAAGGAGACCATGCCTCCCTTTCAGACCCCAGTGTGGTGGAGGGTAGTACAGCTAAGGGTCGGAAGACAATGGCAGTGAGAGAACAGGATTCTGAGGGTGATCTAGGCTCATCAGAGTCGTGCCGGTCTATCTGAATGTGCTGTGGGCACAGACATGTGTTTGCTCTCACACATTTTCTTTGACTCTGAAAGATGTTTCCTTCATTGTCTCCAGCTCACCTTCATGTCAGAGGGGTCTAGGAATCCCAGTCCAAAGAAATTGTGTCGAGAGCAAACATGTGTCTGGTGGAAGTAGAACAAGGACATCCTGAGCAGGATGAACAATGGCAAAGAGTTCATTTCTGTATTCAGTAAGTATTAACCAAGTGCCACCGGCATGTCCACGTAATGTTCTTGATACTTGGTACATATCGGTGAACAGACAGACATAGATCTCTACCTTCATGGAGCTTACAGTTTTAGAGGAACAGAATAGACAGTAAATGAGTAAACAATATAGTATGGTAGGGACGCCTGGGTGGCTCAGTTGGTTAAGCGTCTGCCTTGGGCTCAGGTCATGATCTCGGGGTCCTGGGATCGAGTCCCGCATCGTGCTCCCTGCTCCTTGGGAGCCTGCTTCTCCCTCTGCTTGTGCTCTCTCTCTTTCTGACAAATAAATAAATAAATAAAATCTCAAAAACAAAACAAAACAATATAGAATGGTAGCGGGCAGCAAATGCTGGATTTAAAAAAAAGTAAAAGAGTGAGAAAGATCAATCATGAATGTGGGGGAGCGGGGCCTGTAATCTTGAAAGGAAGTACAGTTTTGTTGTCAAACTTAAAAAATATAAATTTTCTTTAAATAAAGCAATCTGTCTAGTAAAGGCCTCTGTTACCATCGGATTATGCAACTAATTAGCATTTCCATAAACAAGTGTGAATTTTGATACACAGGTCCTTTAAGGGTCTGTTGCCAACTGGTAACTTCCTAGAGTTTCCATCTGAAATAAAGATGCAAGAAGAAAATTTTGATTCCGTATTTGTTAGTTATTCTCTTCCGCTCTGGACAATGGTCAATAGTTTTAATTGGAATAAAATATTCATAATTGATTTTAGCCTGATTATGCTTAGTTGGGGCAACTTAGCTCAGTTTCTTTAGAAGAAAAATGGTTTAAGGATCCCAAAAGATAGCATGAGGGACTATGCTTGCCCCCAAAGGTTCCACCAGTTTCTTGGTGGAATTTCCCGTTTTAGCTGAGGATGTCAACCTTGCCCTGTGCCCTTGAACCAGACTAATGATCCAAATATGTATGTCACCAGTGCTCAGTCAAATTGGATGCAGAGCATAACCCTGATGCTGCAGTAGCCCACCCAGATCCCCATTTAGGGTGGAGGCACTCATTTCCCCAGCTGCTAAGAGCATTGGCAGCGTCCAAGGTCACAGCCCTTCCTAGGGGCAGCCCTGCTCAGTGATTGGCCAGTCAGGGGGGATCATAAACGCCTGGTCCCCTTGCCTCAAGCAAGGACAGCTCTGAAGGGTGGCCCAGAGCTCCAGGGTTCCCCTTTGGGATGGCTGAGACCTCTGCTGGGCTGCATTTCAGTCCAACTTCTCCCTCTGCCCAACACTGCTTCCTTTATTTCCCCCCATAAACGTCCTGCATGCAAATTGCCTTCCCAGAGTCTGTTTCCCTGGGAAACTGATATAAGGAACTTTATTTCAGCCACTGCAGAATCAACAATTTATACTGATTCTGCCCTTGTACTTACACTCAATTTCATGATCTTTCTGCCAATTTCTGATCCTGTGGCTCTCTTTCCTATATCCAGTTTCACCCTCCCTGTTTGGACTGCATCATGCCTTCAGCTTCCTGGATTTTAATCTCTGCCCTTACCAATTCTGGCTTTTTCTCTAAAAATCCCATCCCTTCTAGCTTCAGCTACCAGGACGTAAAGCTGAGGAACTAGCTTTCCCTCTCCCTCCATCCTGAGCAGCTGATTTCAGAAATGACTTTTCCTTATGGGTCACACAGCCCTCACTTCATCCAGTGGTGAGGCTCTGGCAACCTTAGGAGTAAAACCCTGTAACACACAACACACGGACACAATATGCCTGAAATTACAGGCTACTCACAACATTAATGGGGTCATTTCCTTACAAACACTCTTGAGTTTATGTACACATACCGGTTACCAAAGCACAGTGTACTTGAAACGAAAGTGCAACAATTGTGGTTTTCATTGATAATATTTTTATGATGATGGGCTTGGGTTTGAACCCCTGACTTAGAGGGTCATAACTGACTTAAAAATATACTTTGATTTTTCCTGAAATAATCCTCCTCTTGGTATAATATTACCAAAGGGTTTTGTAGGCACGGCTTTTCCCGTGTTATTTATTCCAAATGAAACACCACCCCAGTGTAAGTGACTTTTGGTGCCCCTTAATATCTCAAGAATTTTTTTCAGTGCCTGTCTGTCTAAAATTATCCACGGCTCCTGCACGGGTGGGTAAAGTTAGTGTCTCCAAAGAGCTATAAATCCAGTGTCCCCACTGAGCCCATTGTTTCAGATCCAAAAGTGTATGAATTGCAGCCCCAAGATTTTTCTTTATTCTTTGTTATGAAATAGGTAACCAGATCTCGCTGAATGGAAATCCTCCTTTCGAAGACTATCTGGCATCCGACTCCACTTTCAACTCTTGCAAACCTTATTTTGGAAAAATGGTCATTTATAATATCAACATTTCTAGATCATGTTTTAAAGACGGTTACAGGCGTTTGGAGTAACCACATGCCAAAGCTGTCTACTTCTAATCTAACAACCCCCTAGGTTGAAACCAGAGAGAAACTTAGAGACAGGCGGCCAAGAGCCAAAAAACTCTTGGGGGATATTTATAACCCCCCAATTCAACCAAAATTGTTTCCACTCAAAATTAATACTTGGAAACAGATTTTGAAGCCCAAATTTAGACTCTGCCTTCAGTTTCTTGGGCCATCGCAGAGCCAACTGCTTGAAATAAATGTATTTGAAGCTGATTGAACATTAAAATGATTGTCTGTTACATCGAAAAGATGAATAACACATAGTATTTAAAGAGTTGACCATCTTTATCCCAGAGCTCTCATAGCCAAGGACCATGGGTTGGCTGACGTCCACGGCGAGAAAGGGTAGTTTCCAAGCATGTGGACTATACCTCTGTTTACACATGTGATTCCCCTATAGCCCGACTAAGACTCTCTTGTTTGGTGAATGTAGCAGCAGTTCTTATTTATGGAGGGAATGTGATATGCTGGAAAGCATTTTGTCCTTGGAGTTAGAAAATCTAGGTTCAGAGTACTGCTTTATCAGTTCTGAGTACTATAATCTTAACAAATCTTTTCGTCTCTTGAAATCTCAGTTTCTCCAGATGTAAAAGGAGGTTAACCAGCCCTACTCTGGCACGCTCTTACAGCAGTTAGAGGCTCAAATAGTAAAATAAATGTGAAAGTGCTTTATCATTCTTCCAAAGGCACGGTGTTACTTGTGTTTGGTTTTTTTTTTTTTAACTTACTTTTTAAATACCAACAATGCTTGCCATCTCAAATCAGAACATCAGACCTTATTTAACCAGAACGCTGTGAATGCAGAAGCTTAAATACAAAGGAAATGGATTTCCCAAAGATGATCCCCTATATTGGACACTAATTAGAGCATTGTCTTTGTCCCAAATCTCTACAAAGACATTTTTCTTAGATTTTAAAAGCTATGTCCTGACTCATCACAACCACTTTAAAGTTTGAGATTTTAATTACTCACTTATTTTCCATATTTATGCATTTCACGGAAATGTTTTGAAGTTACGTGAGGTTCCAGACAATATTCTATGTTAGGATTGCCAGATAAAATAAATTTGAATTTCAGATAAACAGTGAACAATTTTAAAGTCTAATGGTTATATTTTAAATTTATCCTCATAGTTAAAATTGCCCCTGGAGCATTGACAACCCAGCCAATGTTTTAAAATACTGTGTTGGCCAAAACTAAAAACATATTGCATAGGACATATTTATGCTAAAGAGTTATTCACTGATTATGTAAAATTCAAATCTAACTGAGCATTCTGTCCTTTGATTCGTTAAATCTGGCAGCCCTATCTATGTGCTGTGAAGGTTGTGGTAGCTGCCCTCGGGCAGCATCCATCCATGGAGCAAGACAGACAACAAACAAGTGAACAAAAAAAGCCAAGTAAGTATTTTGAACACAAATACAGCTGAGTAAGGAGATAAGTGATGAGGGTGGCCCTATTTTCAAAAGAGTGGAAGGGAGAGGACTCGAAGCCGACATCTAAAAGCAGTAGTGAGCCATATAAAGCTACAGGGGAAGACCTTGTTGGCAATGAACTTGTCATATGTGAGGAGCTGTGAGGAGGCCATGGGACCAGAGCCCGCAGTATAGGTGAGATCAAGGATGAAGGGTGAGGCCCCATCTTAGCACCAACAGTTTGTAGGCCAGGGGTTTTGTTTTCATTTGGCTGTGACGGGGAGCCATGGGAGGGTTTGCAGCAGGGGCGAGATTTGATCAAGCTAATAATGGAACTCCAGGAGCTCTGTGGGGAAAGAGACTGCAGAAAGGCACAGGTGAGAGCAGGATGCGTTAGGTCCTTATCGCAGAGTCTCAGTGAAAGGTCATGGGGACTTCCACTAAGGTGGAAGCAGAGGAGTTGGGAAGAAATGCTTGGAGTCATGACCTCTTTCAAAGGTGGAACCAGCAGAACTTGCTGTTGGGTTTGATGTAGAGTATGAGGACATACTGGCGTGAGCAATGGGATGAGTGGTTGGTGCCATTTACTGAGATGGAGAAAAGCTCATTTGGGAGGAAGTGGGACATTCTGGTTTGGACATGTTATATATGAGGTGCCATTAGCTACTTGAGTGATGGCAGTGGAATATGAAGGTAAGCACATAGGATGAGCTTGGAGACATAGCAGAACCCGTGCCACCTGGGATCTCACCGGCCATAGCAAAAAATCTGGAGATTATTTTAACATTATAAAATGTCAACAACAGGTTTTTAAAAATATGGAGATGAAGTAATTTAATTTTCATTTTAAAGGATCGCTTTATTGGATGAAAAGGAATTGGTGGGTGTGTACTGGGGGGGGGAGGCATGGAAATGAGCACTGTGAGTTCAGGGCTTCTTCCCTGAACAATCTTGTGAGATTTGGGATTCTTTTTCAAAATGTATGGAGTGAAGATTCTGAATTCCTAGCAAGCTCCCAATGACACATATACATCTGGTTGTGGACCATACTTTGAGCAGCAAGGTGATAGGAGACTATTATAATAAAACTGGTGAGAGATGATGGTGGTTTGGTGCTGGTTGGCACGGAGAGAAGTGGGCAGATGTGAGATGTAATTTGGAGGGAGAAGTGACAGGAGAGGTGTTGGATTATATGTGAGGGTTAAGGGAAAAAGAATAATCAAAGATGATGCTGAAATTTCTGGCTTGAACAACTGGATGGGTGTTAGTGTCATTTACTGAAGAGTAAAAGGCTGGAGATGGTGCAGGTTTTTTGAGGGAGTGGAAGGGGAGTGAGGGGTTCAGCTTTGGACATGTTAGGGATGTGCCACCTATGAGACAGCCAAACAGACATACCAGGTTGGTAGTTGCATACAGGAATCTGGAATTCAGAGCAGAGCTCTAGGCTTGAGTATAAATTTGTGAATTAGAAACACATAGAGAATATTGAAAACCATGGGACTAAATGTGCCAAGCTAGGGAGAGAGTGTAGACAGGGAAAAGAAAATGGCCCAGGATTGAGCAGAATGCAATGCAGGTGTGTATATCATAACCCCCAGAGCGAGATAAAAAACAGCAAAGATCAGGGGTCAAATTCTTCCAAGCTCACCAAGGCCAGGCATGCAGATAAATGAGGGAAGAGGGCTGGGTGTAAGACAGTAGGGAAGAGTGAGGGCCATGGATCTCCCAGGTGTGTATGACCCACCTAGATGGTAGCTACCCTCCCACTCCACCAGCTGATTGGTGCCAGGCAGTAGGGCTAGATCCTCCAAGTTTGCAAGAGAAGCCGGAAATGCAGACTGTTTATGGGAAACCCTTTATTTAAGTGTTGGCAACCAAACCAAGGCTTTCAAATACTATGCTGGCCAAATAAAATACATCAGTGGGATGGGCCTAGCCCATGAGCTCCTGGGTGCAGGCTTCAGCATAGACCCTTTAAAGTATCAGATTTAACATGAGCTGTTTTAATTACTACTGGGGAGGGAAGACAGTGGCCTGGAAGGTTTATGACATGGAGGGATTTGCAATTGTCCTGAGGTACAAATTTGAGTCACGGTCACTGGTTTACAGAGTTAGTGAGTGACTCCAGCTAAGCACTGAGCACCCCCATCACCGCCAGACTTTGCAGTTCTCGACTCATGGTGATGTGTAATCCTCATGCAGCAGAAAAGGCCAACTCAGTGTTTTTGTGAGGAATGGTCGCATTCAGTTTTAGTTTAAGTTGTAAAGTGGTGAAAATTTGGCAGGGGGCTATGTATAGTAGGAAACTAGTTGGAAACGTGATTCAGGAAAAAGCTACCGGTCTTGATAACATTTCCACAGCCACAAATATGGAGGTTTGCGAAGGTGTCTAGAGGATACTTTGGAAGATTTCTGAATATAAAAGGGAGACAATGTGAGCACCTGAACAAATTAAGGAACCAAGTTCCTTAATGGCAGTGCAGACCTCCTATAAATTAAGGGCTCAGGTGAAAAGAAGGACCTTCTCAGAAAGGGGAGACTTGTATTTGGTAATGAGGTATATGGATGTTCACCTGTGTGTAAATCTTTGCTCCTCTGGGTCACAGCAGTCTTGGGACACAATTAAGGGTGTGGGTAATAAACTCAACTGTTTCTGACTTGAGGTGCCCCAACCAGTGTCTTCACATGGTATCCAAGCTTTCCTTCACTTCCTCCACCAAGTTCTCCAAGTATGTGACACACCGGTACACAGATGGTCCCTCCGGTGGGCAGCAATATTCCTGGTCTATGCTCCTTATCATGGTGGCCCCAACTTGTGATTTAATGGTCAGCACCATTGGCAAAAAGAGACTAAAGAGGAGCCTGCCACTGGAGAGAAGAGGCCAGTGAAAACACCCCTCCCACCCACTTCACTAAGGAGAAAATTATTCTCTCCCGCCTCATTACCCTCATCTGTAAATAGAAATAATAATACAGATTTAATAGGAACAGTAGTGCCCCACTGTAGTGGCTGTATTCAGTAGGTGCTCAATCATTTTCCTTCCTTCGATTTCATTTTCAAATTTTCCCCAAATCTCAAAGTCTTGGATTCCAAATTGCTTATCTCCAAATCCTTCCTCTTTCAGGAAGCTAAGGGAAGGATAGAGGAAGATGACCCCAGAGTTCTACCCCAATAACCCAGCATTCTCTAGGTGGGAATGCACAATGAATGTTTTTTGTTTTTTTGTTTTTTCCTGGAAACCTTGACCCTTGCTACACTTAATAAATCAATTAGTAAGCATGGCCCATTTATTCTACAAACTTTTACTTATTTACCATATGCTCAGTGTAAGACACGATCTTGGCCCAGGAGGGGCGAGCCATCCAATGGGGAATATTTGACTTGTAAACAAAAAGTGCCATAAAGCATTGCAAATATGTACTGGGTGGCAGATGTTGGAGCCAGATCACCCTCACATCTGGAAAAAATATGGATTGCAACATTTTCTGAGCAATGTCTTCCTCCAGAGCTCTGTAAAAGTACTCGGCATGCCGGGTACACAGGGCATGATGGTGTCCCTGTGTTGCCCTTAGGCCTGTTGAGGCCAGTCTTCCTTGCAACTTGGTTAGTCCCTCTCCTACTGTAACAACAAGGCAGGCCGATCATGTGGATCATGAGGTCCGGTCTCTCCACGTGTCATGCGGTGGTATCCATCTATGTGAATCTCCTCATATCAAGGTTCAGGGAAGAACATACCAGCTGGTCTTGAAGAGGGAAGAGCCAACCCCAGTCAGAAGGGGTCAGGGCTGGGAACTGGGTACCATGTGGTGAACAGAACATATGACTTCCCTCTTGATGTTTCCTGAGGGAAACTCCGCTCTCCCGCCTGACGGGGCTGGGAATGAATGGCCTGCAGACTCTTGTTTTCACACAGTACGTCAGGTCCAAGCAAAAGGTTTGTGCTGCTGCCAGGCCAGAAAGTGATGGCTCGGTGTCATTTATGGAGGAGAGGATGCTTTAAAGCAGACCCCAGCTCCCTGAGAGCTTTGGATGGGGCCTCCCGGGACATCTGGTCCCTGAGGCCCATCCAGTGCCGCCCCTTCCAGGCAACTCTCAGGGCTGGGGAATGCCTTGCATGCTTCAGACATCTGGGGTGTTACTCAGATCCTTGCCCTCCACCTCTTAGTGAAGAGAACTGTGGTCTGTAAATGAAGATTAAAGAAAAATAAAAGCTGGTCATTTATTTGAGCAAGCATTGAATGGGCTGCTTTGTCATTAGAGCTTTCGGGCTCTTAATACTATTGGTTATTGTCTAGCCTGGCCATTAAACGGTCAGCCTGACTTGAGCCGCCAGGCAGCAGCCAATAAGGGCAAATGCTCAGCGCTCCCCTCTGGACCATAGACTGCATACTGGACCCCTTTGTTTGGCCGAGCTTGAGTTCTCCTTCAGATCTCCTGCTCGTTGTCTTGGGTCCTCGAACCCACACTCGGTCTTTGCTTTTACTCTTCCGTCTGCCCTTCTAGTGCAGAGTTTGCTTTCCTCCTCAGATGCCCTGCACACCCCAGGCCTTTTCACCCTTCCTTTCTAGCCTCCACTAGTGATACTCTCCCTTCCTTGTGCCCCAGGATATCCTTGTAATCTGTCCTGCCTGGACTTGCTTGTTGAGGCTGCCTTATTCTTCCAGCTCTTTTCTGTCCTCTTCTTTGTGTAATTTTTTTAGGTATATCCTCAAACTCTAGGTTCAACAGGTGCCAAATCAGACCTCGAAGAGCCCAGATGGAAAATAAGTAGACATGTGAGAATGGTGAGGCCTGGGACAAACTGCAGGGCTCCAGGTATTGTCACCTTCTGGAATGAAGGTCCTGTGATACCAGTTCTGATTTTCAAAGAGAAGTCAGAAATCTGAATTTTATGTAAATTTTCCATGAAAACGTCTTTTTAAGTTACTATTTATGCATGTTAAAAAAAACTCTCACGGTATAAAAGGTTTATGAGAAAAAGAGTACATCCTACGCTACTCTTCCCTAACACCTGTAACTCATTTAGCTCTTCTGGTATTTAATTTATTTCTTGATTTGTCAATTTTCCACAGTATCTACCAACTTCTAATATTCTAGCATGGTAGTTACATGAACTCCTTCTCCCACTTTCTCTTCCTTATCATCTCAATACGATTATGTCATAATTGTTGGTTATGTCAATAGTCAGCATTTATATTATTATCACTGTATAGAAACTAGTAGGCCAAGGAGTTCACTATGATTACATTTCCTTTTTCAAACATCTTTTATTTTTTATCTTTCCTGGATTTAGCTGTTGCCTTATGATTTAATTTCCTTGGTTTTCTATATACTTTTTGAATGTAGCAGAGTTTTTTGGGTCATTTTCCTCCCAAAGATTTCAACAGCTCTCACAAACCCCCACAAATATGATTTTCTATATTGTGAAATGTGTTGATTTCCACTTTTTCTTAAAGACTTACCCATTCTCCTGTTCCCTATCTGAACGAATCACTCTTTAGGCCTGCCACATAAGTGATATCCTGAGATTTCCCTTTGTGACTTGTAAGTGTTGGACCCCTATATTCTTTCTTGATTTATTCTTTATTTTGTTTTTCCAGAGCAGACTCCAGGCCCTTCCCTAGAAAGGTTCATGAAAAGTAATTTTTTTAATCCTTACTTGTCTAAAAATGCCTTTATTCTATCTACACATTTGATTATCTTAACTAGGTATAGAATTCTGGTTTGAAAATTCGAAATAATTTTCCTCAGAATATTGAAAGCATTGTTCCATTGTCTTTGAATTTCTTATGTTGTCATTTCTGATTTCCAGTCTTTATTAGGTGATCTGGTATTTTGTCTTCCTCTTGACTTTGGTATTTTATGTTTGCCCATGGTATTTTACATTTCAGTTCTGAGCCTTGGTTCTCTTGCATTCATTGCATTTTATATCTGGTGAGCCCTTCCAATTTGGAAACTAGATCTCTTCACCTTCTGGGGCATTTTCTTAAATTTTTTTTAAGGTTTTATTTATTTATTTGTTTGTTTGTTTATTTTAAAGATTTTATTTATTCATTTGTCAGAGAGAGAGAGAGAGAGAGAGAGCACAAGCAGGGGGAGCTGTAGAGGGAGAAGCAGGCTCCTCACTGAGGAGGGAGCCCGATGTGGGGCTACATCCCAGGACCCTGGGATCATGACCTGAGCCAAAGGCAGATGCTTAACTGACAGAGCCACCCAGGCACCCGCATTTTCTTAATGTCTTTGATGATTTTCTTTCTTCTAGTTTATTTGTTCTCTTTTTCAAGACTCTCTATGAATAATGAACCTCTTGGACTGAAGTCTTCAACTTCTAAATTTTTCTCTGTTTTCTCGTTCTCTTTTGTCTTACTTTCTACACAATTCCTTCATTTTGGTTGTGGTTTTGCAGTCTATCAGCTTGGTTCATCTGGACTGTGTTTTCTGGAAACCTTCCATGGGTGGTTCCACAGTGTTGATTTTCAACTGTGTCAACTTGGCCACACTGGAACTACCTTTCCCCAGATCACCTTCTCTATGGTTTAGCATTCTAGCCAGCCCAATGAGAAGTTGGTGTGAACGTGAAAATTTGGAAGGTGGACATGAAGCAGCGGCCATCACATGCTGGAGCTCATGATTAGAGATTGTGAATGGTGAGGAGCAGACAGAGGGGCCATCAGGTTCAGTGTGCTCTCTTCCCCACTCCACATAGTCTTACCTCTCTGTGCCCAGCTCCTTTTCCCTATTTTTGGCTCCACTGCCGCACGGTGACCCTGGGCCCGCCCGCAGTTGCTTGGCTGCAGGAGCAGGGAAGAGGCAGCAGCTCTCCATGAACTTCTACCCCAGTAACCCTTTATGGCCCCCCTCCAGAAGCTGGCCGTGCCTGAAATCTCCACCTCGTCCACCTGCACACATGCTTCAGGAGGCCCGATTAGGGATTCTTCCTGGATCCTTTAACTCCCTTTTTGAGACTTCCCTAGCTCCTCCCACAATTGGGTAAAGTCTAAATTCCTATTAAAAAAAAATCCCTCACTTCATAATACTCATAGTAATTCTGCTTCCCTGTGTGCACCATAACTAATAGAATATCTAATTGAATTTTTTACTTTGGCTAGTTTAGTTTCGATTTCCAGGTGTACTTTCTTGTTCCGTGATTGTTCTTTTGCTGTTTTTGCTATTTCTGTCAACAGTATGTGTACTGGGTTGAACAATGTGCCCCCCCCAAATTCAGGTCTACCTGGAACCTCAGAATGTGAGCTTATTTGTAAATAGCATATTTACAGATATAATTAGCTAAGTTAAGATGAGGTCACTGGATTAGAGTGGGCCCTGAATCTAATGACTGGTGTCATTATAAGAAGGCCATGTGAAGACACAGAGAGAGAGAGACACAGGGAAGAAGACCATGTTACAACAGAGGCAGAGATTGGAGTGATGCAGCCACAAGCCAAGAGGTCCCAAGGGTTGTCAGCAACCACCAGAAGCTAGGGGACAGGCATGGAACACGTTCTTCCCCACAAAGTGCTGGCACCTTCATTTCAGCAATCTGGCTCCTGAACTGTGAGATAATACATTTTTGTGTTTTAAGCCACACAATTTGTGAGAAATTTTTAATGGCAGCCCTAGGAAACTAATCTAATATCTTTTCATGTTTCAGATTATTGATTATATTTTTAAAGTTTACTTCTGATTCCTGCATTCTATTTCCTCCAGGTTCTTTTCTTCTCTTGTTCATTTATTTATTTGTTTGTTAGTTTGTTTGTTTGTTTTGTGGTCTCTGACTTTTCTGTTGGTGGTTTCTTCAAATTACTGGTGACCCTTGTCTGGCTGTCCACATTTAGGAGTGAGGCACCTGAAGTTAGTTGGAAGCTCTGTGTATTAGCCTGGTGGGCTTCTCTGCAGAGCATTTAAGCAGTGAGCTACTATTTTCACTGAAAGAACTTCTAATGTCAACCTATTAACCTGGCTTTTCTATGAGACCCTTAGGTTTATCTCAAGAATTGCCCTCAAACATCCTACCTTGTAACCATAAGCCAAGCTACCGGAATTTTTAAAATAAGGCAGAATAAAGTATTGAGAATACCGTCATGGACAGATTTTCACTCAGTTCCCTTATTTTCAGCCCTCTGTCCCAGTGACTCCCACACCAAACTGTGCTTGTGTCCCCAAGTCTGGAGATTCTCAGATTTGATTTCCCCTAAGAGAAGGCCACAGTCTCTGAAGGCAAGGGGCTTGGCAGGGAGGGATGACTGGTTGCCTGGCTGCTCAGTGTATTTGGAAGGCAGGAGCTCCAACTATTCCACGTACAACTACCCAACTAGTTACCTTGGCATCGGTCTTACATCCCATGTCTTCTTTATGAGGTTTCACATTTGGAAGCCTTGAGCCTTTCCAAGGGTGTTCACAGCAAATTGGATCCACTTTTAATAAGTATCATCCTCTGTGGGTCTCCAGATTGAGCCTCCTCCATTCTAAATCAGTTATGCCTCTTCCATCTGACCCAAAGTCTGTTGGAAGTTCTCATTTGCTATTTTCTCCTGTCCAGATCTTTCGGTCTTTGTGGCTTGAAATCTTTTAAACTTTTCTTTCCTTGTTGTTTTTCCTGGTTGGGAGAGAAACTAAGTACAGATGGTCAGTCCATCCTGTTAAATCAAAAGTATTCTTCCAATTTTCAAACGATAGCTCACATCTTAAAACAAAACAGAAAGCAAGTCCAACGAAGAACAGTCAGGGTCCTATTTGGCCTGTGGGTGTTTTGATCTCTGCCAAGGGCTCACTGTGGAGAAAAAAACAAAGATGGGGTATAAAGCCACCATGGCAATGGCAAGTATCAGGGGCTGCTAGTATCAGGAAGGCACCAGAAGGAGAGGGTAAATGGGCCACTCTGCGGGAGAAAGAGGAGCAGCAGTGCTTCCCTGCCTGGGACCCAACATCAGCAGGCCTAGACTGAACCTGCCAGACAAAGTGAGGGAGTCGTGAGCCCAGGAGTGCTGGACAGGCCTCTTGGCCAGAGATTTTATGGGGCTATGTTCATTATGATTTCTTTATTACAAATGATCCCAGATTTAGTGGTTCAAAACAACAAACACTTATTACCTCACAGTCTGTGGGTCAGGATTTCAGAAGCAGTTTGGCCCATGGTTTCTCATGAGTTGCAGACCAGATGCTCGCCAGGGCTGTCATCAATGGAAAGGCTTTCCAGGGGCTGGAAACCTTGCTTCCAAGCTCACTCATGTGGCTGTTAGCATGAGGAGTCACTTCCTCCCTGGCCGGTGGCTGAGGCCTCAGTTCATTCATAAGTCTTGTGTCCATAATGGGATGGCTGGTTTCTCTGAGTGAATGATGCAAGAGAACAGGCAGGAGGCTGTAGTGCCTTTTATGACCTGGTCTCCCAAGCTGAACATCAGCACCTCCACTGTATTTGTTGGAAATGAGTCACTAAGTTCAGATTACTCATGGGGAAGGGACTTAGGCCCCCTCTGAAGTAGGAACATGAAGGAATTTGTGGACATTTTAAAACCATCACATGGGCCTCTTTGGGTACCTTTTCCTTCTGTCCTTTTGTAATCTCTTCTCTTTTTACTCACCTTGTCTTTGGGATGAATGTTTTCTGCTTAGAAGTCCCCACTAATTTGGGGAGGTGGGAACAAATCTACATAAAGCAGATTATCTCATTTAATCATTACAGCTATCCCTTCAGAACTTTCTGAGGTATGTACTGGCTTCATTTACAAAGTTCATGCATTCATTTAACTAACATTTCTCGAGAGCATGTGCTATTTTAGGCTTTGTGCTGGGTGCCCGGTAGGGTAGAGTGTTGAACAACGCTCAGCGTCTGACCTCACCTATGTTCTCATGCCATTTCCATTCTTGGGGTGGGGGAGGTGGGGGGGACTTAGAGGGAAGTCGAGATATGTGCCCAGGGTCATAGAGCTGATAAGCTATCCTATACCGCCTTCATCAAAAGGAGGGTAATAAGGGCAGGGACTGAAGGCAAAGAGGGAGAGGGTGTCTTCTGGGCTGCCCAGCACTACTCACTGCCGAGGAGAGAAGGAAGGGGTAGGAGAGTCTTCAGGCAGACAGGAAGCCATGCATACGTCAGAGTGCCTACTGGGTCAAGGCTTTGGGAAGCAGGCGGTCAAAGGCCTGGACTCCACTATCTTCAACCCAAGGAGCCAGCCGTATGTGTGTCCTGGGAAGGATCGACAGGACCAGAATGGTTTTGGGCTTCCTCACATCATCTGTGCCGACAGCTCTCCCTTCTGCCTCCCGTTGGACTTGGTCTGGACTTTTTCCAGCCAGTGCATTCAAGGACTGAGCATCCTGTGACCTGGGGCCTCAGAAAGAGACCGAAGGTCAGTCCAGCTGCTAACACGTGCCGGCATTCGGGGAGAAGCTTATTACAAGTTTGGAAACAAAACTTAGACAGTCTCAGGGGATTAGAGCAGGGGCTCAAGCAGAAGGGAGACATTCCAAAAGCCAGAGGTGAAAAAGAGGAAGGAACACTTGAATTTCCAGATGGGGTGGGCTGATCCTGGAGCTGTTGGAGCCTGGGTGGCTGTCGGGAGCTTTTCTGCTCTGTTGCGGTTGTAATTACAGCGTCTGAAAGCTTGCGTGACATTGCTAATTTTAGAGAAAATAGGACACTGATATCTGTAAGAACACTCAGGCTCAGGTTGCTGATTAGTGCTTCCACGTATCGCAGAATCAAACCCAGAAATAGTGTAGGCATTAGGAAATATTATTATTAGAAGAATATTCGTAACGACGGAAATGAAAAATGTAAATGCCAACTCTTTAGAGAGGTTTAAAGAGATTAATTGGAATAATAAAACAACTGGAAGTCAAATTGGTTATGGAACTGTGCTTCGAACTGATGAATTCTATTTGAAGTCTTTTTTCCTTTGGCACATTCTTTTTTGGCTCAAATGTAAAAATAAATTAGTAAAACATCACTGAGTGAGCTTCTCGAAACCATGAAGGACTGTGTGATTTGTGATATGCTGACCAAGTATTTCCTATTCGCTGTAGGAAAAAAAAAATGTTCAAAAGAAAGAAAGCTGTGAGAGGAAGAGTGTCAGGTAGGTATAAGGGCAAACTTGTGGGCAGAAAGTGAGACCCAGAAATGGGTTATAAAAGATCATTTAAGGAATAATTTCTACAGAGACACTGGAGATGCCGGCTTGAAAACAGTAACAGTGGGATAGTCTAATGACTACAACTAGAAATACTGTAAACAAGAAGAGGGTTTTCAGACCCAAAAAATGAAATAATGGAGGTGGGCGATAAGAAGGGAACAGCGTTTAGGCAGGGCATAAATAATGCACGGGCTTATTTGTTTGTTTTGACTACGAGAATAATTCACATGCAAAGAGCGAAATTAATCATTATTGTCAGGGATAATAGCCTGAAACAAATTTGACCAGAACTGTGTGTTATAGCACATAGATACAGGCTAAAATCTTATCGCGTTCTCTGACATGGCAGTGGTCAGAGTATAGTCTTACAGTTTGTAAGTTTAACTTTCAAGAGGGCTGGGAAGACTATGAACTTCGCAGCCAACAGCGATGGGCTGGAATTGCGTGAGTTTGTGCCCACTTTATTTTGCGGCGTCCCCTGGTACCTCTGTGTAAGGAGAATTATAGTGTTAACACTTCGGGCTTGCCAAGATTGATGAGGCTATGTGTGTACAGCCTCTTGGCACATATTACACACCTGCTAGTACGTCTTCTTTCCCTGTATTTGAAGGGAAAACCACTTGTGAAAGGGAACTTAAAGTGTGATATGTTGCCATCACCTAAGCTGCCTGGCCCCCAAGTCTCGGGTCCGATCTTCAAGGTTTATGCCTTGAGCAAGACTCTGGAAGATCAGAACTTGGCCTCTTGGACTGTCCCTGGGCTTGGGAAAGCTCTACCTGGAAATCCAGCACCAAAGCGTTCTGGATTTCATGCTGAAGATATTAAAGGGAAACTATTAGAACGATTAAACGAAAACAGAAGTATGTGCTAAATATCTGTGATTCTTAGACAATAAAATTACTAAGTCATTAATCATAATTTATAAAATATTTGCAGACAGCCTGGCTCTAACCCTTACTGGTTGTGTGGGCTTGGTGAGGTTGCTAAACTGTTACTCTCCGTTTTCCCAGCTCTAAAATGGGGATAATAATAGTACCCATCACACAGGGTTGCTGTGGGGACTGAAGGAGGTGATGTGTATAAAGGTGCTTAATGAGTGCCTGGCACAGATTGGGCACTCCATCAATACCAGATAAAAGGTAAACAAATAAAATCCTCATCCTTCTTAAAGTGTAAAGGATACGCAGAGTTTGTGCAGCACTTTGGTGACTTTTGGCTCTCAGCCCTGGACATATAATTAATCACAGTACAGCGAACTCTCGATTATCTGCACTAGTGAAGGGCAGAGGTGTAGATATAATAAAAAACAAGGGGCAATCTAAAAGTCATTTATATCTTTGGCTTTGGAACAAAATCAGAGAAAGACACATGCACATGTGTGCACGTGCATGCACGCACGCACACACACACACACACACACACACACACACTTTTTTGTCCTGGCAGAGGCTTCCCAATCAGAAACCCCATCAGCCACAGGAAGCTTTCTAGGGGCAGGGAGTGAGGCAAGGTACACTTGGCCCTTAACAAAGGATATGAAGGATATATAAGGCATGTTTTAAATTTTAAAAATAGAGAATATACACAAATAGAGTTATCGTTACTGTTAATAATAGTTTACTTGCAGATTTTTGACAGTTGACTAAAAGCGTGAATCAGAATGTAGGAGGCAGGCTGCTTCTATTCCAACTCCCTGTGACAAACCATGTACTTGTCTGCTGCTCCATCCTACCCAAATGAAATAGAATTCTGAGCTGATTACAGAATATGATTCACTTTTATATTCCTCCAAAGTACTTAACTAACATTGTGCTTGCCACACAGTAAGAGGTCAGAAAACATTCAAAGTGCGAACTGATGTCTTTCTGGGAGATAGCTGTTCGGGCGAGTGTTGAATTTAGACCTGAGACAGAGTCCTCCACCATGTCTGAGAATTCTCAGGCAGTGCGTGAACAGCTCCATTTCACCTGAGATGGTTTTCAGCTTTACATTCTTGAGGCTTGTGGCCCCTTCTGGAGGGCTTTTCCTGGCTCTTTCGCTGAAATTCTTGACAGTGATAGTGCAAAGGAGAGGGTTGGAAACTGAGAATGGTACAGAGGAAAGATGTACTAGCAGCCTCACCACCGTAACCTGCAAGTATTTTCAGAATCCCCCCCCCCCCAGGGGAAAATCCCCACATCTTATTCACTTTATTCATTTAACCAACATTTGCTTAGCATCTCATGCAGATCAAGTATTGTTGCTAAACACCAGGGAAATAGATATCCACGCATTGTATCATAATTGCTTATAGGCCTGTTTCACCTCCTGCCCTCAACTCTGATTTGCATTGGCATGTGCCTCCTGTAAGTGCTTAACTGCTTGATTTTCTTTCCTTTCCTTGTTTTTTCCTCCCTTCTTCTCTCTTTGAATATATAAGGGCAAGCTTGTGTCTTGTTCATCTTTGTGTCCGTAGTGTCCGTAGCACTCAGTTCTTGACGAATGAGAGACAAAGAAGTGAAGGGATGAGGATGCCACAGAGTCACTTTCTCAAGGAACTCATTGCTTGATCGGGGGGAGGCATGTCAGTAACTGTTTGCAGAAGAGTACGCAAGGTGCTGTTATCAGGGCTGGCTCAGAGACAGGGTCTTCATCTGTTTGTGTGGGCTGGGGAAGGCTCACAGAGGCAAAAATGTGTGGCTGGGGTCTTGAAGCAGACTAGGATTTAGCCAGGTTGAGAACGAAGAGGAAGGCATTCCCAGAAGGACAAGAAGCCTGTGCCTTTGTATGGCATGTCGAGGTATGATCGGAGGAGAGGGTCTCCCCAGAAGAGGAGCAGGAGCAGGAGCAGGAGCAGCGGTGGGAGGATGGGCAGGAACCTGGGAGCCAGTTACCCCCTCGTTCTTACCAATGGGCCACCATGGATTCCTGTATTAAAGGCTGATTGCTTGAACATTTCCCTTCTCTCTCCGAAGTGTATGTGACGAAACCTCTCGAGGACAGTCTTTCATGCCTTTCCTTGGCTCTGTAGCACCCAGAAGGGGTCAGGGCATGAGGCGCACACAGTCAGGACCCTTTGGCCAGACTCCTGATTCTCAAGAGAGGAGGGTCATCTCTGCCTTGCGTTTGTACTACTATTCGGCCACCGGTTTTATAGGATTTTGACAAAGATTATACCCTTTGTCTCTGTCTCTCGCTCATCATCCATCCATCCACGATTAAGAATAGCAGTCACACAGATGACCTATTTTTCAAAAACGTATGCTCATCAGTCAGTGGGGAAGATAGCAGCATTGGGGTCTTCCAACACATGACTTGCACTGGCGGGTGTCACGGGTGAGGGTTTAACTGCTTGATTTTCTTCCCTTTCCTTGATTCCCGCCCCCCTCACTTTGAATGAATAAAGATGTCGCCATTCTTCCATCCAGATCGCACTCGCTGATGCTAGCTATCTCAACTGTCCACCCAGAGATGTCATCTACTGGGGCAAACCACCCAGGGCTGGGGAGAGGAAGACGGCGTGAGAGAATTTGCCCTTTTCTGTTTGTCTCGAACCTGCTGGAAGGCTGCTGCCTCCCCTTTCTGTCGGCTGGGTCAGGAGGCTTGCTTCATATCCGCCCCCAACACGAAATATTTAGCGCTAGACAGGCAAATGGAGGCGGGGGTGGGGAGGGCAGTGGGGGAGTGGGGGCAGGTGGGTGGAGATGCGCTGGGCTCTGTGTTGGAGTGTTGCTGCCCACAACGGGAGGGAGAGGAACAGAAAAGGCCCAGGCACAACATAAATATTTCCTATTATGGAGAAAGTAAAGTCACAATGGAATCTGTCATGCTTGTGATATGAGAGATGGACAATATTTCGGGGCTGTTGCCATGCTGGCACCTGAATGGAGTTTATATTTTGTTTATGGAGCTGAATCCGAAGCCTTTTATTTATTTATTTATTTATTTATTTATTTATTTGGTCCAGCCTGTGTAATTCTTCTTCATGGGAGCTCGAAATGGCTGCGGAGCAGCTCAATATTCCATTTATTTTATTTATAAAAGAAATTCAAAGGCTGAAAAGATGAAGTAATTGACTTACTGGGATGACAGTTAAACCCACTAAATTTAATCTTATCCTCTCAAGTACAACATATCGCGCTTACAAATTATCACCAGGCACCAGGCAACCCCGAGCTCCTCACCTAATGCAAATGGACTGGAGGCCTCTGTTATTGTATTATCTGACTTTACTATCAGCATTAATCCGGCTTAGCTCACTTAATGATGCCACTTGTGGCACTCTGAAGGCAGCGGAGAAGTCTATAAACTACTTCCATTAAAATGCAAATCGGGCCCTCGGAGAAAATCAGTGACACAAAAGTGGGCGAATCGGGCCCCGCGCGGCCCCGGCTGCCGCCGCCCGCGTGATGCGGGGGTAATGACTGATGTGGTGATTATCCGGCCCGCAGCGGCCCGGAGAAAGGGAGCCAGCCTTGCTCGGCGCGCCACAAAAGTGCTCCAACAAGCCGGGGCATTTAATTTCTGAAGAGATTTATATTTTTTTGTTGTCAGGAAATGAACAAATACTTATCAATGTAAAAACTCCTATCTCCCATCTCCCTGCCAGGTTTTTCATACTGATATTATTTGCACCCCATAACACAGGAAATGAAAAATCTTCGCTGCCTTTTACCTCCGCCACTGTATCTTCACATTCTCTGCAAACAGACTTGCCTTCTCCTCCCCCCTCCCCAAGCCCCCACCCCACCCCCACCTTCTCCCTCCCTCCCTTCCTCCCTCGGTAAACAGAAAAGAAAACTTTTCTGGGCTCAGGATTGAGAAATGTCAAGGCTTCGGATTTTCCAGCCCTGGAGACTTGGGTTTCAGGGACTATGTGAGGGTTGCCTCCTCCGCCCCTGTTGGGGTTGGGGGGAGATTGAAAAGAGCCGGGAGGGCTGTGAGGACCCGGCACTCAACGGTAACATCTGTTTTACTTAAACAGCCTGATTCCGTTTTAGGATGAAAAAGTATTCCCTTTCAGCACGAGGAATCATGGGCTCTGGGTCTTGTATTGATTCAGAAGAAGGCCTAATAAAACACGAGCAGGTGATTTAGTTTCATATTTTGATTCCTCTGTTTAAACAGTTTCTCTCAAGTTCTCCTATGTCAGCTCCGGGATCGCAGCATCTCGGCTTTGATGTGGGAGGAACACAAGGGCCAGCCCAGCTTGGCCTCCTCCTCTCTTGCCGGTGATGCCGGAGTCCAAGGGCAATGCATTTCTCACAATCCCCCAGGCAGCCAGCCCATGCTCTACGGTCAGGCTCTCAAATCTGCAAGGATTTATGGTCCTTGCAGAGGGATCAATACTACATTTTAAATATTACAATACCTTTTATCGAGACGATATTACAACAAAAACATTTTATCCTGTCATGGGACCCAATTCAAATTGATTTCGGCCGTCTCATTGGTGGGCTCCCCCGCTGCTCTGGGTTTGCCACATCGGGGGATGAGCGGGCTCACAGGGCCGGCAGGTCCTGCCAGGAGGCCGGGGGCTGAAGACCGGGATGATGCAGCCTGTGATGGATACAGGGTGCCCCTGGGAGGGCTGGCTGGGAGGTAATCTCCAGGGAAAGCGGACTCAAATGGGGAGAGGCTGAGATTTATCATGAAGCCCTCCGACAGGGCCAGACCATCTTCTGTGCGAGCTTCAGTCCTTTCCAGGGCTGGCCTCCCTCGCTGGACAAGGCCTTCCCTGAGGGCACGAGCTGCATCTGTTCGCTTTCCTAGGCCCTGGTCTCTGCGGTGTAGATCGCAGTATGTACTTCACGAGGGTTTGTTGAATGACTAAAAGAGTGGAGGAAGAGACAGTATTATACTCTTACCCTCTATCTCTGCATAGGCTCAAGAATCGCCTATGAACAGATACAAATGGATTATCCTCACACAGAGAGAAAGATTCCCTCAGGCCTTTTAAGTGTACTCGAACTTGGCCAGCCCTGCATGGTGCAAGTATAGAGTCGCATCTGAGGTTGTACCCTGGCCTCTTCACTGCATTGCTGTGTATCTTGAGAGAGTTCCTGAGCGGTTCTAAGCCTAAGTTTCTTCATGCCTGGACAATCGGCCATATTGAGGTGTCAAGGTTCTGATGAGATGCTCAGAGGAAGCATCTAAGGTGAGACCCTTCTTCTGTGAGCTGGGTGAGGTGTGTAGTGACAGGGGGTCCCAGGCTGCCTGTTACCAACTCATAACAGAAAACAAATGAATGCAAACCATTTCTTCAACTTTAAATGTCAAATCGCATATTTTCTCTTTTCTTAAAACTTTGGCACATGTCTTCCTGTAAGTGGTTCCTGTGTAATGAAATTGAATATATCCAAGTTTCATGGTGTCGCTCGTTCATTATCCCACAGATATTTATAGCACGCTCTCCACATTCCAGGCACTGAGCTAGGTGATGCGATACAGCAGCAGCAAGAAAGATGAGATCGGGGTGCCCAGGGGGCTTCAATTCTATGGGGAGAGGTAAAGAAAACAAGCAGATGAGTAAATAAAGACTATAATGGCAAATTGTGATAAATGCCATGAAGGAAATGGAGAGGGTATTGTGATAGGGAATGTTCTAGAAAAAAATACTCTCATTTCTGGGTAATTGGCCTGAACAGATGAGAGAATGTGTGTGTGTGACACCCAGACAGCATGTACAACACCTGGCTCCAGGTATCTCTTGCTGCATAACAAAACGCCCCAAAACTTAGCAGCTTAAAATATCAACAACATTTATTTTGCTCATGAGTCAGAATTTGGGCTGGGCTCAGAGGACAGCTCATCTCTGTTCTGCTTGCCGTCAGGTGGGGGATAGCAAAGGCTGGGGCTGGGGTCATCTGGAGGCACTCTTATCTGCACATTGGAAGGGTGATGCTAGCTCTCAGCTGGGACCTCAGCCAGGGCTGTGGCTGGAACGCATGGCCTCCCCCTCGGGCTACTTGTCTTCCTCATGGCCTGGGGGCTGGGTTCTCAAGGCCAGCGTCCTGAGAGAAAGACAGTCGTGTGGAACCTTGTATGGCCTTTTGTGAACTGACTTTGAAGTTCTGCTCTGTCACTTTTGCTGCATGCTGTTAACTAGAGATGAGTCACTGAGGTTGACCCATATTCAAGGAAGTAGAAATAGACCCTGTCCTTCCAGAGGAAGAGTGTCAAAGAATTTGTGGACGTACTTCTAAACCACCCAACTCCTCAAAGGGATGAGAAGCATTAATTTGGAAGATGTTATCAAGTGTACTTTACCTCCGTGCATCATTTGGGGGAGGCCCCAGGCGATTGTCTCCCATCTGGTCTTGCTCTTATCTAGTCACCCTGCCATGGCGCCTGGACTAAACTTCTGGTTTTCCTCTGATTGTTTGTTTGTCATTTTGTCCCTCTCTCCCTCCAGGACTCTCAATGGTCTCTTAGAAAAAGCCCAGGCTCCTTGTTCAGACTTTCAAAATCCTTGTTTATCTGGCCTCAGTCTTCTTCCTTATTTTATTTTCTAAACCCACAGAAAGAGGCTGAATTTGAGGGTGAAACCACTCAGCTAGGTTGGGCCAAGCATTTTTTACCTAAATGAGTCACATTGTGCATTTCTTCGCTACTGTCAACACCCAAATTCTACTCATCCTTCAAATCTCAGCCCAAGCCTGCCTCTTGTAGGACATCTTCCTTGACCAAACCCGGTTGATAATAATAACAATGATAGCCACCATTTATTGAGTGCTTCCTGTATGTTAGCAAGTTTGCTATGACCTTTGTATTCATTGCCATTAATATTCACAACAACCTTGCAAGTTGCTCATTGAACACTCAAGGAAACTGAGGCTTAGAGATTTACTGTAGGGTTACTCATCTAGTCTGAGGTCCATTTGGGATCCAAGTCTAGCTGTGTGCTCTGAGTTTTAGCTCTTCCTACTAGGACATCTGCAAAAATCAATACCATCGTTACAAGGTAGAAAGTGATAAGCAGCTAAGTCATAAAGAAAAATTACCTCGGGTTTCAGAGGTGAGTGGTCTCTCTCACTCTCTGGGAGCTCAGCTATCAGGAACTTCCCTATCAATGAGATGCTGTCACAGAGCAATGAATTCCAAATTGAGGGTTTTTGTTTGTCTTTAGCTGTATCAGGCTCAGGGCCAGCCATGCTTTTAGGAATTTATTATCATGATTTCCTTAGGCTTCCCAATTACTAAGGGGCAAGTAATACCTTAAGGCCCAGGAATATTGAATAGAGAGAACAGTGGGCTGGGGGTTAGGCTACCTGGCTGTTTGTTCTACCTCAACAATTTTGAAATAAAGGTTTGTTGGGCTGGATTTAATGACCCTCAATTCTCCCCTTTCCTGTATGCATGCCCCTTTACAATGTGTCTTTGATGCCTGTCCCATAACCAAGGAGGGGGAGCTGGAATCTGGACTGGCCTCGTGAACTTGCTTTGACCAACAGCACGGGGAAGCAGAGATACAGTGGGATTTCTTTTTTTAAACTTAATTTTATTTTATTATGTTATGTTAGTCACCATACAGTACATCGTTAGTTTTTGATGTAGTGTTCCATGATTCATTGTTTTCGTATAACACCTAGTGCTCCATGCAGTACGTGCCCTCTTTAATACCCATCACCGGGCTAACCTATGCCCCCCACCTTCCTCCCCTCTAGAACCCTCAGTTTGTTTCTCAGAGTCCGCCGTCTCTCATGGTTCGTCTCCCACTCTGATTTCCCCCCCTTCATTTCTCAATACAGTGGGATTTCTGAAGCTGGCTTTAAGAAATTAAGCTTCTGCTGCCCCTTCTTACGACTCTGCTCCAAGACTGCCCTGCTAGGAAGAGGCTACGGTGAAGGGCCACATAGAGGGAATGGCTCCCGCCATCTCCACTCTCCCAACCACCCGAGGCTGAACCCTGCCCCCTTTGGAATGTTGCTGTGGAAGCGAGAACTGACCAGCCCCAATGCACAGAACCTTGGGAAAGGTCACGTGTATTAAGTCACTTGGTTTTAATGTGGTTGGTTACACAGGGATGAATAGTGGATCCGCATGGGCGTGATCCCACCTGGGAAAGGGATCTGAAGAGCCTTTAGAATACAGGTGTGGAAAGGGGCTTTACCTTTAGGAGTGACATGGAATGGGGTGGGAGAGAAGGCTTGTTATCTCTAGGAATTTGATAAAGTTGGAAGAAAACAGGCACATGGAGGATGTTCAGAGCAGGAGTTGGTATTCAAATACTGAATGCAATAAGAATCATTGTACTGGAAAATTCCAGGACTGGGAGGACCTTCTGGAACCACGTGGTCCAGGAATGGCAAATAGTTTTCATCGTTCTCCAACTCCAGCTGATTGGCAATGGCTGCCGGGAGTGCTGTGCTGGGAATTCTGAGGTTTTGTCTGTTTTCAACAGGAAAGAGGGCTTTGATAGATTAGTAATGCCTGCTGTGGGTGTGGGTCTTACTTCAGTTACTCTACTGTGCAAAACTCTTCACAGGCCGTCTCAGCTCTTTTACCCATGCTGCATGGTCTCTTTGGAATGCTCCCCCTGCCCCACCACCATTTTTCTAGCTGGCTCATCCTTCAAGATTTGCCTTTAATGCCCCTTTCTCCGGGAGACCTGCCCTGCCTAAAGTAGAACTCCCCATTAATGCCTCTTGATTGCACTTGTCATAATTTGTTGATATATGTTTGTGTGTCCTTGCATATATATATGTGTGTGTGTGTATTTGTTTTAATTACCCTTCTTCATCCCCTTCTCACAATACAATCATGTAACGGCAAGCTACCTGAGGGCAGGGCTATGTCTATTTTTCCCAGCGCAGTAGGTGGTCAGTACTATTTGTTGGAATGACAATTGAGAGCTGATATAAGACACCAAGTCTGGACTAATCCAATTTCCTTTTCTGACATGGAGTGGTGAGGTCACATTACTTGCTCCCACAGTCCATCAGACCACAAATTCCCAGTTTAGTGCCCCTTCTGAAACATCAACTCTGCAATCCACATGGATGCATTTCAAAGATTGTAGGCTCTGGGTAGGAAGGGGCTGAGACTGGGCTGGAGCAAGCAGCCGATAGAGACATAATCTACTGATGGGGAAAAAATAACAATCATCCAAATTTATTTAAACGTTGTTGCTTTGAGCTGAGGTTTGGCCATGCTCTTTGGTGCCCTTAGGTGATACCACGTTGTGGGCATGTGAGGGGTATTCTGTCTCAGGCTTTGTCTCTGCCCCCATCAACACAAATAGAATGTTCAGGAGTTGAACTGCCGTGTGGTTGTAGTACCCTATAGGTCAGAGGGAATATATTAAAAGGATTAAGAGATTTTCACGGCCCCAAATATCTTTTGGACATTAATAGTTTGAATATAATATAAACTGAAGATGACAAATAAAATCAGGAAAGATATTTTGTCTCACTATCAAAATTAGAAGCAGTAATAAAAATAAATCAATTGACATGTGTTCAAAGCAATCACCCTATTTGATGTGGGAAGCCGTCTATGTTCACCCAGAACTTCCACCCAGGGCAGACCCATTTCACTCTTTGCAAATCCTTTTCTTATTAGAAATAACCAATGTTTCCCTGAGGTGAGTCACCTGCTCACTGGGCTAAAGACAAACTAGCTAAAGAAGCACTTCCCCTAAATGTCTATTGAACAAGAAAAAACATTTTGGCAAATTTTAATGACAGCTGATTGATAATGACCATTTGTGGGCTTTTACTAGTAGTGGAACACTTTAAAATAATTTTACTATTTTCTCAGTTAAAACCTTTCTTCTTTCTTTATGGTGAGTGTTGTCTCCCTAGATCTACCCTCTAGGGCAGGGTTCTGGCAAATTTAAAGGACCCAACTGTAAAAATATTTTTTAAGATGTTATCTGTTTATTTATTTGAACCAGAGAGAGAGAGCACAAGTAGGCAGAGCGGTAGGCAGAGGGAGAGGGAGAAGCGGGTTCCCCGCTGAGCAGAGAGCCCTATGAGGCACTCCATCCCAGACCCCCATCACGACCTGAGCTGAAGGCAGATAGATGCTTAACCCACTGAGCCACCCAGGTGCCCCCCAGCTATAAATCTTTTAAACTTTGCAAGCCACCAGACCCGCGTTGCAACTCTGCCACGCGAGTGTGAAAGCAGGCATAGACAATACGTGGGTGAAGGAGTGTGGCTGTTTCCAAACGAATCTTATTTACAAAAACGGGCAAAGTGGATTTGGTCTGCAGGCTGTCTTTTGCCAATGCCTGCTTTAGAAGAACGGAGTCCGTGCCTTTTATTCTGCTCTGAAAGATGAAAACTTCAGTTGCTGATTTCCAAAAAATGCCTCTTGCCTTCTAATGCGTAATTAATATAACCGCAAAGTAGAGCCGAATTTGTATGATTTTAAAGTTATTAAAACAAAAAGACCAAGCTCATTGTGCCTTTAAAATGAAGGAACAGTTTCTCATCTGAGAAACTGTTAAAAAATTAGAACGAATAATTTCCAAATTCTGCTTCTATGCAGCAGCCCTCCTGCATTTCAAATTTTCAAGTAGAATAGCTATTATTTCCCACTGATGAACCACAAATGGGCTGAAGATATTTGCATACCTTTTTATACACAATATACACCAGTACTCTAACCTCTGATTCTTCTTACCAAATTCCATTTAATTTGTCATTAATTAGTAAATTGTTATGTGAAATGCTGCAAAGCATCTTGGGTGAAGCAGCCAGCATGATGATTATTCTTCTGGAAGCTATCTGAAATTGTTACTACTGAGCAATTTCCATGAAAATAGAAGGGTCTTTGGAGCTGTTCTTTTAAAATAAGAATAAAATGAACCAAATGGGGGAGAACAAATAAAGGCAATAATAAATCAAGAACAAAAGACAGGGAACTAGTCCCCAAAAAAGTATCTAGGAAGAAACTACATTAGCTTATTTTTGCAAAGAGTAGATTAGATGCTTCTTCAACTTTCCTTTGAAGATGCAAATAAAAACAAAACAAACTAAAAACAAGTCCAAAAGTCAACCTTCAGAAGTCCACTTCCTATCTGCTTTAAGAATCTTCACATCTCTGAAAGCCTTTATCTAAGGTGGAAGGTGGAGGGAATCTTGGCAGAGTATAGGCAAGTTCAAGTTCCTTCCTTTTTTCTGTTACTCCCATCAGATGCAGTTGCAATTTCAGAATTTGCTTTGAGTGATTATCGTTGTTTATCTTTCCCCTTCCTTCCTTCCTTCCTTCCTTCCTTCCTCCTTCCTTCCTTCCTTCCTTCCTTCCTTCCTTCCTTCCCTCCTTCCCTCCTTCCTTCCTTCCTTCCTTCCTTCCTTCCTTCCTTCCCTCCTTCCTTCCTTCCTTCCTTCCTTCCTTCCTTCCTTCCTTCCTCCTTCCTTCCTTCCTTCCCTCCTTCCCTCCTTCTCTCTCCTTGCTTGCTTGCTTCCCTCTGTTTCCTTCGCTCTTCTTCTTTCACTTAAAACCAGGCCGATCGCATTCTCCAAATAGATGGGATTTTTCCCTTCCAGTTCTTTCCAGTGTTTAATTCCTCCTTACTGCCACCTCCATAACCAAGTCCAAATGAAAGGCGAGCCTCTTTGACCCTCTGCCCTCCCTTTCCTGCCTTCTCTTCTCCTGGCTTTCAATGGTTGATTGAACAGTGTGTTAGGTTCACTGAACTTGGTCTTGGCTTCAGTTCCACCCAGAGACAAAGTCCGCTTCCAGACCAATTTCCATATGAAAGCAGCCGAGATCTCTTTCCCTATTTTGGAATTCCAGGCAGCACCCTGGGCTCTGACTTCTCAGACTCAAAGTTTTTACCCAACTTTTCCCCACCCCCGCGTTTCAACCCACCTCTAATCTCCTCCCACTCCTGTTTCTTGGGCCACCAGATTTCCATTTCTTTCAGCACACCACTGTGGCCCTGGGAGAGTGTCTGTGAACCCAACTCAAGAACAGCTTGCTTCCTGTTTCTCTGAGGCACATGATGTAAGAGAGGGATTTGTTTACTAGGGTTTGAGATGGGCGTCAGGGAGGCGGGAGGTGCCATGCTGGACGGTGAGGGAGGGACGTGTGGATGTTTGCTAGGGCTGACGATGAAAATCCTAATTCCCACTGCCAACTATTTAGGGACAAATAGAGCCCCATTAAAGAATTTATCCACTTGTCTGTAAATCTGCTTTGGGTTTTAGGCAAACTGCCTCCAAAATTTCTACTTCCCAAGATGAGGTTTTGCCAAACTCGAAAACGACAACAAAAAAGATGTTGCTCCTTTCCACTGCGTTTCTGGTGTAAGCAAATGGTCTGTCTGGACCTTTAAAAATGCCATTAGCAAAAATAGTATCTCCAAGCTGGAAGGAACCCTGGAAGCCTGTCTATATTTGAAAGCCACAGAAATGTGTATCGTTTGACAGATGGGAACATCAGCCTCAGGTCTCCATCCATGTCAAATCAGAAAGGCTTCAGAAGTTGCTGGTGGCCAAATCAGCCCTTATTTATTTACTGGCATGTGTTAATATCGGAGCCTTGATGTTTCCACTGGAAGGTCCTTCTGGCGTTAATACCTGGTCACATTTTGGTTATGGTCTGAACAATGCTTTGCTTCTTCCTTTTGCTGGGGAACAAGCACAGTGAATTATAGACTTCTTGTGGGTGCAACAAATGCCGTAATTGTTTTCATTATGTCTCCTAAAAAATGTCACTTCTATAGTGGGTGCGGTTGTCTGGAAGACACCACAGGATTGTCCCAGAATCCTTGTCGTGGTTATGAGGACCTGCCCTTGTCCATGTGCATGAAGGGTGTGTGTGTGTGTACATGTGCGTATGTACCTCTGTGGGGTTTTTTGAGTGTGTTCACACATATGAGCAATATATGCATGTGTATGTGGTATATTTTCAACTACGTGTGCACAACGATACTTGTGTATGGATGTGTGAGTTTAAAGATGCATATGCACATGGGGTAGGCACATGGATGGACACGTGTGTGTGCACCTAAATGTGTATAATTGGGCATGTGTGTCAGGGCACGTGTGTGGGGGTGAGTGGTGTGCAAGTCGGGATGTGGAGCCCATCCAATAAGAATCATAGCTGCCAAAGGCTTTCAAGACTCTTATAGTCATATTCCCAGTGGGCCCCAGACCTCAGCCTCTGCCTTGAGGTACGGTATGCTCTCCTGAAAGGAGAAATTCTTGCAGTACAGAATGTCTGCTGTTGCGACCTCAAACTCTCCTAAGTTGTGTTGGCCAGGTCCCCAAGAAGCAGCCTGGACATCACCGAAGATGCAGGGCCTAAGCAAAAACATATGTGCGCACCTCTGCCTGGGAATCCAATGGCCTTTAAGGAAAGGGATCTATCTCCGTGTAAGAGTGAGCTGTGAAAAACTGTCCGGCCCCACTGTTTACAGTGAAGATGCCTGGTGTCATTTATTATGCTGCCCAGGTACCTTCTCATATGGATTATAATAAAATAATCTGCCCTCGTTTTATTTCATAGACCCTTTATTGTCCCGCATCTGGCTTTTGTAATGAATTCGTACATAGGTGGGTAACAACAAGGAAGAAGAGTTTAAGTATTATGACAATGTTAGTATTGATCACAGAATAGATTAAGAGACAGCTAGGAGGAATTTCTTCACAGGATCAAATTCTCCCTCTTCCCCCGGCCCCCAGCCCCCGAGCCAGCCAACAGCAGTAGACACCAACATTTGTCAATGCAACAATTTCAACTCTTGAGCAAAAAGCCTCCCATCTCAGAAATTTTGCATCTAACAAATCACAGCATTTTGTCCTTAAATGTATCCTGTGGTGATATTTTGGCAGGGTTATTGGACTGTGGGATAAGGAAACGAAGAATTTTCAAGAAAGGATTTCCCACCCCCAACTGCTACACACTGAACAGCATTGTCCAGGGAAAGGTGGTGATGATTAATCACGTCCAGTTCCCTAGAACCCATTCTCCCCTTCCCCCTCTCCTTTTCATTCCTTCCCCTTTCCATAGACTGCTATGACAGGGAGAATGATTTACTGACTAGTTGCGGATAACAGATATCATCCAATCTAGTTGAGTGTCTTTTAAATAAACAGACCTAGCCTGGCCTTGGGCCCTAATGCCATTGCCTTTTTCATGGCCTTTATCCTGAACACTTTGTCTCGGCTCCCAGATCTTGTTTGCTTGGTCCCTGACCCCTTGACTTACTCTGCAGCCAGACCCAGAGGCTCAGACTCCGCTAGACTCAGTTCTTAGACTTGCATCCCCAGTGCTGACCTCAGCCTTCCATTCCTGATTCAGTTCTCATTTGCCTTTCTGCTTACTCTGTTTCCAGGCTCCCTGCAGAAGCACTTTGCATGATCCCACCCGGCGTCGCTGCTGGGTTCTCGTTAGTTCTGGGGATGGAACCCCAGCTTTTGGCCAGCTGCAGCTGTGTTCTGAGAATTATTTCAGGAAGGAGATTGAATGAAAATAAAGAGAGAGAGGTCTGTGGTTTATTGAGCATCTATACCCTGCCAAGCGCTGTGCCGAAGAGTTTTATGTATGTTACCTGATACAACAGGGTCCGTGTTAGGACTCCCAACTAACCTTTGCAAAAGCTGAATCTAAGACAGTTAGAGTAACTTGCCCAAGGTCACTCAGCACAGCTAGTGAGTGGAAGAACCAGGGTTTAATCCCACATCTAATTGTTTTTCTGTTATCTTACTCTTTCCTATAAGGCCTACCCTAATCACAACAGTGTTCGTGCCTGCCAGGCTCTGTCCCCAGCTGATTGCGCACATTATTTTTTTATACTATGAAAACACTGAGATATAATTCACATATCAAAAAATTCAACCTTTAAAAGTGTATAATTCAGTGGTTTTAGTATATTTGCAAGATTGTGTAACCATCACTCTCTCTCAAATTCCACAATTTCACATCACCACAAAAAAGGAACCCCGTGCCCATGAGGAGGCACTCCCCACCCCTCCCTCTCCCTAGACTCTGACAACCGCTAATCTGTTTTTTGTCTCTATGGGGTTGCTCATTTTGAACATTCCTTTCATATGAAAGGAATCACACACTATGTGGCCTCTGGCTTCTTTCACTCAGGCTGATGTTTTCAAGTTCATCCGCCTTGTAGCCTGTTTCAATACTTCCTTTTTATGGCTGAGTAATATTCCGTTGTTTGGGTGCATTACATTTCTTAAAGACAGCCTTCACAACTACCCTATGGGGTAAGTGTAATTATCACCTCCATAGGAAAACTGAGCCATAGAGATTAAATGACTTGCATTAGGTAGGTCCTATTCTAGGAGTGGTCTGCAAAATGCAATAATTTCGCCCTTGTATTTTCAGTTTAAATTGTTCATTGTCCACCCCAAGCAGATGATGGACCAGATTTACAACCATGACGTAACACGTAACACGGTTATAGGATGTTGCAGGATGTTTCCCGCATGTTACACAAGAGTTTCTGGCATGTTACACGAGAGTGTCTGGCATGTTACGTGAGAGTTTCTCGCATGTTATGCAAGAGTTTCTGGCATGTTGCGCGAGTTTCTCGCATGTTATGCAAGAGTTTCTGGCATGTTACGTGAGAGTTCCACACAGGATGCGCCTACCCACCCCCCCCCCACCCGCCCCAGGCTCTTTATGAGGATTCAGGAGGTGTCCCTGACACACCCTTAGGCCTTGAGCCCTCCAGCGGCCTCCTCGGCCTCTGCAGTTATGCAGCACAACCCAAAACCACGGTCTGGTGGGGAAGGTGGATAAAGAGAAGAAGCACATTCATGAGGAGGCTTTTGATGATGCCTCTCAGTGGGTGCAGTGCATCCATCATGGTGTCTGCCTCAGTTAGAGCTGGGGGACTTGCAGGTTTTTCTTCCATGATAGGAATTCTAAGATTCCAAGAGCCGAGTCGTCCTGCTTTCACGGGGCTCGCACTCAGCGGGGAGAGAGACCGTGCACAGACGTCGGCGGCCATAGCATGCTGGCCCCCCACGCTGGCATTGAAAGTGGATGACCGTGAGGGCGGGAGCGGCTGTCAGAGCGGGGGAAGAAGTGGGGCTGAGGTTGAGGAGGGGTGTAAAGTCTTCAAGGAGTGTTGGAATTTTGTCAAACATCCCAAAGAGGCTAGAGCTGGAGAAGGCAGTGCAAGGAGAGGCACAGGGCTGCGTATGAGCTGGGTGCGGTTGGAGAAAGATGACCGAACCTGTCTGGCTGGCGTTGAAAGGCTCTTAGGAGGGGCGGGTGAGGGAGGCTGAGATGAGACTGTGGCAGGACAAAGCCTTTGGAGTTCATCGGGTAAGCAGACAAAGGTGGGGCAGGGAAGCTGAGGCAGGGTCCGCCGGAGCATGCTGTTAGTCTGCCGGTCTCACAGGGAGTGTTGCATCACTAGGGGAGCGTTTTCCGACTTTCCTGCCTCTTGAGAAGCATTGGTAGAGATGTGGGGCTCGGACAAGCCGAGAGGGAACGCTGAGGGTGGTGCGGTTACAGGCAGCCAGAGGCTGTGAGAGCAAACTGCAGATAACAAGCAAAGGGCTGAGGAATCGCCCTCCTGTGGGCAGAGGCCCTCAGGGAACCCAGAGTGAACCTTCTACTCGCTACTCTGAACTGGCCAATCTGGTGGCCAAGTTAAGGCTGTGGGCACAGGCACAGGGAATGAAAAATTGAGCTATCATCTGGGACGGATTGTGCCTACACCGAAACCTAAGAAACACGTCCATAATTCATCTCAAAATCTCTGTGAGTCTGGAGGTCCAATTTGAAAATGTAAATGCAAAGTTTTTCATTCTGATGATAGCTATCACTTACTGGACTCTTATCTTCGGGGCATGCTCTATAGCAGGGAAACCACTCAGAGAGGTTCAGTGACTTGCCCAATGTCAAACAGCTAACAAGCGGCAAGGCCAGGGCTCTCTCCTCCTGCAGCTAACATCAAAGCCCATGCTTGCTTACTCACCCATGTTATATCCATACAGCTCTTCAGACATTGTGTTGACAGAGAGGCATCTGTGTGTATTTTCATCCCAGTCATCTTGATTTCTGACTTCTTAATCCATATGTGAGGAATGAAATACAGCCCTGGTTCTGTTTCCTTGCTCTGGTTGAAAATGTAGGTGCTGAACACAAAGCCAGATTCAAAAATGTGGGACATCGGTGTCTCTTCTACTTTATACAGTAGTTCAATAAATGCTCTTTCTTCATACCCGTGAATTTTATGCCATAGCCCTGTGGCTGGAATTTCCTGCAATGGCCCAGCTATCTAGTGCTAGTATCATTACATTCAAGAAGTTACTTTTTTTGGTAGAAGGATTTCATTTAAACAGAAATAGACATTGTCATTTTACAGCTTTTTTCACACCCTGGCCTCGTCGTTCACGATATTTATTGGGGGAGTAAAAACGTGTTTGCACACGTGCCCCTCTATGCGCTTGTGTGTGCGCACATACTCAACCTTCATTATTGGCATAGAACGAGCACGTTAGGGAGTGGGAAGTAGTCTGGCAAAGGCAAGTTTCTCTGGGTCTGGGGAGGTCCACATGGGGGCCATGCTAAAGGGATGGGGTACGAGCATGGGGGAGGATGCCTCCCCTGACCTTTCCACCCGGGGTTCTGGCACAAATACTGACATTCCAAACATCCTCTCCGAGGGCACTGCTTGGGGTATGAGGCTGTTCACATCAAGCCAGGAAATTTCATCCATATGTTTCTGATTCATTTACACTCATAAAAATGTGATTTTCAAGAGCGACGTGACATGCAATAAGCTTTCTAGGCCTTCTCTCCTGCTCTGTCTCTGCTCAGAGGAGCGGACAGATCCATTTTGCCGAGAGAAAACGAATTCAGACCACAGGATGCTCGACCCCAGAGGCAGGAACGCCAGCAAGGTTCACACAGATGGTCCCCTGCTAGGGTAAGGTGACTCCCACCAATATACCATTAGGCCACAACTGTGCCCGAGACTGGCTTCTGCCTTCCCCAAGGAGCGCTGGCCTAATAACCCAATGATAATGATGGCTTTTTTCTTTGCTCTTTTTATTTTCTCTGTTTCTCAGCCTTTCATTTGCTCTCATTACCCTAGGAGCATTGATTCCCCTGCTTTGCTGACCAAAACATTTGCAACAGCGGTTGCATCTTTGTTCCTTCGGATTAGCTCATCGTGAGCCAATCCATTCACTCCCTTTGTTTTCTCTTTTTATTAACTGAGATATTGCAAATTGCCAGAAAATAGTCAAGCTCTGTTTCATTCTCGCATCCATATTGCCTTTCAGGCCATTTGGCTCAGGAGCTGTGTCTCTTGGCCTCTAACGAGTTTACCTAGTTTTGCCAACATACTATATACCCGGGTCTGTTCTTGTCTTTTTTTGTTGAACTGGCCAACCGTGTTTGATTTGCCTTTTTTGCTGATCCCGGAGGTGGTGGGTGAGGTCCGCTCCTCTGATGGCACCTCTTCCAAGCGATGAAAAACATGGAAAGGACTCTGCTCCAAATTAAGGGAAACATGGCAGCTTTGGAGTCCCACAGATTGGTAAGTTAACTCTGACCCTACTACTTCGCGGTTGCATGACCTAGAGTGTCCGTTTTCTCCTCTGTATTGTGAAGATGATAAAACCTATCTCACAGAGTTGCAATTAAGGTTTTAAAAAGTTAGGTTGTGTTTGTCCCTAATACAGGGCCTGACACACAGGAGGGGCCATTTCATGTTAGTTAGTGTTGGTTTAGATGAAGGCCACTGGGAACAACCTACAGTGGTGAAAGTTGTGTTTATGGCCCCTTGTAGCCAGGGAGAGCATAGACCCGGGAGACCATGGACTGTCCAAGTAAGAGGGTGTTTGAAGGAACCTATAACAGGATTTGGGCTTTGTTGATTTTGGGGGGGGCAGAATCCAAAGATGAGATTTGATGCTGTCAGAAAATGGGGTAACTGTATAATTGGGTATCTCCCTCAATGGAGTGGTTCAGGCAGAGGAGGGAGAGGAAGTAAAGGTGTTAACTGGAGGTGGGGGATTGAATAGTATTTGAATTCTTGTCCTGGATAAGGGGGGAAATTAAGCACCCCAGGATCTGGGGCTGGACACACAGAGGAGGAGGACATCCCCAGGGACTGCAGAGTATGGAGCCATCTGGTGACTGTGGCAAAGCCAAATACTGTGCACACAGTGGATCTAAGCTAAGGGAGAACACAAGCACAAACATGGAAACAAACACAGACAACCAGAGAAGCTTGGGAAGCAGCGAGATAAAGTTAGAGGCTCAGGTATTGGAACGTGGAAAAACCTTATAGAACACCAGAGTGGAGAGGCAAAGATTTTACTAGATGTCTTGGTCCCCCCTACTCATGAGATGGAACTCTTGAAGATGCTGGATCAGTTCACATAAACACAGCATATCAGGAAACCATGGGGGAAGCATTTGACTGGAAGTTTGAAAGGTGGGGGAGTGACCAGATTATCGACATTCTTAAATGTAGCCTCTCTGTCCTCCACTCCATGCCTTTATTTGTTGGGATTAATAAATTGCAAAGGTTAGACTTCTAACCATCCCAAATCACAAAGATGACTTGCCTCTCTCTTTAGCAGGACTCTTAGCAAACTGCTATAGACTAAATGTTTATGTCTCCCACAATTTAGACGTTGAAACCTAACCCATAATATTATGGTATTTGGAGGTGGGGCCCTTGGGAGGTGAATTGATCATGAGGGCTCCACCCTCATGAATGGGATTAGTACCCTTATAAGAAGAGACTCCACAGAGATCCCTCACCTCCTTCTGTCATTTGAGGACGCAGAGAGAAGAGGGCCATCAGTGAACCAGGAATCAGGTCCTCGCCAGATACTGAATCTACCATCACCTTGATCTTGGACTTCCCAGCCTTCAGAACTGATAGAAATAAATTTCTGTTGTTTATAAGCTACCCAGTCTATGGTATTTGTTAAAGCAGCCTGAACAGCCTCAGGAACAAACCTACCACGTTTGCAAAGGATGCAGCTCTTTCTTCTCCCCATGACTCATAATTTACCACCTGGTTGGTGTGTCTGCAAAGGGATATCTTCTTTAGCAGAGTCAATGCCGGGAACTCCAGCCAGTGTTCACCATTCCTGCTCTGGGCAGAGAGGACAATAAGCAGACAATCCATAGCTTTGACGGTCTATGGCCCAGCGTCCCTCTTAATTCTTCTACTGGTTCTCTAGACTCTTACAGATTATTTGTCTTAGCCTCCTAGATTTTCCTGATTCTTACCCTCAGGCAACTTGGAATTCTAGTCTTTTCTGCCTTTTAGATTTCTTGTCTACCTTGAGAAAATTGGCCTATGGTCCCAAATTCTCGAATTGCATTGACCACCAGCTTCCAAGTCCAACCTCAGCTTTGACCCAGTTCCACACCTCCCCCTTGTTCAGGTCCTGGTTCTCTTCCTTGATTCCCTAACACCCATCAACACCTTTCATTTGGCTGCGAGGCCCGCCATTGAAAATGACAGAGGTGGAGAGAATATATTCAGTAGGGAATAATCTTGATTATAGAATCAGCCTGATACATATTGAGGAAGATATATTGATGGAGAGATCAGATCTATTGGAGGTTTATCTGGTTTGTTGAGGGAACCTGTCCTGGTTCTCAAATACTTTGTACAGATGTGTTGGTACCAGAGTGGGTCTCCACTGCTTCCCCAGAGCTCTAGGGAATCATTTCCTGCTTCATGCCTAAACAGGCATCACACAGCTCTGTTTGTCCTGTGGTCTGCAGAGCTGTGGGGTCATTTCCACCTCATGGAACCCTCCCCACTATCTGCCCTCGAAACTTTTCAACCTGGTCCCACTTCCATATTCTAAGTTCAGTTACCACAAATGACCAGTCTCAAGCTGGGCCTTGAACTTAATTGTATTCTCTTTTCACTTTTCCCCCCAATCTTCCCCAGGTTCCTAATTTTCCAAGTGCCCCTTTACTCTTGGCATAAGATACTGCACCTATCTCAGAAGGAAAAGAGAGAAGCCAACAGGTGGGACGTCTCCATCTTGCATAAATACTATTGCGTAACTACTCCCCTTCTCTTCTCCAAGGGAAATACAAGAGGTGTCCCTTTTTCTGTTTAAAGCTACCTTCCCCTACTTCCTAAAGGACCATTTTTCATTTTATTTCCCCAAATTATGCAGTTGTCTCAACACCACTTATTAAATGTGTCCTACTGACTTAAATGTCAACTTTATCGTATACTATATTCCATATATTTTCAGAGTTTAGACTCTTATTGTCAAAGTTAAACAAAGCTGGACACTAAAGTGTTGAAGACATATTTTGATCAGTCATGTACTATTACGATGGGGAAAAGAGTCTAGTGTGAACTCAACTCAAATTTGATTTGTACAGAGGTGACTGGGCTTTTTAAAGGGAGAATGAGGGAATATTGAGGGCTGTAAGCTGGACTCGGTAGAGTCAGGGAAGTGAAAACATACAAAAAAAGTAGGAAGAAGACTTCATCTATGTGCAACTGGTTTGGGTTTGCTAACTGGCATTTACAGAAGTTAGGCTACCACCCTCCCACTGAGGCTGGAAGACAAACGTTGGCTAGAACAAATAGTAAATTCTTTCAGCAACCTCGAGTTTTCACAAGAGGGCACTTCATGGAGGGCTAGGATCATCTTTTTTTTTTTTTTAAGATTTTATTTATTCATTTGAGACACAGAGATACAGAGAGAAAGCATGAGCAGGGAGAGGGGCAGAGGCAGAAGGAGAAGCAGGCTCCCCGCTGAGCCAGGAGCCTGATGTGGGGCTTGATCCCAGGACCCTGGGATCATGACCTGAGCTGAAGGCAGATGCTTAACCATCTGAGCCACCCAGGTGCCCGAGGGCTAGGATCATCTTAAGGATGAGGCCGTGAATTGTTAGAAACTATTGTGTTTTATTCAAGTTGTCATAGGCCACTGCAGAGGCCTACTTGAGAAAGGGCTCAAAGGAGCCTGGCTAAAAGTTTGGTTAAGAGGAGAGTCTTGGTCACTGTGCATCCATTGTCTATTCTTAGGTCAAGGCCATAGCATTTCAAGTATTACAGCTTTATGTTGCATTTCATACTTAGTAGACATTATTATGACATGTTTGTTTATGTATGTATTATCTCCTTGCCAGAATTCAATTTCTGTGAAGTGGGGATTTGTAATCTTTGCTTGCTTGTTGGGTCTCCAGCACATGGTGAGGACTCTTGTCACTTTCTCTTTGTTCATTGAATGAATTTCCTGTGCCTTTAATCTCTCCCTCTCTAATTCTTCTTTCTTATCAACATTTAAACAGACTTTTTAATTTAAAACAATAAAGCAATTGTCCCTGCACCCCAGGCTCTCACTACACATGGCTCTATCTTTTTCTATGTCTTCGCAGTCATTTTTTTTTTCCAGAATGTTGTCTAAACTGTGTCTTCAATCCATTCACTCCCCACTTCCTGCAGTCTGACTTCCACTCTGTCACTCCCTGGAAATTCTCTTGCTATGAGCACCTACGATATCTGCTCCTAGAATACTTGGTGCCCATAAATCTCAACCTAAGCAAGATGCCTCCTCTGAGCTCCAGAGCCAGGTACCCACCTCTGATAAACTATTCCCACCTGTTTTCTCACACTATGCACAACGAAACATAAAATACTCCCTTTCCTTTTCTAACCTGCTTTTTCATGTTCCCCATCTTAGAAAATGGCATCAAGTTGTTCAAATGACAGACCCAAGACATTCTCAATAGCTCCTGCTTCCTTTCCATCTAGTTTCCAACATTCAGCTAGTCAGTAAGCAGCCCCTAAATATCTTTTGCTAGTTCAGGCCACAGTCATGTTTGGATTACCACAGCAGCCTCCAGTTGTCATGCCTCTTGTCTTTCTTCCCCAAGATTTTTCTCCATCCTCTAGCCAGAGTGAGCTTTGGAAATGAAATTCTACTCCTGAACTCTCACTGTAAATCCATCCCTGGCTCTGACTGACCGTGGAATGAAGCTCTAAAGCATGAGTGTGTATCTCCAGTCTATTCTTCAATAATGACATAAAGTACACAAGTTGTTCTGAGACTTAGTTTCTTCATCTGTAAAGTGGGAATGATAATCCTTGTCCTTCCTATTTTGTAATAAGGATGAAGTGTCTTCAGATATAGAAGTGCTTTAGGAAGTAAGGAATGATAATCCACTGCTCAATACATAGCTGTTGAGTGGGTGAATGAATTGCCTCTGTCACTTTGTTCTCCTATCCAGGCTGGCTGGATGGGTAGAGGAAGCAGAGCAGTAGGGAGGTAATTTCTAGCCCCTTAAATTTGAGGGGATACTGCTTTCCAATCTGGGACCAGCATGTTCAGTGCTGACTTTTCCTCCCCTCAATTGTCTTTATTGTATCCATTCATAAATCCAGCTGTCAAAGAACCACTTCAGATAAGCTCTCCTCAGCATATATCACCACCCCCTGAGGAGGGTATGTTCTGTGAAGTTAGGGGAATAAATGTAGATTTTTCTAGAAGGAAAGAAAAAGGAAGGACTTTCACTTTTATTCAGTTATCACTTCAGCAGCTGCCTCCATGACTTGGAAAATTCCCCTCACATCTCTCGATGGATTCTCTATTGCCCAAATCCCCGTTTTCACTGGCTGACAGAGACTGGTTTGCAGTGCCGAAAATATTTGATGTTGAAATGTAGAGGGAGGTGACACCAGTATCTGTTACTCCACATTAATCTCTTTATTATTTCTGACATAGATATTGTAGCATCATCGTAGATTTAATAGAGGATAATGGTAATACAATTCAAATGCATTAGGTGTGATCTGGGGTGACTACAGTCTAAACTTTTAATATAAAATAGATATTCTGTATGTGAAGGTAAATGAGCTTGAACACAGCCTCACACAATGGGTATCAACAAAGGCACTGCCTTCACAATAGGGAGTGAGAAATGAACTTTTCATTACTGGATATGATTGACATCTTTTTGTGTCCATTCATGGCTGCAAAAATCCCAGTGTCATAGCAGAGAACATGAAGAATTTATCCAACAGCTGTGATGGAGACTTTAAGGCATGAAGTTATGGAAGCTTGAAGTCAATTGTTTCCAAAAATGCAGAGCAAAATGAGATAATTTTGCAACTTGCTGTTAGTCAAGATGTTTCCTTCTAAGGCATTTTTTTTTTTCACCCAGTGGTATCTAAATAATATATATCTTTTCAATAACCACAGGTGGTAGGTGTCTGTTCCAAGGATTTCCCTTTAAATGTTTCCAGCAGGCCCCCATGGAGCTAAAGAAACAAGAAAACCACTGCTCGTGCTTTGGTTCCAGCCCATTCTAGTTTCTTAGAACTAACTTATCTTTCCCTATTTTTTTTTCTTTTCTTTTCTCTTTTTGTTCCTTGTCTTTCATGTGGGTTTTACATCTGGATTTTTCCTCTTTGCCCAATGCCCCCATGGATTAGGAATTCAATTCTGACTGTCTATTAGTCCCTAATTTGGTACTTACTCCCTTGAGTTGATTTTTTTTTTTTTTTCAAAATCAGTCTCTCTGATGACAGTTAAAAGAAAGTCAGCACCCTCTTTCCACTGCTGAATTTCCAGGGGCTCCTCGCAGGACGTGCGTGCTCTGCAAGGAAGCCAAGTGACAGGTCATGAGGATAGGACCGTGAGCCCCACTTTATGGATGGCTAACTAGGGCTTGGAAAGGTCATGTGCATGGATCATCCTAACTCCCAAGTCAATACTTTGGTTCATAGGAGACCGGGAAAAATAACTGGAATGGAGATAGTTTCCTATATGTTTCATAACCAAAATATTTCAGAAAGCGTTAAAATGGATTCACACAGGTGGTGATAGTTTCCTTTAACTTTGGCTGGAAGAATTTCTTCCTATAGATGTGTGTTTCTTGAGGGCTTCTCCTGACTCTAAACTATTGAGACTTGGCAGGAAAATTTATTGCCACAATTAAGACAAGAAAAAAAGAACCACCCAAACAAACAAGAAAAAAAAAAAACCTAGCAAAGATCTCAGACTATCTCATAATTGTGAAATATAATAATATATCTTGCAAAACCATGCACTGTTTAGCAGGCTTATCATGGATCAATTTCCCACCTAGATTTACAAGGAAAACAAAAAGCACTCCAGTTTATAAATCAGTATTTCCTAGCTGGTGAATTTGGTTTGTTTTTCTGAAGGTACTAGACTCAAATAGGAAGTCATAAGAAGAATCAACTAATTTTATAAAACTGAACTGGTGAATCCAAGCTGCAAAAAGACATTTTATCTTAGAAATCACCCTATCACACTGGTAGGTTGTTAATAAAATATTAACACTGGCACACTTAAGGCAGGTTGTTAATAAAATATAAGGAAAGAGAGCCGGAGTAACTGGCCTAAGGTTAAAAGTTTCTGTGTTAGGCAGCTTCTGACAGGCCTCCCAAAGATTCCCACCTCCCGGTGTTCAGACCCTTGTGTCATCCCATCTGCCCCACTTGCAGGCTGGACCAATGAGTTTCGTCTAAGGAACATAACATGGCAAATGTGATGGGATATCACTTCCATCATGAGGTTATAAAAGACTGTGATTTTCATTTTCTCTCTAGTATTTTCTCTTGCTTTCTTGTTTGCTTTCTGCAATGAAGCCAATTGTCATGTTGCAAGATGCTTTATGGAGAAGCCTGTGTGAAGGAGCCAAAGGAGGCCTCCAGCTAATAACTCAGGAGAAACTGAGGCCTCAGTCCAACAATCCACAAGGAACTGAGTCCATCCAACACCCTTTGAGCGAACTTGGAAGTGGATTCCCCAATTGAGCCTTCTGATGAGACCACAGCCCCACCCAACACCTTGACTGTAGCCTGTGAGAGGCCCTGAGCCAAAGCATCCAGCTAAGCTGTGCCAAAAAACTATGGGATAATAAGTGTATGTTGTCTTATTCTCCTATGTTGTGGGGTAATTTGTTACACAGCAATAGATGACCAGTGTAGCTACAAAGTCACTCAGCTAGAGTTTGAACAGAGAACTTCTCTGGTCCCCAAACCTATATTCTTTCTACATTACCCTTAAGTCATCCCTAACATTTATTAAACATTTTCTATGTGCTGGCCATCATGTTAGACACGGGGGATGCAAAGGCACAATTCCCTTCGAGAAAGAAAGACTAGGTAAAGCTTCATAAGGAGTTCGGATTTGAATTTGGCCTTGCTTTCACATATAGGGAAAATGAAGAAGAAAGAAGACCTTGCCCCAAGCATGGGGAATGGTGTGAGCATGAATACAGAGGCGAGGATCAACTTAGCCTCTAATGAATAGACAAGCTGGACAGTTCTCATCTGTGGCTTAAGAAAAAGCAGTTCCAATGAAAAATTGTATGTGTCCTTAGGGTACACCTAAAAAGGGCCTATTTAGTTTTGTATATGGAGCATTTTTAAGAAATAAAATTAATTTTACTAGAGAAAAGACTCAGAACTAATCTCACAAGATATCTTTGAATTGATAAAAATTGATCTCCACAATATGTCATTGAGTGAGTAAAGCAAAGTGTGGGATAGTAACACTGAAAGGATGAACCAGGAAGTAACCCCCCAAAACAAAACAAAATAAAACAATAGAAGGAGAAGTGGAGGGTAGGGGAGGAGTGGGAAGGAGGCTACTTTGAGTATATCTTTCTGTCTTTGTATAGTTGGACTTTTGAATTTTATAAACGTCTTAAGAAAATTAAGGAAAAACAGGGGTGCCTGGGTGGCTCAGTCGTTAAGCGTCTGCCTTCGGCTCGGGTCATGGTCCCAGGGTCCTGGGATCGAGCCCCGCATCGCGCTCCCTGCTCGGCGGGAAGCCTGCTTCTCCCTCTCCCACTCCCCCTGCTTGTGTTCCTTCCCTCACTTTGTCTCTCTCTGTCAAATAAATAAACCTTTAAAAAAAAAAAAGAAAAAGAAAATTCAGGAAAAACAAATATAACAGTTGAAAATGAAGTGAAATAAATCAATCTAATTATACATGAGATTAAAGAAAAGAATTATCCCAAAGATTACTGAGCTTGCATAGAGTGTATGTAGGTATCCCCGCTTTTTGGACGTTATCATTACACCACCACACTTTTATGGGAGATTGGACATTAATACAACAATGCCTTTTTTTTTTTCATAAACATGAAAACCCTCTTCAGATTTCTTTCAGTTAGCATAAACAGGTACTAATGTGGGTTTTTCATTAAAGCAAAGTGGCAAAATGTGAGCTTTCAGTGAGCAGGGGTGAGGGGATACATTCTGACTTACAAAAGGTTTCATTGGAACACTCAACTTTCAGATAGCCGGGGTGGGGGTGGGGAATCTGTATTCTAAGAATATATAGAATTGACTCTGCTCAGTATTTTCATGTTAGAAGTAATGCTGGTGTTATAATTTTGAAAACTAATGCATAGTGTAGGGGAAAGCAAATGAATTACACCAGCGTTATCCAGAGCAAGACTTTCCATGTAAGAGAAAAGAAATGTGGTATGAGAACATGCACCTGGCTCAGGTTTTTTCCATTATCTGCCCTAAAGCTGGAATCAGTCATTTCTCCAAGAAGCTCTGGTTCTCTTAGTAGAAAGTGGTACTTAAAAAAAACATAATCTGGGCACTAGAGAATATTAAAAAAAACTATTCGCTGTGTCCTTTTGTTGTCCAAGCTTCTGGATACAGCTGCTTTTGTTTAGTTTTACCTCCAGCTCACAATGGGAGTAGCAGGAGATGAGTTTGGAGGGGGTGAGTGCTGTCAGATGGTAAAGGGCATTAAATGCATATTATCTAACTCTGGACATTAGCTGATCAGTGGAGGGGAACAGTTGAAGGTTATGGGGACTGAGGTGCCTGCTATTGACAGTGACAATAATGCTTAGCCTGATACACATTACGTACTTAAGTTATGTCATCTGGATCTAACGTTGGGGTTCGTAATTTCTTGTTTGCCAGTGTTCCATAACCTAGTTCTAGAATGGATACAAAACATTTTATATAACTTTGCAAATCCGGGTAATATGTCTTGCTATGCCACTGGACCTCCTGCGCTTAACTCAGCAGGATTATAGTTTTACCTTGCTGTCAAGTTATTGTCACAATTGTAAATATCTCTTGAACTTTAAACAAGCGAGTAAAAAGTATGCTTGGCAGCGCACCACTTGCACTAACCCAGAATGTCCCCAAATCTACTTCTCAGGAAATGTGTTTGCTTTGTCGTCACTGTCTATTTTGTAAGTCATAGAAATGATACACCTAGGTAAAAGGATAATTGATAGAGTACAGACTATTAATGACTGAGAAAATAATGGTCCTTCTACCCTCTCCCTCACTTCCTAGGGTTTTTTGATTTTGACATTGGTTACCACCATTATTCTAAATAACAGTCCAAATAGTTTTTGATTTATGGACTTTCTCATTTGGAAGATGAAGAATTTAACTCATCTACACATAATAATTTCACTTTCCTTCCTTGGTCTCCTCTGAATTTGTTGGTTAAATTGTTATTTTTGGTTTTGTTGATGATCTTTAAAGTGTTAATTAATATACTGGAATCTCTATTTTTGGTTCTATCTGTTTTAGACACTACCTCTTGGTTCATCCTTATTCAGAAATAAACAACCTCTATGCTATTTTCCATTTTTTCTCCCCTGCTCCACTTTCCATCCATCATCAGCTTTATTTTTTTGTATATTAACATTTTGGCATTACCATTCTGTTCTGTAATTATAATTATGTGTTAAGTACTTTGTCCATAGGTTTAAAATCAATAAATAAAATTTATAGTACCATGATATGTAAATATTATTTACTGCAGAACTAAATAGTGTGATTAGATCCGTGGAGAAAATTAATTTTACATCATCAAATTTGTGCTGCTTGTAAGAGAATGTTTCAAGTGTCAAGACCAATGAGATTCTCTCTCTCTTTTTAATATGCCATAAATTGCTCAAGTTAATAACATAATTTAGTGCATTTTGCTTTTGACTTTTCGTGACTTTCTTGTGCTATTTTTAATTTTGACTAGAGCTTATCATTGTCTTTTTTTTTTTTTCTTTTTGAGAAAAGAAGCTATCCCATGTCAGCATGGTACTTGGGTCTTTCAGCTCCCACTAAAATCATAATATTTCTTGAATAAAATGTATTTCCTTTGAAGAAACTTTCCTTGAGGCCCTCTATCTGCTGGTTCTAATTTACATCAAGCTGGTATTTCTTTTACTGAACTTTGTAGTAGTTTATGTGTTTTTTGAGAACGCACACTTCTAAAACGTCTTATTTGACTTCTTATTTCCTAGATTCCCTTCTCATTTTCTTAAGAACATCCTCAAGTAATTTTTTCATAGAGTGGTAGGTAAACTTTATAACCTTTTGTATAAGAATATCTAACTTTAGTCTTCATTGGTAGTTTTTCTGGGTATAGAATTCAAGTTCTAAAATATCATTTTTCTTTAGAACATTGAGGACACCGCTCCATTGTCTTGCAGTATCTGGCAAATCTTGAGTGAGTATCTTTCTCTAGTTCTGAAAAATTTCTCTTCTAATTCTCCACTGATTAGTTCTCCCCTCCATGTTTTCTTTTCTTTTCCACCTGGAAGACCTATAGGTCGATGTTGATCTCCTGGATTATTTTTCTATGTTTCTTACTTTAATTTTAATATTCCATATTTATATTTCTTTGTCCTTTTGCTATAATTTTTAGTAGCTTTCCCTAACAAGTTCTTTTAACAGTTTGGATTTGTTTTTATTTAGATTGTCTTGTTTTTAATTTCCAATATTTGTTTTTAAAATTTTCCTATTGCTCCTATTTAGTAGTAGCCTATTCTTGTCTTGTAAATTTCCTTGAGGATATTTTAATTATTAGTCTTAAAACCTCTCTTTCCTCTGAAGTCAGAAATTCTTTGGTCCTTCCCTTCTTTACTGCTGGTTTCCTCAAATATTTGCCGACCCTTAGATATCTTTTCATACAGTGAATTAAGCATAGAGATGTGTACTACACATGGTTGGTGTAGGTTTCCTCTGCTGTCTGTTTCCCTGACATACCTCATTCCCTCCAAATGGGGTGGTTCCTTGGAAGTTTTGGTTTGTGGGTGGTTGGTCCCATCCCAGGCTTCACACTGGGGCTTTCCAGCTGAAGTAGGGGATCTTGCCTCTTTTCAAATACCAAAGTAAGCCAGCTTTACTCTGAGATGCCACCATCCACACTTGAAGTCTGGACTTGGCCCTGGTACATTTTCCATGTTAGAGAGGGCTCTCTGGTTTATGCTGGGGTATACACTGCGTCTGCCAATCTCTCTGTCCACTTGGGCATGGTGAATAAGGAAGATGCTTTGGGGCACAATTGTTGGATATATCATTTATTGGCATCATTCTGATTTCACGAAGAAATCCCCTCTGTCCTTCCTTCATCAATTCTGTAGCCTTCCCTTATTCCTTCCCAAGGTCAATTATAAATGAGGAGTTGATGGGCATTTGTGGGGGGGGGCGGGGAGCGGGTGTTTACCTTTTAGCAAGTCCTTCAAAAGTGGTCTGGCTTCTCTGTTTAGAATGGGGGGGCTTTACCTTTGCTGCCAGCTTTAGTGCTTCAGCAGCAACTGAGACAGAAAGAATAGCCCTCTTTTAACATCTACTTGAACCTAGAAGGGTACTGTATGGTCTATTCACAGTCTGGACTCTTCCTTCAGACCAGAGTCTCTCCAGGGCAGGGACTGTATCCTTTCCATCTTTATTTGTGTCCACCAAGGATGCTGATGCCAGTGAGCTAGAAGACAAGAGCAGGAAGACTGGATAATTATGATGTGGATGAGCAAAGAAGGGACCATCAGGGGAAGGAGAAGACTCGCATAGGACGTCTGGGAGTCGAACTGAGGCAAAATGCCCCCTGAATTCTTCTTCCGAAGTTTGAGACCCTGGCTGTGATGCTCCAATGATCCCAGAGCCCAAGCTGCTCTGTTTTTCTAGAAATAATATGGCCAAGGCTACAAACTTAACTTTGTAAAGTGTCAAGCCTTGGGGCAAAAAGAGAAATAAAACAGACAAAGAAATAAAAAAGACAAAGCCCGCTGGTTAAAGACGGGGAAGAGAGCCCTGTCTGCTGAAGAGCTCTGAAGTTCTGCTGGGCTCGAGTGCAGCCGGCTCCGCATCTCCAGCTGCCTGGTGCGTTTATGCCTTACTCTGAAAATGTGAAATTGGGTTCTTCCGTCAGGAGAAAAACTTGACAGTTGGAAGTACTCAGCGGGAGTGTTTGGAGCGAGGCTGTATGGGCGCTGCGATTAGGCCGCGCGCCTTGCTGGCTGACAGTCTGTCACTCCCGGGGTTAATCCCGGCCCAGCGGCTCTGCAGGGAGGCCCGGACAGACGGACAGACGCACGAAGGGCGCTCCGAGAAAGAAGCCTTAGCCTCACTCATTCACTCCCCAGCCCGTTGCAAAGAAGGGTCTTGCCATGGGGTGGGGGGGGGGGGGGGGGGGGGGCGGGGCTGGGATAATCCAGAAAATCTGTTCACGTTCCAGGAGAGAATGTGACACCTTTGGCCCCTCCCATTTCAACACTGCTGACGTCCGTGACAATCCTATTAAACACTGGAAATAAAGTAATTGAAACTAGCAGTTTTGTTGCACCCACGATTACAGGCTCTGTCGTAGAGTGCTTTCAGCGCAATATTTTATTCCATCTTTGCAACCTGCATCTAAGTAGAAGAACCCAGATTTGAAGGCGGGTCTGGCTGGCTTCAGAGTGCTTTCTCCTCCATTAAAACCCACGTTTATCAAAGTATAACGTACTTGTCAAGCACTGCATTAAAAGCCCCTTCCTCTACTAATTAGATGATTTTGGGTAAATTAACCTCTTTGGGCTTCAGGTTTCTCATCTATAAAACGGGGATAATAATACCAACTTTATGATCTGTTGTATGGGTTAAATAAAAAATATATAATATATGGTTATATATTATATATGGCACATATATAAATATATATTATATATGACTCATAATGTATAAATCGATAGATCTATATTACATTTATATAATATAAAAATATTAATATACTTACGTTATATAAACATATAATGTGCATATTATATATATAACATATATGTATATATATAATATACGTATATGATTCAGTACAAGCCCGGTGCCTAGTACACATTCAATAAATATTTGTTGTGTAAGTGAAGAAATGAAGAAAGAACAATAATAGTCTTCCAGAACACCCATTTCCTTAGAGCGGGGTTTCACCTTCTGCGCGCACATTTGGACGTTTGGGACTAGGTAATTCTTTGTTGTGGGAGGTTGGCCCGTGCATCATGGGGTGTCTGGCAGTGTCCCTGACCACTACCCACTAGAGGCCAGCAACAACACAGCCCTCCCCAATTGTGATAACCAAAAATATCTCTGGACCCTGCCGCATACCCCTTTGGGCACAAAACTGAGAACTGCAGCCTTAGGGAGACCCAACTGTGCCTTGGACACCACAGAGGAACAATCTGTAAATAATAAATAGTTTGGATCGTTAACATAAGTAGTGTAGACTTCATAGGCAGCTGGTCTCTACTCAGCTCTGCCGTTATGATACAAAAGCAGCCATAGACAGTGCACACACAAATGAGCATTCCTAGGTTCCAGGAAGACTTTACAAAGTCAGGCTGGCCCACAGGTTGTTGCTTGCTGTCCCCACTAGAGCAAATGTAGAAGGAGCAGAAGAGCAGCATCCTTGTGGGATAGGCCACACTGTCACTGAGCCCCATGGCCTGGGACTGGCCCCTCATGTAGGCAGAGGGGATTTTGTCTATACGTGGACTGTAAGAAGGACCCCTATAAAAAAGCCCTTTGCCACATAGGCTAGGCATGGTGTCTGCAAACTCCCCACTAAAGGGTCATCCTGTGGAATGTCAAGCATGGCTTTGACCAGTACCCTCTTCATAAGAGAACCTTCCCACAAGAAAACCAGAAGGTAAAGCTGTGTTCAGGGAGTACCACCTACATGTCAGTCTGAGTTTCTCCATTCAGAGGGATTCTTGACCCTCCATAGCACTGCACCCTGTAAGAGGGTAAGGGACAAGAACGGACCTGGAAAGAAGGGGCAAGTGTGTGCAAATGGGCAGCCGGGGTCCTAAACATAAACTTGGCAGACTTCTCAAATCTACGAATAAAGAACATCTCCAGTTTCAACTGAGAGGAAATGACAAAAAAGTCAACTCTGTTATTTGGCAAGGGTGTAATTAGGCTCACAAATGGAACTTTATTAATAAGGAGTACTGAAATCCTTCTCTAAATAGTACCCTACCACCATTGTGTCAGCTGCCTGCAGGTTAAAGCATGTCCCCTGCTATGATGACGCTGCTGTACACATCCATCTCAATAGGAAACAAATATCCTGCCACAAACACACTCTCCAGGTGCCACAATTAGAGTCCTCGCCCAGCGCAAGCAAGAAGACCATAGCTGGAAAGTTAAGGAGTCTGAAGTAGATTTGTTTGGGATCCATGCCTTACTTCATTTAGCTCATATCTACCTCCTGTTACATTTAAAATATCTCTGACACGAGGGCATGCTACCTTTTTTGACATTACTGTTGTACCTTCCTTTGCAGATGAGGAAGCCAGTGAGTTGTAAGCAGCAGTCACGAGAGGCTTCAAGAAGAGCTCTTTAAAGGGATTAACTCAGATCCCTTTTGCCTGTCTGCTCTACCCCTTCATTTCTGCCTGAAACTTAGTTGTGATGGCTGGAGGTTTTGCAACCATCCTGTAATCAGGAGTCTGGGCTGCTGGTGACCTAAATCTGCCATCAAGTCCTGGATGGTCTACCCTTGGACCTATCATATAATGAAAACCAAACGTCTTTAAGAAGGTATCCGGGGAGACTTTGCTATGACAACTGCAGTAGCTTAAATATGACCACAGATTCTTTTCCACTCTTACCATAGAGCGGTAGAATCTGTTTCCCTTATCTTTAAATCTGGGCTAGCCCTGTGGCCTGTTCTGACCAATAGGATGTGGCACCTGTGATATCTGCTGGGTCTAGGCTTTAAGGTCTCTGCAGCTTCCGCCTCTGCCACTTAGAACATCCCCTGTCGGAACCCAGCGGTCTTGTTGTGAGAAACCCAAGCCACATGACGAGACCACATGGAGAAAAACTGAGGCACTCTGATTGTTAGGAGTTAGTTGGACAGTGAGGTAGTCAGGGCCAGGGTCCGCAGCAAGAAAATATGGAGTCAGGACAGCTAAAATAAAACAGCAACGGCATCCTGTTTTGCAGCTCAGGTAGGAGTGCACTGACGTTCTGCTTTGCAGCCTTTGCAGAAATGACTTCTGCAAAACATCCTAAAATAAGACAACCATAAAAGCACTTGTCAATATCATGGGCAAAGGGCAGTTTAGACCTAAGCCCCCAGATGTCAGCAAAAAAAAGGACCATCAGCACGTGGACATTAACTTAATAGATAGACAGATACGTGACCAAAGCCCTGATTGGCATGATTCAGCACACGCTGATGGCTTAAGGAAGTTCCCCAAAAGACCTCATAAAAACCCCTACACTTAGAAACTCAGAGGACAACCCGCTTGGGTCCCCCTCTCTCTCCGGGAGCTTTGTGCTCTCGCTCAATAAACGTTGCTTTGCTGCCCACCACTCTTCGTCTGGTCTACCTCTTCATTCTTTGAAGCGGTGTGACCAAGAACTGCGGGCATTAAGGGACACAGAGTCCTGTAACATGATCAACACCCCAGCTCTATTCTCCGCTGATAGCCAGCACTGACTTCCAGCCAAGTAAGTCAACCTTCTAGGATGTGCCAACCCAGTCACACCTCCAGATAACTGCAGCCCTTGCTAATACCACATCAAGCCCAAGAACCACGCAGCTGATCCCAGTCTTCCAGATGACAACACAAAAGCATCAGATACATGAGTCCTATCTCCAGTGTACCATCTCATCAAGTCTCCAGATAACTGTAGCCCACTTGGATAAGCTGACACCACCTGGAACAAAAGAACCACTTGCTAAGCCCAGTCAACCTCTAGATTCATAAGAGATAATAAACTAAGAAATAATAAACCATAATAAAAACAAAAATAGTAATAAAATAAATTGTTTTAAGGCACACCACTGTGGTGACTGAATATAGAAACCATGCAGAAATAGAATCAAGTTTGCAGCCCTGTGCAAGTAGGGAAGCAAAAAAACAGAAAAACTTCAAGTCTCAAGCACACATTAATCATTTAGAAATGTAAGGGCTTAATTCCCTGCCTAGCTGAATATTTTGAAAGCCCCTGAACTGCGAAATAAACATGAAACTGGCCTAATCTTTAGATCTTGGGGCTAACCAGCAATGAAACCATCTCTCAGGTCTCCTATTGATGAACCCTTGGGTGAGAATTACAAAGCACACAGGAAAATACAATGTATAACTTGCAGTATGTGCAGTGATGGAGAAAAGGTCACAGCCCCAAGGGGTAGGCAATAAGAAAGAAGAAAGAAACTTTAAAATTAATGTTTAACATAGGCAAAAGTAAAGGATTAAATCTGGAAGGCAATAATGGGTTATTATGAAAAATGAGCAGGAATAGTTGGACAAAAACTTAAATTGGTATTCAGGAAGTGAAAAATTAAAAATAATTGAAATGTAAGAAGTCTCGATGGACGTGCTAAATGGTAAATTGTATATCTCTCTCTCTCACACACACACACACACAAAGAATCATTGTGTGCTAAACGGTAAATTGTATATATCACACACACACACACACACACACACACACACACACACACACACACAAAGAATCATTAATTTGCAGCCAGATCTGAAAAATTAGTTAAAATATAGCACAAAATGCTAAATAGATGCAAAGTAGAAAGAAGTGAACAGACGGGCTGTGCTGGGAACTTCCACCGCAGGTCTAATGGGGATTCTAGGAAGATAATATGAAGTAAATGTAATGGGTTGGATAATTTTTCTAGAAATAACTGAGTACTTGAGTTGGAAATTATTCTGACTCCCGAATAATAGCATATTTGACACACTGAATTGATGACTAAGATATGCATGAGTGTGCATACACACACTATATATACACTATCTATAATATATACCATATATACTGTATCTGAATATATATATATATATATAAAATTTGGAAGCAACTGTGGCTTTATTAGAAAAGAACTCATTTTCATATCATATCTTTTGTAATTTCTAGTCACGGTAAGCCTGGATCTTTGGTCTTTCTTCTTGACTGTCTCTGGCCCCTCTCCGCATCTCTGTGCCTTCTGTCACTGTGTTCTGTTATCAGGAATGGCCAATCCCATCTCCGGTGCCCGCCAGAGCTCTGCCACCTTTCAGAAGCCTCCTTGGACAAGCACAGGACATTGTCTCTATTTTCTCTAAAATTTTACAACCCTGGAATTTGTTCACTTCTTTGGCTCTTGGCCCATTGGCTTTTTAATGAGCTCTTTGGAGGCTTTATCAGGTTGAGGGCCTCCGTTCCTATTTCTTGGGCTCCCCTGTGACTTGATTCGTTCTCAATAAGTGGTAGTTCCTTAATATAGAGGGACAGCCCTCTTAAAACTTGTGAGAGTAACTTCTGGGGAGATGAAAGGGCTAACAATGAGAAAGAGGGTTGAAGACGTTTAGAGTGTGATCTGACCCCCGCTGGCTCTCCACACGAACAACACATACCTCCAGTACAACCACGTAACTACTCCTACTGCTACCACTATTAGTACTGCTATTCCTGCTGATGTCTAGTGAAGGCATCCAAGTGAAACACAAAAGGCTTGAGAGGAATCTGCTATGAAACTGTGGACTGACAGGATGACTGAGGGGTGGTGGAAGCAGGTAGAGGGAAGAGTTCTGAAAAGGTAGGGGAAACGTGGGAGGAAGGGGGGGGAGAATGCTGGGAGAGGGAAAGAACGGAGACCTGGCAGTCACTCTCTGATTGACTGGGATGCTGGGAAGAAAAGAAGCGAGACAGAGCACCACAAAAATGGCTGACGGAATTTATTCCCACAAGAGGGAAGACATTGAAGCCACTCCATCCTATAGAAGGTACAGAGGCTCTGTGCCCAAGAGCAAGCCTAATGAAGGGCTCAGAGAAACAGGGTTGTCTTCTCTGGAGATGTAGCTTCATTCTTTCAGTGACCCAGATTTAGTGGCGTGATTAGCAACTATCTCAGAAGTCATGGAGGCCAAAAACCTTCTCTGGGTATAGCCTCAAATCAATCCAGCTTGGATGGGAACTGGAGCATTGTGGATGTGACAGTCTGGACTCAGCCAAGAGATGAGTATTTTGACTCTTTTTTTCCCAGAGTGATAAGGCTAGGGAAATAACCTGGATCGATATTGCCAAAACCACCAATAGACTTGTCAAAACCACCAATCCTTAATCACTGACCAACTGGGTTCATTTCCATAGTTTTTAAGTTTTTACCATCTTCAGAGGGAAAACACCTTTAACCCCAAATTTCTCTAATATTCTGGATGAAGTTCCTATCATTTTATCCCTCCAAAGTCAGATCATTCTTCTCTTGGTTAATTTATTAACTGAGCTTTCTATATTGTGTGTGATGGCTCTTGATTCAAAAGTCCTGCTGAACACATCAATCTATCTAGTTGCTGACTTCTAACTTCCTGGCTCAATCAATCACAAAGCACCCTAATCCTTCTTGGCTTGTCCTGAATTACATTTGATACCACTCCAACCTTATCTTTAATAAGCTCACCTAGGTAATTTGCATATAACAAACAAATTAGGTCTTCCAATGATTATTTATAGGGTGCCATAGCCATAAATCAATCTAGAAATAACCTGCTTCTAGAGGCCTTCTGGCTAAATGGGGAACAGAACCTAATAAATTAAAGTTAATTCCTTTTCTCAAGTTCAATTTGTTCTTTACAATTATGCAGTTCCATCTGTCATTTACAATTAACTGTTAGATTTAAATCAGGCAAGAAAGTCATACTACTGTTTTGGATTTTTTGGCATCAGTTCTTCGATTATTTTGAGCACATGATCACAAATTTGTGGTGTTTCTCTGTTCTACTTTAGTGGCTCAACTATAAGTATACATGTGGAATGGTACAGACTAGAGCTATAGAAGACCTAGATTCTCCTTCTGGATTTGACATATGGAATCTGTGATTTTTGGGGTAATATGCCATCATTCCCCCGGTTTCCCCACTTTAATTTAAGGGGGATGGAGCCCATGGATAAGTTTCAAGTGGTCTGTGAACTCTTGAAATGACATGCAATCTTTTTAATGTGTTTGTGTATTATTTTCCTTTTAGAGAGGTCCAGAGCTTTAATCAGAACCTATTTCTAGCATCAAAAAGCCAAGAAATACCAGATTAGAGTATATTGCACTCCTATTTCAGTACTCACATAATATAATTTGATTATTACTTTGTGTTCTCAAAGGAGAATTCTATTTTTCAATAAGTCATATTTTTATGCACTCATCTGTGCTCTCTAAATTGAGTGCACCTACAAATCAGGGGTGTGAGTAAGGATGGACTTTCCATAAACTATCCTGGGATAATTGGTTATTGATATGGGGAAACAATCCCTACCTCACACCATACACAAAAACCAAATTCCAGTTATATTAAAAACCTAAATGTAAAAAGCCAAAATGAAAAACTTTTAGAAGATATGGGAGAATATCCAGCAGCAAAGTATTTCTAAAATAAGACAAAAATTTATGTCATGGTAAGAAAACATGGATATATTTTACTATACTATAGTTGTGAACTTCTTGACAAAACATACACAAACTAAAAAAAGATACTTCAAAAACACATAACTTACAAAGTGTTAATATTTTGAACATATTAAAATTTTCTTTCTCTACACTATTGAGAAATAGATAAAAATTAGAAAATGGGGAAAAGATATGAAGAGATAATATAAGGTAGAGGTGCTATGAAAGGCCTCTACTATTCATATCCCTTCAAGCTCTAACACGCCCTGCTGTTTCTAGAGCCCTTACTTATTCTGCTATTTATTTTAAAATTTGTTCTGTGCTATTTGCCATGGTTGTCTGTTTCATTTGGGCAACTCTTTATGTTAAATCTCTTGAGACAAGCACTATGTTTTAAACTTTTAAATATATTTATTAGATAGCTCCTAGTACATCACTGAATACCTAGGAGAAACACACAAAAATACCATAAATATACTTTTTTCTACATTTAGACATCCTTAAAATTGAGATGCACATTGCAATCTATGGTGTTTGACACCATCTGCCAGGTAGCCTTCAAGCCATAGTTGCTTTTAACTGCACAAGCACGAACTTGGTTATCACTATTCATCACTACCATCTCTTCAATTGAGTTATGTGCATTGTTGGAACTACACTTACTGAGTTTAATTATTATTTAAATATATTTTTAAAAATAACACTATCATTTGATATTGGACACAAAAAAGTTATAGTGAAGACAGAAGGCATAAAAACAAAGTAGTGGGTCAAAAAGCAAATACTCATAATTGGCAAATGGCCACAATTCCACATCTTCTTGCAAAATGAAACCCAAGTACTTTATGGAGTCTCAGAAAAGAAGGGACCCACAGATAGCTGAAGCTGTCCCTGGAGATATATGCAAAATGATTGTCTATCATAGGTTAAGCAATGCAACGCAAGGCAAGAGGAATTGCCAAGTCTCAGAAGGAAATTCAAAGCAAGAAGGGGCTGATGTAAATGATTCAAGCTGCCTCTTATTCAATCAAGAAAAACTCAGCCAGAAAACTGGAAGAATACATGTTAGCAGCTTGGAATAACATTCTAGACATAATAGAGGGCCACTCTTTAAGACATGCTGCCTCGGCAGATGCACTTGATGATATCGTGTGGATAAACACAAATGTTGACTCTCAAGTCAGATTCTGAATATAAAGAAAATTTGGAAATATTTTAATGATTTCACTTTTATTTTTTCTGTATGCACCACAGTGATAGTTGATAAAAATCTGGGTAAGTATGTTTAAAAGATCTCTTTCAATAAGCTTACAAAATAAATACCACTAAGTGATAAAAAAAAATCAGACTGTGTCATAGTTGAATATAAATAAAGGTGCATCTGATAGTTAAGATAATAGAAGTGATTATTTTCATTAGGTTGTGGTCTACCCTTTCACTGAAACTGGCCTGGCCTTGTGAATAGCTTTGATGGGGAGAATGTAGCAAAAGTGCTGATTCCAGGCCTAGCCTTTAAAAGATCTGGCAGCTTCCGGGTGCCTGGGTGGCTCAGTTGGTTAAGCATCTGCCTTCGGCTTAGGTCATGATCCCAGGGGCCTGGGATTGAGCCCCGCATCAGGCTCCCTGCTCAGCGGGAAGCCTGCTTCTCCCTCTCCCACTCCCCCTGCTTGTGTTCCCTCTCTCGCTGTCTCTCTCCCTTTCTGTCAAATAAATAAATAAAATGTTAAAAAAAAAATCTGGCAGCTTCAACTTTTACTCTCTTGGAACCCAGACACCATTCCATAACGAAGCTAGTCTAGACTACAGGAGGGGAGAGTCCATATGGAGGAAGAATGAGGCACCTCAGTGATTTCCAGCATTAAATATCAGAGAAATGAGGGAGGCCTTATTTGATGTTCCAGCCCAAGCTGAATGTAGCTGCATAAGTAATCTCAGCTAAAACAACATGGAGCAGAATCACCCAGCTGAGCCCAGACAACCTGCAGAATTATAAGCAGTAATAAATCACTGTTTTAAGAAACTAAGTTTTTTGAAGGTGCTTTCTTATGCTACAATAGATAACTAAAAGGGGTTGTTACCATCACAGAAACCTCAACATGTGGGACAAGATATCAAGAGGAGGCTGTCAGGGCAGCAAGAAGATGGCAGAAAAGTAATAAAAAGGCTCTTCATGAAGGCTAGAAAATGGTGAACATTCAGTGTGGGCATTGCTATTAAAGGCTGGGGAAGAGGGAACTATATCATGTAACGGCAATGGGGTAACTTGGAAAAAGAAGAATTATCAGGTAAACTTGTGGGTGTAGCTAAGAGTATTTCCAGGCAGACTGTTGAAAATACCAATAGCTTCTTTTAGAAACATAATAAAAGGTTGCAAGAGAAAATTAGTTAAAAATGAACTGTTTGGTTTTCCAGCGTAATTTAGAAGAAATACAGAAGGCTTAGAACATGTTCTCCAGCTGACAAAATATTTTCAAAGGAAGAAATGGCCTCATGGAAAAAAACAAGTCTAGAGTACTTCCAGTAAAAGTGTGGTTTGGGTCAAAATTAAATCAATAGTGTAGCTGAAAGACTTTCTGTTTTGAAAGATTTAAACTGGTGCTTGTAGACCCTTTCAGCCAAACAAAAGAGCCTCTAAAAATCTTAAGATAATGTCTCGGAATGAATTACAGATGTGGCTTTGAGGCATAGAATCAACCCAATAATAGAAAACCCACAGAATTTTTAAGAGTATTGTATTAGTGAAAATAGGGAGATGTTAGTCAAAGGATTAAAAATTTCAGTTACAGGGGCATCTGGGTGGCTCAGCTTGTTAAGTGTCGGCTCTCGATTTCAGCTCAGGTCATGATCTCAGGGTCATGAGATCAAGCCCCATGTCTGGCTCTGCACTGAGTGAGGAGCCTGTTTAAGATTTCCTCTCTCCTTCTCTCTCTGCCTCTCCATTCCCCCCACCCCTCGCCAACACCAGCTTGCAGGAGCATGTTCTCTCTTAAAAAAAAAAAAAAGTCAAGGGGCGGAGCAAGATGGCGGAGGAGTAGGAGACCTGGATTTCCTCTGGTCTCAGGAATTCAGCTGGATAGAGATCAAACCATTCTGAACACCTACGAACTCAACAGGAGATCAAAGAAAAGAATAGCAACAACTCTCTGAACAGAAAAGCAACCACTTTCTGGAAGGTAGGATGTGCGGAGAAGTGAATCAGAGGCGATATTCGGGGGGATAGACGGCGGGGGAGGGGGCCTCCGTTGGCCGCTTCTGGCAAGTGATAGAGCTGCAGAGCACAAAATCGGAACTTTTAGAAGTCGGCTCCGCTGAGCGACGTCGCTCCAGTGGCTAAGCGGGGGTGGAACCCTCGCGGGACAGTGTGGTCTCAGGACACTCAGGGTCACAGAAAGACCGGGGGTGCCTGAGTGTGGCGAAGCTCCCAGATATTGGAGCTGGGAAGCCAGCTGCAGAGACGGAGCCAAGGAGCAAGCTCTCAGCTCGGGGTTGCCAGAAACTGTGATTGGTGACAGTCAGGCCACTGCTCCTCCAGCAGGGACCCAACAAGCGGAGACTCCCCTTCCTCCCCCGGGAGGAGCAGAGTGGGAGCGCACCGCAGGGATCTGCTGGGTTTGGAGACTCCACACGGGGTCAGGTGCCACAGATAGAAACGCTCGGTCACAGGCCGGGTGAGCACGGAGTGCAGCCAGAGACTGGGGAGACGGGAGTGACTGACTGCTTTTCTCTGGGGGCACACTGAGGAGTGGAGCCCCAAGTTCTCAGTTCCTCCGGGGCGGAGATTGGGAGGCCACCATTTTCATTCTCGTGCTCCAACGCTGTACAGAAAGCTTTCAGGGAACAAAAGCTCCCAAGAGCAAACCGGCGCAGATTGCTTAGCCCGGACTGACAAGGGTGGGGCAATTCCGCCTCCGGCAAAGACATTTGGGAACCACGGCAACAGGCCCCTCCCCCAGAAGATCAGCACGAACAGCCAGCCAAGACCAAGTTTACCGATCAATGAGAATGGCAGAACTCCAGCGCTAGGGGAATACTGCACATAGAATTCATGGCTTTTTTATCATGATTCATTAGTCTTTCAAAGTTAATTTTTTTAACTGTTTTTTTCTTAATTTTTCTTTTTCCCTTTTTCAATCAACATCTTATCAATCCCTTTTTTTAAAAAAACATTTTTATTTTTCATTTTTAGAGTCATATTCTATCCCTTCATAGTAGTTACCCTTATTTTTGGCATATATATATAAGTTGTTCTCTCTTTAAAATTTTGAGATACAGTTTCTTCTAACAGATCAAAATATACCATAAATCTCTAGTGTATGGCTTTTTTCCAGTCTCCTGCCTGATCACATTCTCTCCCCCCTTTTTTTCTTTCTTTCTTTCCTTTTTTTAAATCCTCTTCTTTATTTTTTCAAACACCTTCTCACCAATTCCTTTTTTAAAATTTTTTATAATTTTCATCTTTACAGTCATATTCTATCCCTTCATCATACCAACCCTTATTTTGTACATATATAAGTCTTTCTTTCTTTAAAATTTTAGGAGGCACTTTCCTCTAACAGACCAAAATACACCCAAAATCTAGTGTGTGGCATTGATCTATGCACTAGCCTGATCATATTTGATCATATTCTGGTTTTTTTTGTTCTGTTTTTGTTTGTTCTTATCTTTTTCTTTTTCTCTTTCTTTTTTCTTTCTTTTCATTTCTTTCCCCCTGGTTTCAGGTCTTTTCTGATTTGTTTAGAGTATATTTTCTGGGGACGTTGTTAACCTGTTAGCATTTTGTTCTCTCATTCATCTATTCTCCTCTGGACAAAATGACAAGATGAAAAAAATCACCTCAACAAAAAGAACAAGAGGTAGTACCGTCTGCCAGGGACCGACTCAATATGGATATTAGTGCGATGTGTGACCAAGAGTTCAGAATCATGATTTTAAAGATACTAGCTGGGCTTGAAAAAAGCATGGAAGTTATTAGAGAAACCCTTTCTGGAGAAATAAAAGAACTAAAATCTAACCAAGTCGAAATCAAAAAGGCTATTAATGAGGTGCAATAAAAAATGGGGGCACTAACTGCTAGGATAAATGAGGCAGAAGAGAGAATCAGTGATATAGAAGACCAAATGATGGAAAATAAAGAAGCTGAGAAAAAGAGAGATAAACAACTATTGGATCATGAGGGCAGAATTAGAGAGATAAGCGATACGATAAGATGAAACAACATTAGAATAATTGGGATCCCAGAAGAAGAAGAAAGAGAGAGATGGGCAGAAGGTATATTGGAGCAAATTATAGCAGAGAACCTCCCTAATGTGGGGAAGGGAACAGGCATCAAAATCCAGGAGGCACAGAGAACCCCTCTCAAAATCAATAAAAATAGGTCAACACCCCGACATCTAATAGTAAAACTTACGAGTCTCAGTGACAAAGAGAAAATCTTGAAAGTAGCTCAGGAGAAGAGATATGTAACCTATAAAGGGAGAAACATTAGATTGGCAACAGACCTATCCACGGAGACCTGGCAGGACAGAAAGGAATGGCATGATATTTTCAGAGCACTAAACGAGAAAAATATGCAGCCAAGAATACTATACCCAGCTAGGCTGTCACTGAAAATAGAAGGAGAGATAAAAAGCTTCCAGGACAAACAAAAACTAAAGGAATTTGCAAACACGAAACCAGCCCTCCAAGAAATATTGAAAGGGGTCCCCTAAGCAAAGAGAGAGCCTAAAAGCAGCATAGACCAGAAAGGAACACAGACAATGTACAGTAACAGTCACCTTACAGGCAATACAATGGCACTAAATTCATATCTTTCAATAGTTACCCTGAATGTAAATGGGCTAAATGCCCCAATCAAAAGACTCAGGCTATCAGATTGGATTAAAAAACAAGACCCATCAATATGCTGTCTGCAAGAGACTCATTTTAGACCCAAAGACACCCCCACATTGAAAGTGAGGGGGTGGAAAACCATTTACCATGCTACTGGACACCAAAAGAAAGCTGGGGTGGCAATCCTTATATCAGACAAATTAGATCTTAAAACAAAGACTGTAATAAAAGATGAGGAAGGACACTATATCCTACTTGTATCCAACAAGAAGATCTAACAATTGTAAATATCTATGCCCCGAACATGGAAGCAGCCAGTTATTTAAGGCAATTAATAACAAAAGCAAAGAAACGCATTGACAACAATACAACAATAGTCGGGGACTTTAACCCCCCCATCACTGAAATGGACAGATCATCTAAGCAAAAGATCAACAAGGAAATAAAGACTTTAAATGACACACTGGACCAAATGGACTTCACAGACATATTCAGAACATTCCATCCCAAAGCAACAGAATACACATGCTTCTCTAGTGCCCATGGAACATTCTCCAGAATAGATCACATCCTAGGTCACAAATCACGTCTCAACTTGTACCAAAAGATTGGAATTATTCCCTGCATATTTTCAGACTACAATGTTTTGAAACTATAACTCAATCACAAGAGGAAAATCAGAAAGAACTCAAATACATGGAGGCTAAAGAACATCCTACTAAAGAATGAATGGGTCAACCAGGAAATTAAAGAAGAATTTTAAAGATTCATGGAAACCAATGAAAATGAAAACACAAATGTTCAAAATCTTTGGGATGCAGCAAAGGCAGTCCTGAGAGGAAAGTATATAGCAATACAAGCCTTTCTAAAGAAACAAGAAAGGTCTCAAAAACACAGCCTAACCCTACACCTAAAAGAGCTAGAGAAAAAACAGCAAATAAAGCCTAAACCCAGCAGAAGAGAAATAATAAAGATCAGAGCAGAAATTAATGAAATAGAAACCAAAAGAACAATAGAACAGATCAACGAAACTAGGAGCTGGTTCTTTGAAAGAATTCACAAGATTGATAAACCCCTGGCCAGACTGATCAAAAAGAAAAGAGAAATGACCCAAATCAACAAAATCATGAATGCAAGAAGAGAGATCACAACCAACACCAAAGAAATACAATTATAAGAACATATTATGAGCAACTCTATGCCAGCAAATTAGATAACCTGGAAGAAATGGGTGCATTCCTAGAGATGTATCAACTACCAAAATTGAACCAGGAAGAAATAGAAAACCTGAACAGACCTATAACCACTAAGGAAATTGAAGCAGTCATCAAAAATCTCCCAACAAACAAAAGCCCAGGGCCAGATGGCTTCCCAGGGGAATTCTGCCAAACATTTAAAGAAGAAATAGTACCTATTTTTCTGAAAGTGTTCCAAAAAATAGAAATGGAAGGAAAACTTCCAAACTCATTTTATGAGGCCAGGATTACCTTGATCCCAAAACCAGGCAAAGACCCCATCAAAAAGAATTACAGACCAATATCCTTGATGAACATGGATGCAAAAATTCTCACCAAATACTAGCCGATAGGATCCAACAGTACATTAAAAGGATTATTCACCATGACTAAGTGGGATTTATCCCTGGGCTGGAGGGTTGGTTCAACATCTGCAAATCAATCAGCATGATACAATATATTAACAAAAGAAAGAACAAGAATCATAGGATCCTCTCAATAGATGCAGAAAAAGCATTTGACAAAGTACAGCATCCTTTCTTGATCAAAACTCTTCAGATTATAGGGAGAGTTTACATACCTCAATATCATAAAAGCCATCTATGAAAAACCTACAGCAAATATCATTCTCAATGGGGAAAAACTGAGAGCTTTCCCCCTAAGGTCAGGAACGCAGCAGGGATGTCCACTATCACCACTGCTCTTCAACATAGTATTAGAAGTCCTAGCCACAGCAATCAGACAACAAAAAGAAACCAAAGCATCCAAATCAGCAAAAAGGAAGCCAAACTCTTAATCTTTGCAGATGATAGGATACTTTATGTGGAAAACCCAAAAGACTCCCCCCCAAAACTGCTAGAACTCATACAGGAATTCAGTTAAGTCGCAGGATATAAAATCAATGCACAGAAATCAGTGGTATTCCTATACACCAACAACAAGACAGAAGAGAGACAAATTAAGAAGTCGATCCCATTTACAACTGCACCCAAAACCATATGATACCTAGGAATAAATCTAACCAAAGAGGCAAAGGATCTGTACTCAGAAAACTATAAAATACTCATGAAAGAAATTGAGGAAGACACAAAGAAATGGAAAAACGTTCCATGCTCATGGATTGGAAGAACAAACATTGTGAAGATGTCAATGCTACCCAGAGCAATCTACACATTCAATGCAATCCCCATCAAAATACCATCCACTTTTTTCAAAGAAATGGAACAAATAATCCTAAAATTTGTATCGAACCAGAAGAGACCCCGAATAGCCAGAGGAATGTTGAAAAAGAAAAGCAAAGCTGGCGGCATCACAATTCCGGACTTCCAGCTCTATTACAAAGCTGTCATCATCAGGACAGTATGGTACTGGCACAAAAACAGACACCTAGATCAATGGAACAGAATAGAGAGCCCAGAAATAGACCCTCAACTCTATGGTCAACTCATCTTTGACAAAGCAGGAAAGAATGTCCAATGGCAAAAAGACAGTGTCTTCAACAAAAGGTGTTGGGAAAATTGGACAGCCACCTGCAGAAGAATGAAACTGGACCATTTCCTTACACCACACACAAAAATAGACTCCAAATGGTTGAAAGACCTAAACGTGAGACAGGAGTCCATCAAAATCCTAAAGGAGAACACAGGTAGCAACCTCTTTGACCTCAGCCGCAGCAACTTCTTCCTAGAAACATCGCCAAAGGGAAGGGAAACGAGGGCAAAAATGAACTATTGGGATTTCATCAAGATAAAAAGCTTTTGCACAGCAAAGGAAACAGTCCACAAAACCAAAAGACAACCGACAGAATGGGAGAAAATCCTTGCAAATGACATATCAGATAAAGGGCTAGTATCCGCAATCTATAAAGAACTTATCAAACTCAACACCCAAAGAACAAATAATCCAATCAAGAAATGGGCAGAAGACATGAACAGACATTTTTCCAAAGAAGACATCCAAATGGCCAAGAGACACATGAAAAAGTGTTCAACATCACTCAGCATCAGGGAAATCCAAATCAAAACCTCAATGAGATACCTCCTCACACCAGTCAGAATGGCTAAAATTAACAAGTCAGGAAATAACACATGTTGGCGGGGATGTGGAGAAAGGGGAACCCTCCTACACTGTTGTTGGGAATGCAAGCTGGTGCAACCACTCTGGAAAACAGTATGGAGCTTCCTCAAGCAGTTGAAAATAGAGGTACCATACGATCCAGCAATTGCACTACTGGGTATTTACCACAAAGATACAAATGTAGGGATCCGAAGGGGTACGTGCACCCCAATGTTTATAGCAGCAATGTCCACAATAGCCAAACTGTGGAAAGAGCCAAGATGTCCATCGACAGATGAATGGATAAAGAAGAAGTGGTATATATACACAATGGAATATTATGCAGCCATCAAAAGGAATGAGATCTTGCCATTTGCAACGACGTGGATGGAACTGGAGGGTGTTATGCTGAGTGAAATAAGTCAATCAGAAAAAGACATGTATCATATGACCTCACTGATATGAAGAATTCTTAATCTCAGGAAACAAACTGAGGTTTGCTGGAGTGGGGGGGTGGGGGGGAGGAATGGGGTGGCTGGGTGATAGACATTGGGGAGGGTATGTGCTATGGTGAGCGCTGTGAATTGTGCAAGACTGTTGAATCACAGATCTGTACCTCTGAAACAAATAATGCAATATATGTTAAGGAAAAACAAAAACAGGAGGGGAAGAATGAAGGGGGGTAAATCAGAGGGGCAGAGGAACCATGAGAGTTGATGGACTCTGAAAACAAACTGAGGGTTCTAGAGGGGAGGGAGGTGGGGGATGGGTTAGCCTGGTGATGGGTATTAAAGAGGGCACGTTCTGCATGGAGCACTGGGTGTTATGCACAAACAATGAATCATGGAACACTACATCAAAAACTAATGAGGTAATGCATGGTGATTAACACAACAATAAAAAATTTAAAGGAAAGAGAAAAAAATTCAGTCAGTTACAATATGCATACATTCTGGGGATCTAATATCCATCATGGTGACTGTGTTTAATTATATGGTATTGTATACTTGAAATTTGCTAAGAGAGGCCATCTAATTAGCTTTATTATAGTAATCATTCTATAATGTATATTTATATCATATCATCACATTGGACTTCTTAAATATATACATGTTTTTGGTCAATTTACCTCAAGAAAGCTGGAAAAAATAAAGACAAATTAATAATAAATTAAAAATTATTTGACTATTTATGTTAGGGTTTATTCCTGGGCTCTATTCTGTTCCATTGGTCCATATGTCTGTCCTTAATACCAGTAAGACTACACTTTTTTTTTTTAAATTATTGTAGCTTAGAACTATGTTTTAAAATCAGGAAGTGTGAATCCTCCAATTCTGTTCTTCTTTTTCAAGATTGTTTTGTCTATTCAGCACCCCTTGTGTTCCAGATGGATTTTAGGATGGGTTTTTCTCTTACTGTATTACACACATTGTCATAATCTTTAACAAGGACTCCATTAAATCTATAAATTTCTTTGGTAGTTTGTCATCATAAAACTATTAAGTCTTCTAATCCATGAACATGGGATGTTTTTCCATTTATTTGTCTTCTTTAATTTCTTCCATCAATGTTTTTTAGTTTTCAGTGTACAGTTATCTTGTCTTAATTAAGTTCATCCATAACTATATTTTTAATACTATTGTAAATGGAATTGGTTTCTCAATTTTCTTCTCAAATTATTCATTATTAGTGTATAGAAACATAACTGATTTTGTGTATTAATTTTGTATTCTGAAATTTTGATGAATTTGTTTACTAATTGTAACATTTTTGGTGGAACTTTTGGGTTTTCTATACATCATGACATCTGCAAAAAAAGAGATAATTTTGCTTCTTTCTCTCCAATTTGGATGGCTTTTGTTTCTTTTTTTGGTTTAATTACTCTGGCTATACCTTCCAGCACTATGTTTAATAAAACTGTTGAGGGGCACTTGGTCAGTTGAGCGTCTAGCTCTTTGTTTTGGCTCAGGTCATGATATCATGCAGTGTGGGATTAAGCCCTGCAATGGGCTCTTTGCTCACTAGGGAGTCTCTTTGAAAGTTTCTCTCCCTCTGGCCTCTCCCCTCACTCATGTGCTCTCTCACTCTCTCTCTCTAAAAATAAAATAAATAAATCTTTTTAAAAATGTGTTGAATATGGGCATATCTGTACTTTTTCTGATATTAGAGGGAAAACGTTCAGTTTTTCACCATTGAGTATAATGGTTGCTGTGGGTTTTTCATATACAGACTGTATTGAGATAGTTTTCTTCTATTTTTAGTTTGTTGAGTGTTTTGACTATGAAAAGGTGCTGAATTTTGTTAAATACTTTTTATTCATTAATTGAGATAATCATGTTCTCCCCTTCCTTTATTCTGTTAATGTGGTATATTACATCAGTTGATTTTTGTAGATTGAACCATTCTTGCAATTTAGGAAAAATCACACTTGATCCTGGTGTATCAACCTTTTAATTTGCTGCTAAATTTGGTTTGCCAGTATTTTTTTGAGGATTTTTCCTTCAATATTCATAAGGGGATTAGTGTACTGTTTCCTTTCTTGTAGTTTTTTGGTCTGGTTTTGGCACCAGGGTAATGCTGGCCTCCTAAAATGGGCTTGAAAAACACTTTCCTCCTCAGTTTTGGGGAAGAATTTGAGAAGGATTGATGTTAATTCGTCTTTAAATGTTTGGTAGATTCACCAGTGAAGTTTGATTACTTATTGATTTTGATTATTTGAGTTTTGATTACTGATTCAATCTCCTTAGTAATTACAGGTCAATCAGATTTTCTGTTTGTTCATGAATCAGTCTTGGTAGGTGGTGTATTTTTAGGAAGTTGTCTGTTTCATCTTGTTTATCCAATTTGTTTACTAACCATTGTTCATTGTTGTTATGACTATGTCTTTTATAATCCTTTATAATCCTTTATATATCTGCAACATTGATAGTAATGCTCCCACTTTCATTTCTGATTTTATTCATTTGAAACTTCTCTGTTTTTATGTTCTTCCTTGCTATAGCTGAAGGTTTATCGTTTGATGACCTTTCAAAGGACCAATGGTTGGTTTTGTTGATTTTCTTCTATTTTTTTTCTATTCTCTTTTTTATGTATCTTTGCTCTGATCTTTATTATTTTTTTTCCTTCTGTTAGCTTTGGGTTTAGTCTGCACTTCTTTTTCTAGTATCTTAGTGTGTAAAGTTAAGTAGTTAATTTGAGATCTCTCTTTGTTTTTTTTTTTTAAGATTTTTATTTATTTATTTGACAGAGAGAGACACAGCGAGAGAGGGAACACAAGCAGGGAGAGTGGGAGAGGGAGAAGCAGGCTTCCCGCGGAGCAGAGAGCCCAGTGCGGGGCTCGATCCCAGGACCCTGGGATCATGACCTGAGCTGAAGGCAGACGCTTAACGACTGAGCCACCCAGGAGCCCCTCTCTTTGTTTTTAATGTGAGCATTCACAACTATAAATTTCCCTCACAGCACTGCATTAGCTGCATCTGATAAGTTTTGGTGTGTGTGTTTTGTTTTCATCTGCTTCAAGGTATTTCCTAATTTGACCCACTGGTTATTTAGTAGTGTATTGTTTAGTTTCCACTTATTTGTAAATTTTCCAGTTTTCCTTCTCTTACTGATTTCTAGTTGCCTTCCATTGTGATCAGAAAAGATACTTTGTACAATTACAACCTTATCAAATGTATTAAGACTTGTTTGTGGCCTGTCTATCCTGGACAATGTTCCATGTGGACTTGAGAAAAATGTATATTCTGCTGTTGTTGGGTGGACACATTGGGTTCAATTGACTTCTAGTGTTCTCAAATTCTCTATTTTTTAAAAACTGATCTTCTCTCTGGTTGTTCTATTCAATTGAAAGTAGGGTATTGAAGTCTTCAACTATTATTGTAGACCTCTGTATTTTTCCAAGTCTTTGGCTCATATATTTTAGAGCTTGGCACATACATATTTATAATTATTATATTTTTTTGCTGTATTGACTCTTTTATCAATATTTAATGTTCTCATATTGACTCTTTTATCAATATATGATGTTCTCCTTTGTTCATTTAACAGTTTTTGACTTAAATCTTATTTCATCAAATGTTAGTATAGTCACCTCAGCTCTCTTTTGGGTACTATATGCTCAGAATCTCCTTTTCCATCATTTCATGTTCAACCTATTTTTGTCTTTAGATCTGGAGTGAGTGTCTTATAGACTGTGTATATTTGGATCATTAAAAAAAATCCATGCTGCTAATTGATGCCTTTTAGTTAGAGAATTTAATCCATTTATTTTTAAAGTAATTACTGATAAAGAAAGACTTACTTTTGCTATTTTGCTATTTGTTTTCTATGTGTCATATAGCTTTTTTGCCCTCATTTCCTCAACTACTGCTTTCTTTTGTGTTTGGTTGGGTTTTTTTGTTTTTGTTTTTATTTTTGTTTTTTTGTAGTATCACATTTTGATTCTTTTCTCAATTCTCTGTGTAATTCTATAATTTTTTTGGTGATTATCATGGAAATTACATATAACATTCTAAAGTTAAAACAATATAATTCGAATTGTACCAACTTAACTTCAATTGCATACAAAACCTCTACCTCTATATAGCTCCTTTCCTTTCCACTTAAACTACTGATGTCACAAATTACAACTTTATACATTATATATACACTAACATCGATTTATATTTTTTTGCATTTGTCTTTTAAATTCTGAAGAGTATAAAAGGTGCAGTTACAAACCAAAATACAATAAAACCAGTTTTTACATTTGACCATGTATTTGCCTTGACTAAAGACCTTTATATCTTCATGACTTCAGGATACTGCCTAGGATCCTTTTATTTCAGCCTGGAGGACTCTCAACATTTTTTATTGTGCAGTTTGAAAGTCAATAAACTCTCTCAGTTTTTGTTTGTTTTTCTGGGAATGTCTTGATTTTTTCCCTCATTTTTGAAGGATAGTTTTGCTAAGTAAAGAATCTTTGGATGACACCTTTTTTTCCCCTCCTCTCAACACTTTTACTAGATCATCCTACTGCTTTTTAGCCCTGCAAGATTTCTTCTCTTAAGTTAGCCACTAATATTACTGAGGATCTCTCATACACAACAAGTTACTTCTCTCTTGCTGTTTTCAAGATCCTCTCTTTCGCTTTTGACACTTTGATTATAATGTGTCACATTGTGGACCTCTTTGAAATTTATCCTGCTTGGAGCTTCTTGGGTTTGGAGATTCATGTATTTAATCAAACTTAAAGTTTTGGGCCATTATTTCTTCAAATAATCTCTCTGCCCCTCCCTTCTTCTGCACCTCCCATAATTTATGCCTATGTTGTGCTGCTTCGTGGTGTCTCACATGTCTCTTTGGGTCTGTTCACTTTTCTTCATTCTTTTTTCTTTCTGTCCCTCAGACTCAGTTATTTCAATTTTCCTGTCTTATGGTCACTTATAATTTCTACTGTCTGCTCCAATGCTGTTGAGCCCCTCTAGAGATTATTGTAATTCAGTTATTCCTTTTTTTTTCAGTTCCAGAATCTTATTTCTTTTAATAATCTATCCCCCCACTGATATTTTTATTTTGTTCCTATATTGTTTTACTGATTTCCTTTAGTTGGTATTTGCTTTAGCTCTTTAACCATATATAAGAGAGCTGTTTTACTGTATTTGTTTAGAAAGTTTGCTGTCTGTGCTTCCTCAGGGATGATTTTTACCAATTAAATTTTTTGAATGAACTGTGATTTGCCGTTTTGTTGTATGCCTAATGATTTTTTTGTTGAAAATTGGGTATTTGTAAAAAAACAAAAAACAAAAACGCAGCCACTTCTCCCAGCTTTTACAGATGGTTTTGTGCCTGGTTAGTCATTCACTGAGTAGTGGGGCATGCTCTGAGCCTAGGAATCACCTGAGGTGAAATCTTGGGGTCTTCTCATGTCTTCTTTGAGCATGTGTCTTGTCTGGCCTTATAACTGGCTTTCTCATTTTCCATTGTAAACGCCTCCTTTGAATGTCTTAATTTCCCAAAAAGCCTCACGCAGATTCTCTTTGGGGCTTTACATGGTCTACTGCATGCCTTCACCTGTAATCTTTTCCTAGGTTTATGTGGGTCTATAGTCCCTCTGCAGCTTTCACAAGCAGTGGTCACCAATCTTTCCAACCCAAGATCTGAGTAAGACCAGATCTGGCAAGACACAGACCAGTTCTTCAGGCAGCCCCCAAACAGATTAAGACATTGTGAGGGTCTGCTCCCTCCAGTGAAGACTCTGCTCCTTCAAGGTCAAGAGACGACATTGTGAACTATGCTACCATCTCTTTCTGACCAAGTCCATGCCATGCAGAGAAGCCGTGGGGAAAGTTTGAGTAAGAACCACAAAATTTTCCTATCATTTTGAATGTGGGTTGTTCCTTACTGAGCATTTGCTTAGTTGCTGTAGACTTTTTACTATTTCCCAGAGCTCCTATAAGGTTAGGTCAGCCAGTTTCTACTTTTTGTTTGTTTGTTGGTTTGTCTGCCATCTTATGTTTCTTTTGGGGGAAACAAGGGCTTGAAACTTCCGAATTTACCATTTTGCTGACATCAATCCATTTTCTACATTTTAAATGAGAATATCTAGTACAGTTATCCAATCCATGTCTTACCATTGTATGCTGGGCATTTGAGAGCAAATAACACCTTTTTAGTTTACCAACCTCCAAATCAAGAGTATTGTATCAAGGAACCTCATACACATCCTGACCTGATTCAAATGATGAGATTTAAATTTGGAACTGCTGCCATAATGAAATGAGTTGCTTGAAAGAAGAGTACATGTGTTTTGCATGTGGGAGACACATGAAAGGTCACTGTCAGAGGATATACTATGGTAGATCATTTTCAAAGATGGCCAACAACTCCCCCTCCAAAAACACATGTTCTTTCTTGCACATACATACTCACCCTTCCATCTAGAGGTGGAGTGCATTTCCCCTTCCCTTGATCTGAGATGGTCTTGTAACTTGTAAATAATGGAATGCAGTTGAAATGGTGCTCTTGAACTACCAAGCCAAGCCTTTAGAAGATCTTCTATCTTCCACTTTCAACTCTAATTAGCTGTCATGTAAAGGATCTTAGGTTAAGTCACTGAATTTTGATAGACCACATGGAGACACAGGCTACATACAGTAGCACAAGGCTCCCCAGCTGAGCCTCAGCTAAATGCATGTTATGTCTACACTGTGTGTGCAAAGAGCCACCCAGCTGAGCCCAGCTAGCACTATGTATTAGCTTTCCCCTGAGCCCTGACCAAACTGAAGAATCATAAGCAAACAAAACTGGTTGTTGTTTGGGCACTAAGATTTTTGGGGGGTGGGAAATAGGATGGTTATGCAGCATTGCCACATTATTTATCTGAGAAAACTAACATTTTCAGGAACAGTTTAGACTAAAATATTTTCATCTATGTGGCTGACTTCAAAAAAACTAGCCCCTGTTTTAAACGAGACCCCTATATATCATGTCTTTTTCTTGTTAAATCTACATGCTAGAGAGAAAAGGGCATACATACATTTTGGGGAATCAAAATTTGGGGCATTAAATTCTACTTCTACCATTTATGTTATGAGGCCATATTAAGTGATTTCACCTTTCTGACTCAAGGTATACTACTCTGTAAACTAAAGATAATACCCCTGACATGGGTCTTTGGGAGGATGAGATATGCTGATATGTGGAGTTGGGTCCATCTGTATATCTACACAACTTACACAATGGCACACAGTGATGTTATTGTATAAGACATGAAGCTCAGCTCTGGGCACATGGTGGGCATGTGGACGGTGGTAATTAGAGGAGCCCTCTATAAGATAAGATAAGAGGGGTATTCTTAGACACTGAAATGGAAACAGCCCTCAAACAAAGGAATCTGTCATAGTAAATGGATGTTTGGGTTATTAAGTTAATTCAACTGATAATATGAGTTTATACTTGTAAAGGGATTAACAGTGCTTGTCCACAGAGTAAGCATTAAATAAATGTTAACTAATATTGTTGTTTTTGCCTTTATCACATGGATGAGGGATTTCATCTAATATCCTTCTGATCACACCAGGAGAAAGTGTTTATGTCAAGTCTTGTGTTTGGTCCTGGTCCCCTCATGCTGGTAAAACCTTTTTGGAACTTGTCTTTTCCCCACGAGGGCAAGTAATAACACTACAATCTGTATCCCGTGCTCAACAGATGCATCTATTTCATTTTGACATCCTCGATTAGCCATGCTTCCTCCCTACTGTAGACATGTTTGCTCTTCAGCATAATTGAGTGGCTTCATTATTATTAATATTTTCTAAAGAACATAAACTTGGAGAAATGCTTGATTGCTAAAACTAAAATTCTCCAAGGAATGTTCTATTTCTTATCTTTCTTCCCTTCCCTTCCTCTCTTTTCACTAATTTGATAACCTGCCATGTTCCAAGGAGTCTTTGGACAACAGAGTATTTTCCAGTTTGCGTTACATTAATTTAGTCAGTTATTTCTTTGTTCAGGCATTTTTTGAGTGTTAATGTGCTGAGATGTGAGTTTTGACCTGGAGGGTTTCATCCAAAGTCTTTAGGACACACTTGATGTCACCGTTTGGCTCTGGGGTCAGAGTTCCACATGTCTGAAGTGTCCCACCAAATAGCCTTCTGCTATGTGATCTGGATCCCTTGTATGTCTGACCAAACTTCTGGGCTAACTGACAGGGTTAGTTCTCTAACACTGCTTAACAGATCACCCTAATACTCAGTAACTTAAAACAACAACAATCATTTGTTATTTCTCACAGTTTCCTCAGGATAGAAGTTCAAAAGCAGCGTGATTGGGTTCTGATTTGGGAATCTCTCACGAGGTTACTGTTCGATATCAGCTGGGGCTGCCATCATCTGAAGGTCTGACGGGGGCCGGCAGCCCCACTTTCAAGGTGGCTCACTCATGTGACTGCAAGTTGGGCCCAGTCATTTGTAGGAGGTCTCAGTTACTTCTCAGTGCCACCTGGGCCTTCCTACAAGGTTTCTTGAGTCTCCTAACAACATGGGGGCTGGCTTATCTCAGAACAAAGGATCCACGAGAGCAAGGCAGAGGCTTCAATGCACGTTCTGACTCAGCCTAAGAAATCAAAACATCACTTCCCCCCAGTTCTGCTGCTCACATCAGCAGGCCCGTAAGGAGACTACACAGAGGAGAGAATACCAGAAAACACTAAATTATTGGAAACCCTACTGAAGGCTGACCACCACACCATCACCATGATTCACTGAGTTCTCTGCAGAGGGTGAAAATCTAAAATTCTGACCACCCAAACTACATATTTCAGGAAAAAGTCTCTCTTATACTTTTTAAAAAAAATTTTTTTTATTTATTTGAGAGAGAGAAGCAGAGGGCGAAGGAGACTCCCCACTGAGCAAGGAGCCCAACACGGGGCTCGATCCTACGCTGGGATCGTGACCTGAGCCGAAGGCAGATGCTTAACCATCTGAGCCACCCAGGCGCCCCTGTCCTATACTCTATGAAAGTGCCTTTCTCTTTCACTTTCCCCAAAGCTGTTATTTCTAACCAATGGTTCTAAAATTGATGATTTTATTTAATAACTTCTCATATTTTAGAAGGAAGGAGGGAGGAAAAGGAGTAAGAAGGAAGGGAGGTAAAATCCTACGTAAGATTTTTGATCTTTTTTCTTAAAGTGTTCTGGAGTTCCAGTTGTCACACTGAAGATAATGTTTTCTAGTATCACATTTTGAAGGATCTGGCAACATGAATGATTTTCAAACTTCCATTTCTTCCTCTACTGAGTGTATTAACTTGTTTTGTGTTTTTTTGACAAGCTCTCATACTGACTTCATAATGTGAAAAGTGCTATTTTTACAAATACGGATTTCTAAGTTCATATCTCCTCCGTGTATTTGGAGAGGATGTAGTATTTCGCATGGAACAGAGAGAATGTGTAACAGTTAGGATTTTTGCTAGCATTTGCCCCGCGGATACACTGTTTTGGGAAAAAAAGCATATATTTGCCTTTTAAAACAAAGCTCTACATTGATGCTCCTGCCCACAATCTGACTTTCTTTTAGCTAAACTTGGCTGTTTTTTCTCTAAGTCATAGAGACACAGGCCTCCTCATAAAGCACATAGATGTTTTTAGGCAAGATAATCTAAGGGGTGGGAGCTCAGGCTCTGGTATTTGAACCTGGATGTGAATCCTGGTTCTGCCAGTTATGAACTGAGGGAGCATTTGGCAGATTATTTATTTTTATTATTTATTTTTTTTAGAGAGGGAGAGAGAGACAGGGGGTAGGGGCAGAGGGAGAGGGAAAGAGAGAATCTTAAGCAGACTTCATGCCCAGCATGGAGCCTGACTCAGGGCTCGATCTCATGACCCCGAGGTCATGACCTGAGCCGAAATCAAGAGTTGGATGCTTAACCGACGGAGCCACCCAGACACCCCAGATTATTTAAATTTTCTAAGATTTAATTCCTTATCTATAAAATGAGGATAAGAATAGCACCAGCTTTGTAAGTGTTGCTAGTTCAACATCGGTCCTCTCAGCCATACTCAAAAACTGGTTTTGAAGTGGAGTATAAAACAGCAATGTCATTGTGCTGATGTGTGGAGTGGGATAGTATAGGCTGAAGTGCTTTGGAAAGCTCAGACCACTCTGACAATATTCTGAAAACCTACTTACATGGATTCTTCCAGCAGATGAATTCAGGCAATAGCTATGCTGGGAAAACACCCCATTTGTGACCCTAGTAGATATATACAGTTCAAAATAGCATAGATAAACTTCATCTTAGATATAATTCAAACTTTTTAAACATTAAATTCAGTATTGAATGGAAATCAGGCTTCATTTTTGCAAGAAATATTAGGTCTCTGTCTTTGATGTCTTCATAGATCTGGGGTTAATGTATGGTGGTGGGGTCCTCTTTTGATGGAACACTTTGCCAACTAAAAAATGGGAGGATGTGAATCTCAACAAGATAAATATTTTTTAATGTCTAAAATATACACAATTTCTATGCTAATAATGTATTCTATATATTAAGAATATAAAAGATAAAAAGTTGTATATAATGAATAAATAAAAAATAGTGGTAGCCAGTTTTTCTTTAAAGATTCCAATGCATGATTTTGTCTACTTGATGGGATGTGCACATCCCACTTTGGAGATTGCTGTTTACTTATAATTGAACAAGAATAAATGGTCAGTGAAAACAGCAACATGGTACCACTACACACCTGTTAGAATGGCTAAAATTCAAAATGCTGACGACGTGAAATACTGGACAGGATGTGGAGCAACAGGAACTCTGATTCATTGCTGGTGGGAATGCAAAATGGTACAGCCACTTTGGAAGACAGTTTCAGAGTTTTTCACAAAACTAAACATAGCTTTACCATATGCTCGGCAATCATGCGACTAGGTATTTACTCCAATGAGGTGAAAACCTATCTCCACACAAATGCCTACATGTGAATGTTTGTAGCACTTTATTCAAAACTGCTCAAACCTGGAAGCAACCAAGATGTCCTTTGATTAAGTGAAGAGAGAAATAATCTGTGGTAATCCATACAATGGAATATTATTGAGCTATAAAAAATGAGCTGTCAAGGCATGAAAAACATGATGAAACTTAAATGCATTTGCTAAGTGAAGGAAGAGGCTGCATACTCTGTGATTTCAACTATATGATATTCTAGAAAAGGCAAAACAGAAGAGACGGTAAAAAATCAGTGGTTGGTCAGGGGTTCAGATAGGAGCAGGAGGGAAGGTGAGTGTAGGAATGAGTAGGGAGAGCACAGGGCATTTTGAGAGCATTTAATCTATTCTGAATGATACCATAATGTTGGATACAGGATTTGCACGTTTGTCAAATCCCATAGAATGTACAAGGCAAAGAATGAATTCTAAACTATGGACTTTACTTAATAACAATGTATCAATAGTGGTTCGCCATGATAACAAATTTAACACAGGAATGCAATGTGTTAATAACAGGAGAAACTGGGTGGGGAAAAGAGAGAGAATATGAGAACCCTGTACTTTCTGTGTGGTTTTTTTTTTTTTTTTTGAAACCTAAAACTGCTCTAAAAAAATCAAACCTATTTGAAAAGCATAGACTCTTAAAAAAAATAGTTGTTTGACTGGGTTTGACTCCTGTGTCTATGTGAGAATGCTGGCAGACACCAGGTCAACGTTCTGGTGTAACATACTTGCCACATGATAAGGAAAGGATTATGTTTTCTAAACATTCTATTCCAGGTAAAAGATTGGGTTCCATTTCTGGAAAGACTTGTGACTTGACAGAACACCAAATTTGAATCTATGTTCCAATACTTATAGGCACGTGACCATGAGAAACTTGCTTAACTGTTGTCTTAGTTTCCTCATCTGTAAAATGGAGATAATTGTGTGATATCTGCCCCCGTAAGGTTGGTATAAGGATTAAATAGAGGAGGCATATATAAAAGACTAGTCAGCAGTAGGCACCAATAATGACAGGTTTTTTTTAAAGATTTTATTTATTTATTTGAGAGAGAGCGAGAACGCAGGGGGGTGGGGCGGAGAGAGAGGGAGAGAGAGTCTCAAGCAGACTCTGCGCTGAGTGCAAAGCCTGGTGTGGGGCTCGATCTTACAACCCTGGGATCACGACCTGAGCTGAAACCAAGAGTCGGCCGCTTAAGTGACTGCACCACCCAGGCGCCCTTGAATGATAGTATTTGTAGGGCAAACTGAGTAACTGTGTTCTGAGAATCATCATTACATATTCTACCTAGGCTTATACTTCATTGAAAATAAGAACCATGATGTCTATTAAAAATTCTCTCAATGACGCTCAACTTTACTGAAGCATAGGAAATAACTGGGAACCGTAATAGTTCCAAGAAATGAACTAAAATGCGGCTAACGTAAATAAAAAGGAGTTACCTACTGGCTTTTCCCAATTAATTAGCATATGCCCATTCAATTATTCATACCTTAGGGAACTCATTTAGGCAATCAGGTACCCATAAATATTCATCTTATTTACCTCAGTGTCTCTGTCATTAGGATTGGAGACTGGCAGTGTTTTCTCAATATATTTCACAACTGGTTGCTTTGAAAAAAATTACCTGGGACTAAATTCCTATGTCATTAATGGTGAAAATGATCCGCCACATGAATGCTGAATTCACAAAGGGCTGCTCCAGGCTTGTGGTCGTCCCCGGGCCTGAGGACTCCATCATCTCCTTGAGGCAGCTCAGTGGGCTGTGCCGACTGCCGAGGTGCCATTCTGACCTTTGGCCACTAGCATGTGCTCTTGAATAGTTTTTCATGGCAGTCAGGCCCTGGGCCCACAGGAACTGAGAGGCTACACCTCTGGTTCTAATTTGTGGAAGAGGCAGAAAGAATGTGATTCATAAGGGTGAAAGCATGGTGTCACCTATGCAGACATAATCTCCTAGGAGTAGACCCTTCGAGATACCAAGGTTGGCCCAGATGGCATTCACAGAGGATAGTGTGCCATCAGGATGGGCCACCTCATGGGCGGTACCCGGTGCAACATGAAAATGCAGGGCCCCCTGTTCAAAAAATTAAGTTTTGAAACAGCAACAGTGGGGCTTTTCCAAGTGCAAGGTCCTGTGCCACTGTACGCGTTGCACACCTTTAAAGCCGGCCCCCTGTGTGCTACCCACTCATTACCTCTCGCTAATTGCCCAGCCTCAGACAATAAAACAGGGACCATGACCCTTCCCCGTTATTAGGAAACCAGTTCACCATATAAATAGTATTTCTTGAATGCTTCTCAAAGCTAGCTCTCTGACATTATCTCCAACCCTTAAAACTTTTCTATTTCCAATCATTTTATTTACCTTTAAGGATTAAGCTCTCCTTGCAGGCCCTCTACCCGCCTTTTACCAGTGATAGGAAACACCGCAATTTTTTTTTTCTTTTTTAACAGAGCAAATTACAAGTGTTGCTTCCCACCTCTTGCCCTCTAGGCTGCAGACAAAAGCTCTTTTCATTGTGTCAAAGGGATACAGTCAGGCGAACAGTATAAACTAGCAGGACGATTTAGTTCCGAAAGAGAAGCCTAGTCTAAACTTTTTTGATCCGCACTTGAAATAAATCAAGATGGTGCGGGACGGGTCATGAAAGACCCTTTGAGAAGGGAAGGTCTTCGGAATACGGAGCGGGGCCAAGTTTCTCCTTAACTTTTCTGCCCACAAATTGTGTAAAAACTAGGGGCAGGGTGGAGAGGGGGGTGGGTATCACGGACCGGCCTCTTGAAAGTCTTTTCTTGCTTAATGGTAAGGAAACAATCCCAGAATGTCCCCACCTTTGGAAAGGAAGGCTCCTTTTGTTGGAAGCTTAGCAAAGCGACTTTGGTTGCCATGAGGACACAATTAGTACGTAGGCGCAGTTTAGGCTGGGCGCCTCTTGGAAGCCAGGCCCCCGTGCAGCCAACAAACAGCATGAGTGGTCCAGGTTTCCCAAAGCTCGGCTGCTCATTAGAGCCATCAGTTAACCCCCTGCCCCTGCCCATTGCCTACTTATTGTAATTAATTTTATGGCCCCTTTAAAAAAAGAGAGCGAAAAGAAAAGAGAGATCGCTACATTTTCTGCTACATTGCACAAGCAATTGAAAGTTGCAGGGAAAGAAGAAAAAAAAAAAATCCAAGCACCAAATGTTTAGCAGGCTTTTCTTCTATTTTAAATGAGCAACCTATTTAAATCAATTATCAGCTCAAAATGAGCAGACTGATCTAATTAGTCTTGGCCCCTGGTGGGTTAATGAATGAAAGGGAGGTGCTGGGTAGACGTGGGCTTTCTCTGGAGTCTTTGGAAACTGACCACACTAACACAGACCCTCTCTGGGTTGCTAAGTCTTATCAAGCAGAATTATAGAAAGAAATAAAGACGCGCGCGCGCGCACACACACACACACACACACACACAGTGTAGAATAACAGAATGAGAGGAATGGGGGAGAATTATGAGTTCCATCAACAGAATGACTAAGCATTGCATGGCATATTTTCAGCTTGTGTTTTACCAGGCAGTGATCATTACCGCTTGATAAGTAGTTCAGAATTGTAAATAAATCAATTCGTGTTTTCTTTAAGCATGTTTGAAATGGAACAACGTATTGACTTCAGGAGAAAACATGCTGGTGAATGATGATAGCACAAGCCCTGAATCTTGGCACATAGAACCTCCTCCCCCTTCCCGCCCTGGTCGTGTCTTACCCTTTATTTAATCATAATGGCCCCTGGATATTAATATATGGTTAATTAAAGAACCAATATAAGGAAGCAGGAGTGGAAAATAGGATGAACAGTAAGTTTGTGAGTGTTGGTAAAATCTCAACTTTCTTAGGATATTTTTTTTTTTTTTTTTTGGTCTCGCTTTAATACATCTCTTTGAGTATTCCACCACGAAAGAAAGTAGATATTTGCTTTTTGGGTTATGACATTTCTTACCCCAAATGTTAACTCTCTGGTAAATGTTACAAGTGTTTACAGTTTGGGGATTTGATGTCTGTTACCTTGTGGATTCCTCTTATCTAATGGAAATGACATGGGCTTGGAGGTCCAGCAGACCAGCTCTGCTTCTGAAGTGCATGACCTGAGGTAACTTCCTTTCTCTAAACCTCCATTTTCTCATCTTTAATATGGGGACAATCCCACTCAGTTGTTCTGAGAATCGAGATGGTGCGTGTCGAGTGGCCACCATCTAGTGCCCTTTCTCCTTCCTCACTCAGAAAGGCACACCCAACGGTGTTTGGGCAAAGGGCAGAAGTGCCCTTGTGTTTTTCAAAAGAATGCAAGAGGGTATGAATTTTTCTGCACGGAGTTTCACCCGAATGAGGTCATTTTTTTTTCAAGACCCTCCTTGAAGGAATGAGAAAAATGAGTCTCCGGTAACCAAGGTCTTGCCTCCAGTTGAGGGTGGGGAATAAACAGGGAGACTCCATAAATGTCCCAGCTCCTCTAAAGATGTAGCCAACAGGTGTTTCTAGGTTAGAAAAACATCAGTGAAAAACTGAAAAGAATCACCATTGTCATTAGGGTTTCAGGAGGCCAATCATGGGGTGGGGTGGGGGATGGGAGAACTTGGGTGAGGTTATTCAGACCGCCTGAGCCGAGCCTGTGATGGAAGTGAAGACCTTCTGGAAACACTCCAAGACATGGTACCGGCTATGGAAGAACCATTCTCCATAACTCCTCCACCCAGTCTTCCTCCTTCCCCACCAGATTTTATTTTATCTGGGGCAGAGAGATTTGGGAAACACTGGATCATCTTTGAATGACAAAATTAGTACGGGTATGTTGGCTTTTATGGTAAGATGTTTCTTGCTGCAAGACAGCTATATCCTTAAAGACATTTCTAAGAACTTAGTCTTTAATCAATAAAATGTCCAGAAACATTGGCCTTTACAGAAAGCAAAATCCTATTGTTTTATGACTGCTTGGGGAGATCGTGGTTTTTTTTTTTTACCAAGCACTCTATTTCACCAAAGAGGGAAATACCGTTCACCTTATCATCCATTGTTTTAGGCTGGAACATCTCATGGAGTTACACCATGCCTCATTGCAGATGAAAATGGGAGATTCCGAAAGATGAGGGAGAACTTTGCAGAATCTCATGTGAACTGGAATTTGGCTTTGTGGGGCAAAGAGTGGGCGTGGGAGCATTCAGGAGTACACATAAAGGAATGCTGGAAATAATTTGCTATTTTTAGAGACACAGAAAGACAGAGAAAAAAGGGAAGAAAAATCTTTTGCAGCCCGGGAATGCAAACTTTGTAGTCCATCATAGTTTCAACACGGGTTCTTACAATGATTTATTCAATTAACCTCTTGCCTGTAAGCCCCCATCTTTAAATAAGCAGAATCTGAGAACAACAATTATAACTTTGCTAACGAGAAGCTGGGTAAGTATTAAGTGTTTAAAAATCCCACTATTGGAGCCTGGTAATTTTTAAACATATAATTACCTCTTTTATTATACTTTGATGAGATTAAAATTAATGCATTATTAAGTCATGATATGTTCAACCATCTAGACCTCTGTACAGACACAGATAGTAGCTCCCTTTTTCCCTTCCCCAGGTCTAAGTTAATTAAATTCCCTTTAATTATAATTTACTAAAAAGCTTCACTTTTGCCACTATTATGTCTTTTGAACTTTGAAATTTGAAAAAAAAAAAAGGACCTTAAAATGGTCTTTTACAGGAGAAATGAACTGTCAGCGAATTCAGGCAAAATTAATTATTTCAGCTTGATAAACCTTTTCATCTATTTGACTCCTTATACAGAAAAGCCAATTAATAATGTCAAACATGCTTTGCCTCCAGGGACCTGCAAGTTCTAATGAGTCTGTTTACTGTGGAGTGGCTAGCAGAATGAGCTTCATGTAGAAATTTTCTAATCGCGCCACACCTGTCAAGCTCAGTCTCATTATCTGTGTACCAAGGGCAAACCTCATTTTGTCAGTAGCGGTTTTCGAAGAACTAACAGATGCCTGGGGGAACATACAGGACTGTCCGCCAGTAGATGAGTCACTTAATTACCAATCAGAGCAGCCAGGGTGAATGCCTAATGCTCCTTAGTCCCCGACCTTCTTCATCCCAACTGCATGCGCCCGTGTTATCAGAGACCCGGAGCCTGGGTCCTTCTCTGCGTCCAGTGTTCGTCTACTAGGACACCTTTCTCCTGAGGTGATTGATGAAGCGCCTCCGGAAACAGTGATTAATCAAATGTGTATTGTACCATGAGTGGGCCAGTCGGGGGGCGGGGGGGGGCTCGGGATCCACCTGCCGGCTAGCTGATAATTGTTTGATTGGTGCAGGGGGGAGCCTGTAGAGGAGGGGATGGGCACAGCCACCCCTAAAAGAGACCACACGTCCCTTCCCGCCATCCATTTGCCTCTTTGACTTGGAGGAAGCCCCAGTGTAGAGATATTTGAAGGCGTTCTGGAAAGCCTGCGGTACTCCAGGGCAGAGCTTCTCAAGCTTTGATGCCACGGCATCACCTGAGGATCTTGTTCAAGCCAGCTTCTGAATCAGTGGGTCTGGGCCTGAGATGCTGCATTTCTGATGAGCTGATGCTGATGCTGCAGGGGTGTGGACCGTATCCTAGGGCCAGAGTGGAAACCAGCAGTCTTGGACAAGCTGCCACGCTGCTCTGAAACTTAGATCCCCACCTCTCTAAAATAGTACGGAAGGCTCAATTCCTCCCGATTGCCTTTAGAGTAACAGACAGGCTCCGTTGTGTGCACTCTGTGATCTAGGCTCTGCCCAGCTTCTCCAACTCGCTTTGCCTCAGTCCCCTTCTTGCAGCCTCTTGGAGCTCCCGGTGAACATATGCTGCCTGAGCCATGCTCTCCCACTGTCTTGCTTGGCCAGTTCCCCCCATTTCTCTTCAAGACTCTCTTCAGGCATTGCCTCTGACAGAGTGCCTTCCTTGACTTTCCTCCCCTAAGCCCCAGACCATCTTAGCGGGCCCTCCTTTGTGCTTTTATTGACTTCCTAGAAGCTCGTGTTAAGCTATGGCATCATGAACCACTTCCTCACTCACCTCTATCACTAAGTTGGGAGCTCACAGAGGGAAATTATATCTTTAGCCTGTTGCTCCACCCCGCCCCCATTTCCAGAATCTGCTTTCTTTTCCCGAATGCCACTTCTTCTTCTTTAATCACAAGCACTCATAGTTCCTGGACTATTATAGCCACTTTCTCCTTACTGGTTTCTCTGATTCCAGGACCTCTCCTGTCTCATCCATCCTTAACGCTGCCAGCAGAACTATGACCTAAAGTGAACTATGCTTATGTCGAACACCATCCCCTGCCCCCAGCACCTCGAAAGCTTAAAAGGGCCAGTTTCCCCGTCCCTGAGAATGGATCATACGGCTGTCAACTCTGAGTTCTGAAGATCAACACGCTTCTTCATTCTCTTGTTTGAAGAGACTTTGCCTTGGCTGGGTCCGGATCCACAAATCTCAAGGTGAATGTCTAATGTTGCACTGTGCCGGGGAAGGACTGAGATTTGAAAAGCAGGCTAAGGGGCAGTGAGACTCAAGGCTTAGCTGTTGAAGAGCCCTGAATACAAAATGGAAGTCTGCCATTAATGGGCATCTGTTTTGTTCTGGCTCAGTTTCTCATTTTGTAAAAATGAGGGACAATCTCTACCTGGTTTATCATGGTAAGGATTAGAGATAAAATTTAATGAATGGTGGATATTTATTACTATTTACTGAAATCATTGTGAAAGGGCTTTGACATTCGATGAGTGCCATCCACCGGCAAGGCATCCGTACTAGGACTTTTCAATTTATTCACAAATTTTTTCCTGTGTCTTCTCTGAGCAAAGCAGTGTCACTGAGCCATGAACTCAAGGTCTAAAAGAAATCAGACAGGTCACATAAAATCAGGCAGTGGGCTTTGAGGAAATCAAATATAGTTAACCTCTACTTTCATTAGCTTTATTTCCCCAGGAAAACTGTGTTCCTGGGGAAATCTCAAAGTGTATCCGATTCAGCCAGAGCCTTCTAATTTCTTAGCCCAGGGAGCAAAAGGAAGCTGGAAAATGGAGCCTGATTAATTCTGTCAACACTCTACTAGATTGCTTTCTATGCTGCCCTCCTGTTGAATGGTGGGCAGAGAGATGGCTGGATGCCAAGGGACTCTTGTGTCCTGTGTGTATGCTTCAACCAAGCTGACATTGTTGTATCTCCCTTAGACCTTTAGACTGTTGGCCACCATAAAATATCCCCAGGTACTTGGCAATGATTAAAAAAAAAGTTTTGAGCAGCATTTCACATTGTCCTCTTTCAATAAGTGGAAAGCCTTCATCCATTCTTAAGTATGATATTTTCCCATATAGATGTCTGTTTGTTTACTAAAGAGGGCATCTCTAATTTTATAATGACAGTCAAAAGGGAATTGGGTCTTGATATGGAGAATAGTCCCGTTAGAGCTGTGTCTTTGGGGCCGGGGATTTTCATCCTGTGTTCTGGGAAGCCCTAGGGTTTCCAAGGAAATGCCTTGAGGCAGGTGGAGTCATAGGTTTCCCCCATCTGAGTTTCGTCAGGTCTGCTTGTATCTGTTTGATATGTTGGTGTTTCCTGAACATTTTATTTGAAAAAGAGCACAGAGGCTTTTAAAAATGCTGGAAACCATTGTTCTAGTTCAAATTTCAGTGCTAACAGGGATGTTCAGATCATGTCGTTTTAGGGTCCTTATCCCTCAATACCACATACTTGCTTATCACAGCCAGGATTGTTCATCGTGGCCTGTCACACAGAACTTTCACCTGTATTCCACCAATAGTCTCCTCATTACACCCAAAGAGCTTTACCCCTTACAAAAATAGTGACAGAGAGTCCACAGTTTATTATGCTGACATCATTACTGATAAATAGCTACCAGGGAGGCCATCCACCTGATCTCCTCCTCCACGAGAGTAGAATGTGTGTAGAAGAGATGCACGGCCCATTTTACTCATATCAGGGGCAGCCAAGAAAGTTCTTTGGGATTCCAATGATTCCTATGATCTTTTGGGATCGCCAAATGTCCTTCTACATTTTAAAGGAGAACTCATCTGTAGGGTCACAAGTATTGGGCATCTTCAGATTGCTTCTGTTGACTTTATTTACACCTAGAACATTGGACTTTCTGTGACTATGGAAAAAAAAAATCCCCCTTTGTATAGTAGAAAACCACAGATTTCAGAGTCCGACAGAAACAGTTTTTGATTTTGTTCTACCATTTATTGGAAAGATACATTAGGTAAGCTAGGCATTCCTAATGCTCCATCTCCCTTTGTATTTCTGGGAAAGCAGAGCCCTCTTCATCTTGTGCCATCAAACGCACCTAATGATTGAGAGCCAGCTCATGTTATAAAGGTATTTTCAGCCAGTCTGAAATGCAGGCGGGTCTTATAGGAAAAAGTGTCTCAAAGTAGATTTTGATTCAATTCAATGCAATTCACTGTTTATCTGCTAAGCACCTGTTAGGTCAAGCACGCCCCATGATACAGTGAGGGCTACTTTCAGAGGTGAGTCAAACACACATCTTGGAGCAGAGAGATGCAGCCCACAGCCAAGCTGGGGTAAGGGCTACAGTTGGAATTATAACTCTATCATCATAAATGACTGACTTCACATTCTGTAGACCCTCACTAAGATTGGGATGTTTCCTCTTATTTCTGTCATTAAAGTAAACAAGCAAAACATATTATATAAGTCTTTTAAAACCTTGTTAAGAGTTGAAATTTTTATCTTTTATCCCCCAAACTAACAGGTAAAATCTGAGATTCGGATATTTAGATGTTTTTCGATATTAGATTTAGATATTATCATATACATTTAGATATCATCATTCAGATGGTAGCCAAATCCATGAGAACATTTGAGAAGGAAGGGGGGAAGGGGATCCTACACCTTGCTTCATTTTACAGTGAAGAAACCCAGGTCCTGAGATCAGGAGGGCTTCATGGAAGGTCATATCTCTTGTCCCCCAGGCCACAGCATGTTTTATGTCACACAGGTGTCAACTCAAAGGACACCACCTCATGCCTCCTGATGGCCCCTCCTGGGCAGGTTGGCACAAATTCCATATTCATGTATCCTTTAAGTCTACTTTCTTTTAGTAAGTCCGAAGCTTTCCCCACTTTTTCGAAGAATGTAGATCTCACCCTTCAGAGCTTTCTCATTGCATGACTGAGTCTGTCCGAGTCTTCTGGCAAAGCCTGGGAGCACCTCTAAGCCCCACAGAGCTCTGTGGTTAGAAAGAGCTGGTGGGAGTTACTGCTGATTTCCTGCTGCAGAGTCAGTTTTGTGACCTCCCAAACCTCCTTTGATCAAAGCAACCAGAAGGGCTAGAGGCAGATGGTTCACAAGCTCAGTAGTGGAGAAACTCTGCTCAGGGACGCCACAGTGAATGGTATTTAACTACAGCATCTTGTTACCTTACTAAGAGAGAACTAGAATGCTCACACTCATTCTCTGGGCTAGGACTCTTCATGAAATATGCCTCCAGAGAAGACCGCAGTGCTGCGTTTCCTGGGGAGCCATCATTTGCTCAACGTCTTCATTTTGATGTGCTAACAGTCCCTACTGAAGACCATAAGTATCCAGTCAATAAACAAACTACAACTTAGCCTATTTTTGACAAGTGCAAAGTTTTGAAAATTAGCCTGGGAAAGCGTATCATGAAAGTATAGACCATATTAATTTAACTACTTAGCTTTTCATGGGCTTGACACTTTGCTAAACTATAAGGATTAAGAAGTGAGAAAGTTATGGGACTTTATTCCTAAGGAAGTCATGATGCAGCAAAGAAGACCTATAAGGAAACACAGACTTGCACTCCAGGCTGGTGACTGAAGTAATAGGATGAGGTACAGAAGTGCTGGCATAAATATAGCAGAGAAAACTTCAGACAGATGGTAAGAACTGAATGAGATTTCTAAGTGTTGAGTGAGTGTTCTCTCGGGGCAATTTCAGACAAAGGGAATATCCTGGGAACTCTCACCTAGGCCTCCAACTAGACATTTTATTCCCAAGACCCCATGAGGTCAGTTGGTTATTGAAGACCTTAAGGTAATATCATAATGTTAAAGAGAAGACTCCGGACCCAACTGCCTAAATTTGGACCAGTACCAATTCTCAGCTAAGTGATCCTATGTAAGTACTTACCTCACCTATAAAATGGGTGTAGTAACAGTAACTTCCTTGTAGATGGTTATGAAGAATACATGGTAGAAATAATCCATATTAGTTGCTTAAGACCAACGCATGGCATGTGGTGTTTAGTATATATTACTTCTGTGGTTTCGTTTGTCCCTTCCGTATCCAAATAGCTTCATTATTTGTTTGCCACAGTGCCTATTACCGGAACTGACAGTGTGTTAAACAACGGAGACCAATCCTCTCCCTAGCAAAAAGGCATTATTAGTTCATTGGCCCGGATATAGCCAGAGATGGCCTGATCACGTAGTGATGCTTGCCATGGGTATGAGAGGACAGGTGGGAGCATATGGTTCTTGGGTGTCATCCTTTTTCTGTAAGCCTTTAGGAGGCAAGGTCCAGAATAAGGAAGTCTCCACAGTGTGGGTGTTGGAGAAGGGCGCTGAGGTGGCCAGGGGAGAGGGGGTTTGTGAGAAGAGGGAGAAGGTAAGGGACTAGGAGGAGCAGGAAGGAAGGAGTCATGAGGCTGGGTTGGGAAGGATGTCAGGCAAGGGGATGGCATTCAGAACGCCAGATCCACAAATCTTGGAAGGATTTACAAGCCAGGGTGGTGGCACCCAAGGAAGGAATTACCGGTTTGTTTACGGGTGATATGAACAGTGCTTCAGCCAAAGTACTGGACGTGTCAGGTGATGTGTCAGGTGATGTCATGCTTCATTCATTTATTTACTGAGCTCCTTGTGGGAGTTTCCTCTTCAGCATTTTTTTTTCAATTTACAAAATTAGATTAGACTACACAGACTTTTTTAAACTGTTTTTTATCCTCTCATGTATCATAAGCACTTTTTATTGTTGTTCATTCTCCTCCACAGCGAAGTTTTAATGGTTGCAAGGGCATTCCATTTTTTGATTGTATCGTAATGTATTTAATGAGGCTTTATTATTGTACATTTATGTTGTTCCCAAATTTTCTCTATTATAATCATGCAGTAAATATCCTTGAAGACAAATCTTTGTGCACATCCATAATTATGAGGATACATTTTTACAGGCAGAATCACTTGTAAAATTATAATTAAAATTTAATTTGTTAAATTTAGGGCAAGAACATCAGTAAGGCTTTTGACACACATTGCTCTCCAGAGAGGTTGTACCGAACCTACCCCCACCAGCAACATTCATCGGCTTTAGAATTAGTATTAAGGTTTTGAAAACCTCTGTGTGTTCTTTTATTTTCAATTAAATGTGGGATCTGTTGACAAGTCACTAAAAACTGCCCAAGGAGAGCTTAGTGGAAAATATGCACATGATCATTAAAAACGTTCGCCAGATTCTAGAATACCCAAGGACTCAGACGCAATGTCAACATTTGTCCAGGCACCGCATCAGCGAAGTACAGAGAAATAGGAGACAGTTGCCTCCAAATATAAGGTTATAACAGTCAAGGGAGATGGGGCTCAAGAGTAGTAGCACTACTGTTCTGTAGGAACTACCACCATTCCTCGTGGGGATGGTGCCCGAGATGAGGTCCTAAATATCCAGTCCAACCCAGTATGGGCAGCATGACCACAAGGTTCGTGAAATGGCCGGGGTGGGCAACCCTGTGTGGCTGTGGGAGTCAATCCCGAGCACTATCTGGTGTACCTGTGCTATGGGAGGCACAGCGTTTGGCCCTTTGCAACAGCACTGTGACATGGGCATAACCCTCACGTCCCTCTTGAGGTGCAGGGCACATAGCAAGTGAGCGAGTGGGTAGACCTGAGACTTGAACTCCATGAGTCTGACCCAGTGCTTGTGCTTTGCCTGGCACTGGTTTCATACATTATTCCACAGCATTGCTGAACATCCCTCCCCCCCCACTACCCAACCTGGCTGGCACCGTGCCTTCTTCCTTTCTGTTGGCACTGCACTGGGCACCTAGCTCTGGGACAGCAAAGCCACTAAATGATATTGTGTGTCTGAATGTCAAGTCTCCACACTAGTCTATGTACCCCTTGAGAGTGAGAATGGTACTTGACCTGTCTGTGTGCAGGGTCTGATGTTATAATCAGTCTCACTGAACATTGCTGGCTACCAAAAGGAAGGTAAGGAAGGAGAGAGGGAAGCAAAGAGGGAGGGAAAGAATGAAGGAAGTAAGAAACGATGGACTTGACTCTGGTCCAGTCATTTGCCCTGGGGGTTCTGGAGCTTTGTCATGGATCCCTGGGGCTCCTGTGACTCTGGGGCAGTTGCCAATGGCCTTGTACCCTGTGGATGGTGGTGAGCCCTCCTCCATGTGGGGTGCTCCCTGGGCCCCTCCCAGCTTGATCTCTAGGGCATACCTGCCCTTCACGTCCCATTGGAGTAAACATGGTGTTCACACTGAGCTTGCTTCCAGGTCCCTGATATAAAGCCATTTTAGAAAGTATATTTTCACTTAAGAGAATCCTTGGGGCACCTGGGTGGTTCAGTGGGTTAAGCATCTGACTCTTGATTTTGGCTCAGGTCATGATCTCAGGGTCATGAGATCGAGCCCCACGCCAGGCTCTACGCTGGGTGTGGAGCCTGCTTAAGATTCTCCCTCTCCCTCTCCCTCTCCCTCTCCCTCTGCCCCTCCCCTGCTCACTGGCACATGCGTGCTCTCTCTCTCTCTCTCAAATAAAAAAATAAATGTTCAAGGTGTTATTCTTTCAAATGTTCTTTTTCTAAAAATGGAAAAAAAAATAGAACATGCTGCACAGTGATATGCCAGAACATCACAGCTTCGTTGAGTGGTTTTCTTCCTTATTTTTTTTTTTTTTTTTTTATTAATGCTTACACAACAGATCCTGCTGAAGAAGCCAGTGAGAGAACATTCTCTTCTCTGGTGTGGTTTAGTAGAGTAATTATTACTAATTATAGCAATAATGAACCACATTCACCTCGAGTTATAAAAATTAAATAATAGCCATCCCAAGACTCCAAAAGGGTGTGCTGCTTTTGTAATTCCCAGATCATGCTCACAAATGTGACCTCATTGGGTTTTCATAGCAGCCAGGTAAGACGGGGACATGTTGGAGCCATTGTTCCCATTTTCAGATGACACGGAAAGAGATCGAGAGTCTTGCTCAAGGTCACACGGTGTACCAGTGGCTGATGGAGAGGAAGAGTCTGGGCCCCAGCCTTAATAACCCTACATCTTTTCCAGAACACTTGAGATTGTATCACTTGACTGTCCCTGTAGCTGGCTATGGTATTCTAACGTCTAAGTGTCTGAAGTTGGAGGTCATGGGCAGCCAGGCCAGTGTTAGGTATGTTTTTATGCATGCCTAAGTTTAATAGAAGTCTCAACCTGAGATTTAGTGAGATCACGCTACCTTCTCCATTGGCCGTAGGTCAGAATGAGGCTGTTTAATGATGCAGTTAGGGGCTTCGGCCCTGGGGACAACAAAAAACCTGGCTTTAAATCCAGGCTCTGATTCTTACCAGTGTGTGACTTTGAGCAAAGTACCTCTCCCAGCCTGTTTCCTCATATAAAATTTGCTTGAAGGGTGCCTGGGTGGCTCAGTCAGTTACACATCTGGCTCTTGATTTCAGCTCAGGTCATGATCTCAGGGTCGTGAGATCAAGCCCCATGTCAGGCTCTGTGCTCAGTGGGGAGTCTGCTTGGGATTCTCTCCCTCTCTCTCTGCTCCTGTCCACCCCTCCCACCTCTTCCTCTCAAATAAATAAATAAATCTTTAAAATAAATAAATAACATTTGCTTGGAAATAGAATGCACTGCATAGATGGTTTTGATAATTAAATGAGATGCAGAACCTCAGCACATAGCAAGAACTCAATAACTCTTAGCCGTTATGATTATGAGTATTAACATCACGAGGTGGATGGGAATTCATCAGAGACCTCCTTCCTGTCTTAGGTCTCTGTCATTTGGGTCCCAGAGTTGGCCGAAATGCTGATGGCACCACAGTCATAAGGCCCCCTACTCATGGAACCAAAGGAGGTTTCCAGAACTTGGCAGTCCAGTCTTTGGTATTATATCAGTTTCCTATGGCTGATGTGACAGATTAACCACAAACTTAGTGGCTTAAAACAACACAGATTTATTACCTTACTGTTCTATAGTTCAGAAATCTAATGGGCTCTCTTTGAGCTAATATCCAGGTGTTGGCAGGGCTGTATTCTTCTTCCCTGGAGGCTCCAAGGAGAATTGGTTTCCTTGCCTTTTCCAGCTTGTAGAGGCTTCTGCACTCCTGGGCTCCTGGCCACCTTCCCCCATCATCAAAATCAGCAACAGCATGTTGAATTCTCACATCAAACCACTCTGACCTCTTTTGTCTCTTTCTTCCATTTTCAAGAAACCTCGTAATCACATTGGGCCCATCCAGATAATCCAGGATATTGCACTCTCTGAAGGTCAACAGATCAGCCACTTTATATTATCCATCTGTACCCTTGATGCCCTCAATTCTGTGGATTAGGACATGGACATTTGTGGGGCGGGGACCTTATGCTGCCTGCCACAAATATCCAAGCTCTGCTAGGTAAAGCCTGGAAGCAGAGTCCAACCTTGGGCACCACAGACAAGAGGAGGGAATGATACAAATATACCAAGCCTACAAAGGATTTCTCTAAGAATGTTCTGTGCATCTGCATAAGAATCTACCAGGCGGGCTTGTTCAAATGCAGATTCCAGGACTTTATCCTCCATCCAAACATCTGGGTTTAGTAAGTCTGGAATAGGCTGAAGGATTTTGCATTGAACAAACTCCTGGAAGTGCGTGCAGGTGATCCTGACATTCACTTAATGGGACGAACCACGTCTGTAAAGCACGCAGGCCTGTGGCGAGCATGGCACCAAGAGGCAAACACAACCTGGAGCTCCGGGATGCAGAGGCAGAGCAAGAATCCATCAGTAGGGAAGAAACAAGAAGATCCCCTGAAGCTTTTCCTCATGGACAGCCCGGGTCAGGCCAAGAATAGAAGAGATCAAGGTCAAAGCTTACCCTGGTGTCTCAGGCACTGCTCCCCGGGAACTAGAGACCTGGCCTAGAATTCACACAGCACACTTTTGACCAGCTTTTGAGCTGCTTGCAGGAGGGGGAGGGGGGGTCCATGTGATGTTTCTGGAACACAGAGACATCCTGAGTGTGAAAGGCCTGCTCCCTTCCCTGGCGTCAACAGTCGTGGGACTGGGGAGGCTCCTAGGACGCTGCTCATCACTGAAGAATGTGAAGGATCCCAGGACATGGGCCCCTCCCCGCCTTCAGACCCAGCGCCCTTCTCTGGAGGTCGGGCAGAGTCCGCAGAGGTGCGGGTGGGGGGAGCGCACCGGGGACCCAGGCTGAATCATGCTTCCCCTGGAGGAGTGTTGGGATGACTTCATGCGGGGCCAGTACCTCCCTCACAGACTTGTTCTCACAGTGGGAGGTGGCGTCCTCACCTTAGGGAGGTTTGTCCACGGAAGGTGTTTATGGGGTTCTGGCAGCAAGCTCAGCTTCTCATCACCTGAGATGGGCGCTGGCCCCACTGTCTCCCCTGTCTTCCCGTCAGGTAGTCCTTGCTTTCTCCATTAAACTTTGAAAGGCTCCATCCCTTCTTTGGTCCCAAGATCAGCTCCAGACAGGCAGAGGAGGGATGCAGTGGTGCTGGGATCCAGGGTGCCCCCGGAACAGGCTTTGGTCCCTATGGTCCGGGGTGCATTCATGGCCCCTTCCTCCTGCTGGCAGGCCTGGACTTCTTGCCAGATTAATCTCTCGAGAAGATAGACAAGGTAAAGGCGTCATCATACCCTTTCCCCATGGCCCTACTTAAATAAAGTCCATGAGACACCTGCCAACAGCTCATCAGTTGCTGCTCTCCTTGCCAGGCCCTTCCCGTGACCACACGTCTTTACCAGACCACCTTCCGTTCTGAGGGTTTGGTCTACACAGGAAGAAAGCACATGATGCCAAGAAGGAGAATAGGATTTTTAACCAGACAACTTTGGTGCAAGTCCCAGCAGAACTGTTTGATTGCTATGATCTTGGGCAAGTACCTTAACCTCCCCGGATTCATTTCACTTGCCTGACTCACAGGGTCATTTTGAGGACTAAATCAGATAATGTATATAAAACCCCATTATGAAAGTAACATATTGTACACATCCATTAAATATTTATTGAGCCCATTTATTGTTTGTTCCATGCCAGGCCCTGAGCTGGGCAGTGCGGGCATGGACGTTTAAGACACAGCACAGACTGAAAGCATCTCAAGGTGTAGCTTTCATCATTATGATTAATAATAAGCAAACATTTGAAGGTGAGCAAGCCCAGCAATGGTGATAAGGGTGTGGGGCCAAGGATCCTGGCCATGGTGGTTGCCAGGAAGCCGGGGTGTGGAGAGCCAAATTTTGTTAGTGGCCTGGGAAAATCTCTCCAGGTATCTGTGTCCCTTTGGATGGAATCTGGACTGTGGGGTGGAAATATTCTAGTTTGAGGGTTCTCTGTCCTGCTGTATCTCCTGGCATCTTCCTCTTGAGAAGGTCCTAGATTTTCCATCCATTCTGCTTAGAACCTTTTCACTTCGGACATCCACGGGGCTTTGATTCCTTGGCTCCTAGATCTAGGGCAGACTCACACACAGTGCCTTATCTGCAATCCTCTGGGCCTGACGTGTTTCAGAAATCAGCTTGGATTGGGGCGCCTGGGTGGCTCAGTCAGTTAAGCGTCTGCCTTCGGCTCAGGTCATGATCCCAGGGTCCTGAGATCAAGCCCTGCGTCGGGCTCCCTGCTCAGTGGGGAGTCTGCTTCTCCCTCTCCCTCTGCCACTCCCCCTGCTTGTGGTCTCTAGTGCTCTCTCTGTCAAATAAATAAGTTTTTAAAAAAGAGAGAAATTGGCTTGGGTTTTAGAAAAGTAATACTGACCATATTAATAGCCAAAGCAGGATCTGGGCAGCATCCCCCCACCAAACGTGGAAGGATTCCTGCAGCAGGAACATGTAACTGTTTTCCACTAAGTGGGGTCAGTAAAAACTATAGGTAACCTCATGTGGCCAAATGATTTATGATAAAACTTAGGCTTTTCAGAGTTTTTTGAGTTGACGGATTATGAGTAAAGGACTGTGGATCTATACGCTTAGCCCTTGAGCTAGTTAGTGCCTCTCAGGTCTGGATGATTTCATTATTTTTATATTTTAATAATTTAAATTAATGCATCCCCAGCCTGGAGCCATGGAGGATATAAGGTATTCTGGACCCTGTTTTTGAGAAATTCTGGGTATCCCTTCTTGACCTGTGTACCTTCTCCAATGCTACATTTCCAGCCAAATAGAGCCTACCACTTGATTCTACCCAAAACAAACAAACAAACAAAAAATCAGAAAGGAGTCTGGAAAGGGCCACATACAGCAAAGTCATCTTTTTCCCCATGTAACTGGGGGTTGACCTAGATCACCATCGTAATGATGCCTCTTGTGGAACAGTCCTATTTGGCCCTCTTCATTCACTCCTTCAGTCACCTATTTACTTATCTAATTACTCTTTTATTCTCTGGCGCCTTTCTTTGTTGATTAATTTGTCCCTTCATCCAATAAAAAATAAGGTCGGCAACGAATTCGTGTCAGACCCAGGGCCAGATCCTGGGACAAGGCAAATGAGACACGTTCGTTCTTGCCCTCTGAGGCTCTCAATCACATAGGGGTAGACAAACAGGAAACCAGCCCTGATGCATTTCAAAACAGAATGAAATTTAGGGGAAGGGGTCCAAATAAATTTGGGCTTGATCTCAGGACCCTGGGATCATGACCTGAGCCGAAGGCAGACGCCTAACTGGGTGGGACAGATTAAGAAGGTGGTTTTGGAAGGCTTTCTGGAGGAGGCTATTTGACTGGCCCTGAAGAACAGTTGGATTTAAAGGGGCATAGAAAGTAGGACCGTGGACGGGGCAGGTGGATGTTCCAGACTGGGGGCTGTGCACAGATATGGAGGGTTTAAAGTCAGACCCATCTGTGGAACAGTGGAGAGTGCTACAGAATGGGGGCGGGCAAGTTCAGTAGCTGTTAGAGCTCCTACCATGTCCTTGAGAAAGACATTGGTCCAACAATTAGGATCCTGGGGCAGGCATCTCCATAACACACTCTAGGGAAGGCCTTTAGGGGATGCCTTTAACTTTTATTCCCAAATACCATTTCTTGGTGCAGAAAGATACCTCAAGTAGTTATTTCTTCTGACCTGGTTTCAAGCAAGTACTTGCTAACAAAGGTCACTAAGGTAGGAAGCAGCAGAAGGAGGACACCTTGACCTTGTTAACTCCCTCCTGTCAATCAACCCCATGATCTGGGAGGCATTCCGGTGAAGTAAACAGAGCATTGTTTGGATTCCGATTCTAGCTCTGCTACCTTTCAGCTGTGAGGCCTCTGACACACTGGTTAACCTATCTGAGCTTCAGATAGGTTGTTGACGGGGACAGGCAAAGTTATTTGGAAAGCTCCAAGCAAATAGGATGTACTCAGGGAACACGAGCTGTAAAGCCAGTGAGGTTAAGGAATTTTTTTTTTTTTAATCTGTTTGCTGATTGCTATTTCCCCAAGGCCTTTAGCCTTGGGGAAGTGTAGCAACGCACACTTCCTTTCTCGTGTTCAATTTCATGTGTGTTCTTTTGATTTCGAGGTTTGAGATTGGCACCACACCCCTAGACAGGCAGGTGTTATAGGAAAAGATTCACGAGACATGTACTGATCAGGCTCAGCCCAAGAGCTGGACGGACCCAGGTTATCTATTTGAAAAGTTCAACCTCACTGACTGCTCCAGGGAGAGAAATTATGTAAAGCAAAAATAATTACGAAAAGGAAGGAATTATGGGCATTCTGGGGATTAAAAACTTAAACTCATCTCTTTATCTCGAGTGCCTGACTTCAGGACCAACAGATGTATATATGATAAGAACGCAGCGGATGTTGAGTGGAAAGATAAATAAAGAAAAAAAATGAATGAATGAGGGAGTGAATGCATTAATTAATAAGAGGAGAGGAGAAGGAAACTGATGCTGGCTGAAATCTGTTCATTAAAAAAAAATTCTCATTTTGGTGAGCCAATATTTCCCTCTTCATTGATAACTTAATTTTTTCTTGTGTCAGACATTTATCAAATTCCTTAAATTTAAGATGAGGAAGTCTTTTTCTGTGCTGGGGTCTATGAGGAACACATGGAAACAAGAGAACCTTCTCTGTGACTTAAAAGCTATGCACACAACTCAGAAAACCTCACAGAAATGGCTTACAAATTAACTTTTTACTTAATTTTGTTTTAGTGGAAGACTAGAATGGAGTTAACAAATTATGGGTTAGCAGGTTCATGCCAATTGGGAGGCAAATATACCCACTTCAAAGTGGGAGGAAAGGAAAGTTTGTCTCCTTTTTTCCACTTTTTTGAAAGAACCAACAAATCAATCAACACAGATTTCCCATGCTAGAAATACAGAGATACATCTTTGGCAGTATGTCCTGAATCCTTCTTCATCCCTCAAAGTTAAAATCCTCCTTTATCCTCTTCGTTACCTTTGCTGACTTGATGTTTCATTTTTTTTAAATGATAAATTTTTAGCACTTTAATAAATAATATTGTACATAAAGAATGGATTCTAAATACATGCATTATTTAAATTCTTACCCTAATATCTGTATTTTCTCATAAAATAGAAAAGCATTAAATAAGCACAAGCTTATTTTGACGGTGGTCTCGTCACCCTCCATGAGGCTGATTCTTTCTTTACATTTAATGGCAGTAGCAGAATGGTCCCTTTGTTGGATATGGAGACCACTGGTGGACACAATGATGAAGAAGCAGCCCAAGACATTCGCATTCGTGAGACTTGCTGACCCCCAGCATCTGTCTCTTCCCCCACTTCCAGCCTTTGGGGAGGGGTCTGTTAACCAAGAACAGTGTCTCCAACTACTAATCACTATCTTCCCCTTCTTCCTTTTCGGGTGCTTTGTGGTGCTGTCCGGTCCCAAGCACCCGCAGAAAGTCTTGTCAAACAAGAGGGGTTGCTGTGATTTTCTAGGCACATAGAGCATGTTAGTAATACCCATCTTTATTTAACATTTATGCAGTGTGTTTTGTATTGTTGCTACTTCTATCAATCGCTGATTTCTCTTAAAAATGAATTTGGGCTTATAAATCTCAAAAAGCATTTCTGAAATTGCATTTTGATACCTGTACTCATGAAAGAGCTCTTAAATGTTAGCGTCTTTGTGTGGATTTGAGTCTTAATACCAACAAGGGACGGAGGCTGGCCATGATGTGGGGGCGAAGGGTCTGCCGATGCTTTCAGGCTTGGTGGGTTACCAGCTGTTACAGTCCAGGGAAGGGGTGAAAAGAAGAAAGTGTCCTCAGAGAAAAGGGAGAAGCTGGAGGAAGAGGTTGGAGACCGCCTCCCTCAGAGCAAACCCTGCTCACCTCACTTGGAAGCAGACCCTGCTTTGAAGGCTGCTTGGGAAACCCACATCCCAGGCCCACATGGTTCCTCCCCACGGTCCTCACACAAGGGTGACTTGACTTCCACCTCTAGACCTAGCTGTGGCCTGGGCCCGGGAAACCTGTTCATCACTGGGGGATTTGAGGAAGGAGCTAATCAACATGGGACTCCTTGTCAGCAAGGGCACTGGAAGATTCCTCTGAACAATTCCATGTATTCCATCAGTCAAAGCATTGGTTGTTTAGAGGACAGGTGGCCATTCACTCGTCTAGTAAATAATTAGTTAGTACTCACTATTATGCCACCGCTACTCTAGGTTCTGGGGACCCAGCAGAACATTCACACACCCTCTCCACAGAGCTTATAGTCTACACAGGGAGGCAGCGTGAACTGTGTGTGTGTGGGGGGGGTTTACATGGTGGTTGTGCTCAGTGCCGCAAAGAGGAAACCCAGTGAAGCATGGAGTCTAAGGAATAGGAGGTTGGCGGGGGGGGTTCCAAAAGAAGTGTCATTTTATGCCTAATCTCAACTACAGCTAGCCAGGTGAAGGGGGAGGGTGTACAAAGAAGAGTAAATGGTGGGTGTGGGAAGACCCTGAGTAGGGAAAAAGTGGGCAAGGGAGAGAATAGCATAAAACTGGCTGGACCCTATGACCTAACCGTTCTCCTCCTGGGTAAACACCTCACGGGGAGACGTACAGTTGTACACCAAAAATCTGTACTCGAATGTTCATTAACAGCAGTGTTGGTAATATCCCCAAACTGGAAACTACCCAAAGGCACGTCAGCACAAAGATGGATAAATGAATTGTGGCACATTCACACTGGAAAACGATTCAACAATGAGAAAGAATGAACCACAACTATGCACAGCAGTATGGTGGAGGCTTGCAAACATAAGGTTGGGTGAGTGAAATCAGACATGGGCAGGTACATGTGTGTAATTGTGCAGATCGAAGGTGCCAAAGCTGAGCTGTATGGCTGGAAGGCTGTAATGAGGGGCTTCTATGATGCTGGTCACAATCTGTTTCATGATCAGGGTGCTGGTTACATGGGTGTGTTCAGTTTGGCAAAATTCATTAAGTGACGCACTTAAGATTTACGCCCTTTAATTTGTGTATGTTATACTTTAATAAAAATTTGCAAAATGTGAGGCTAGACAGACAGGCAGAGACATTGTAGGTCTGGTCTAGGTGTGGAACACCACCCTGCTTATGCTCCTGACCCGGCACCTGGACCTGGCTCTTCTGTCCACGTTTCTACCTTCGACGGCCTGAGTATGTGTCTCAAGTTCCACCCTGCAAGCCGGCCCCATCCCCTCTGCTGGGTTCTGCATCACTTCCCACCAGCCACCTGCTGCCCAGCTCACGCGCCCCGCTCCGCCCCCACCCCCGCTGGTCCCCTCCCTCCATCTTGTCTCACCCACTCCCTGCGGATAGCAGGTGTCACGCTCCTCCCCTGAGGCTAGCCATATGGGTAGCATCACTGGGACATGAAGGGGAAATAAATATTTGCTTCTACTTGAGTCATTTGGCGCCACCCCTAAAATGCCACAGAAGACCTCCCGCTTATGGTCTCACTTGGAATGTTTTTAAAGTTTATTATCTGAGCCCCTGGGTGACTCAGTCATTAAGCGTCTGCCTTCGGCTCAGGTCATGATCCCAGGGTCCTGGAATCGAGCCCCGCATCGGGCTCCCTGCTCAGCGGGGAGCCTGCTTCTCCCTCTCCCACTCCCCCTGCTTGTGCTCCCTCTCTCGCTGTGTCTCTCGCTGTCAAATAAATAAAATCCTAAACAAAAAAAATAAAGCTTATTATCTGATGTGGGTGAATCTTGACCTCCATCTGCATTCAAAGCCTTGTTTAGGACTGCTTGTTGGGTGATAAAACAATGGTTCGATATTGTTCAAGCTACTTTTCGTTGGCTGCTCTGTCACCTGTCGCTGCACGTGTTCTAACATGCTTGTGGCCTCTGCGTACAAACAGCCGCCACTTCCCGTGAGGTCCTCTCCCTCCTGACACCAAGGGTGGTATAGTCTTCTGAGCATGGGGAGGAGTCTGGCCTGGGAGGGAGCAGACTGAGATCCAACCCCTGTGAAGCGTAGTGTCAGACCTTTCAGCATGGAAACAAACAAGCAAGCAAAACAAAACAAAACAAAAGCCAAATAAGTAAATTGGTGAATGAAGAGATAGAAATTGATATAGGTGACTGTGGGCAGTTGGAAACCTCAGGACTTCAGTTCCCCTAAATGTTAACTTTCTGGGTCCCGCCAATTTCATACTTCCTACATTTCAGTCATGTGCTTCCCACCTTCTTGATTTTTGTCCTATTTTCTTGGCACCCGAACTGCTCGAAGTATTTTGTGTTTGAATTGAATCCCTTTTTTTAAACTTAAGTTCCTTTCATAAGGACGTGTCATATCACTACTCTAAATGAAAAACCAGAATCACTTACAACTAAAGAAGGTAACTAAAAATGAGTGCCACGTCAACAAAATTATGTTATTAAATGCTGGCTGGCTCCTATTGGGTGTGGAAGGCAAAAGGGAAATCAGCAAGTGTTAGACACCCTCTTGATGTCATCAGAAAGGTAAGGGAGTATTCAAAAGGGACTCGCTTTCTCACCGGGCCAGCCAAAGTGCGTTCGCGCCTTGCCTGCCCGCCATCTAAAATCGTTCTGCAAACCTCCGGGGAGGTACTGTCCCACACCTTGGGAAATGCTGGCCCAAGGATCCCTAAGGACGTGGCTAAAAGAAGCAGGGAACTGGAGAAATGGTGAAGAAGGGAGTTTATAGAAGTGACTCCCTTCAGCAAAGGGGAAAAACATGAGATAGATACTTTGCTTTGCAAGTGTCAGTGGGTCCCTTGTCCCTGCGCTTCTCATTCATTGTTTGAAGGGGAACAGCAACACAAAACTATCCACATAGCAAGGATGAAAAGAGAAAGGGACTGATGGCTTGAGCACCTCATCATGCTGCCTGCCTGCCTTGTTTGCCCCCAACGCGTCCTGGCTCTTCCCTCACCCTCTTCCAGGTCCAACGCTCTCAAGACTCAGAAAAAGCCCAGAAGTCCTCTCAGTATGGGGCCAACTTCCTGCAGCCTCGTCCTGTTCTTAAATCAAAACCAGACTTCCTCAGATCTTTGTATTTTGCATTTCGTCTAGATGGTGGGATCTTTTGGGGGTACTGCTCCCAATCTGTATGGAAGTGAGTTGTGAATGATGAATACCGTAGATCATCTTGTTTGTGAATGGCACCTTAATATGCTGAAAGTAATGTGAAGCCATATATCTTTCCAGACGAATATATCCAAGTCCTGCAACCGCTTAATAGAGTCCCCTAACCGCTTCAGTGATCATTGAGGCTCATCAAATGGAGTTCACCAAAAGGCATTATGGCTTGTAACCAAAACTAAAATTTCCTGTCTCCGATTTCCTGTAATTTCAAAGTTATTTCCCTTCTCTCCTGTACCTTGCAAACCCAAATCCCCAAAGCAAAAGAGGCCCTATGTTTGGCTTCTTCCATAGCCTTATAATAAATAATTAATATCTTGCTGTTTTATGGTGTTGCTTTGCCCTCAGAAAGGATCACAGGACATCACGCATTCCATGGACCTCTGTGGATGCTCCTTTAAAAGTTCTCAAAGAAGCTAACATTGTCAATCATTTTAAATTTTAATTAAGTTGTTCAGAAAGAATGAAAAGCCTGTAAAATATCCCGGGTAGTTTATGACTAATATTTCTTGAAGCAGGTACTTATTTTTCCTTCTGTATGAACTGGGGCATCTATGAGCTTGCTTTTTTAACCCATGATAGTACTCTTGTTGCCCACTCAGAGTTAGGTGACTTCCAGTTTAGGTCATCCTAGAAAACCATGTCTGCTTCATTCTTAAGAATTTTATTCCTGCTTCTTGTCCCTCTCAAACGTCTAGAAAAAAAAGAGAAGATGTCTGTTCCTTTTCTCTTTGTTTCAACTGTTGTCTAAATCAGCATTTTCAAGATGTCTGATGCAGAAGACTAGTCTTAGGACATTCCAATGTCAAAATACTTTGGGAAACGACACATACCATATCCTACTCTTGTTGGAGATTCCTCATGCATGTTAGGCTTTTCAAGGCTCTGAGAATCCTAGAGACTTGAGAAAACTGTTTTACTTTGTATAACTATATTTTGCCAAACTCACCTTGCCCCCTTAGTGTAGGTTTGGCAAGATGTTCCATAGCTATTTCTAGAACTGAATTTAGATAGAGGGTTTGGGTCTAAAGGGACGGTGGTAATTTTAAAATAGGGCCTTGAGTTCATTGACAATCCTTCCTTCAAGAGTTGGGGGGTCTATGTCCGTTCCCTTTGAATCTGGGTGGGTCTGTGAAAGGTTTAAACAATGGATTAATGCAGAAGTGTGCTCGGTGACTCGTTCATACATGTCCCTGTAGCTTCTGTCGTGTCAAGTTGGGAGTCCTAAGCCACCATGTAAGATGTCTAACTATCCTGACACTACTATGCGCAGTGTGTAGATGTACTGGTCAACAGCTGAGCCCAGCTGTCCAGCCATCCCTATAAGGTACCAGCATAAAAGAGAAGCCATCTTGAATCCACCAGATCCAGCTTCTGTATCAGCTGAATACCACCAAGCCACCCCAATTGATGCCTTTTAGAAAAGAAGGATCACCCAGCTGAACTCTGCTTGATTTCCTAGCCCACAAGTCATGAAATTTAAACCCCTAAGTTTTGAATGAGCTTGTTACATAATAGCAAGAGATAATCCGGACAGAGATGGTTGAGTTCTTTAGGTGTGGGAAAGAAATCTGGGTGTCTTCTCTGAGACATTCTAAAGCTAGAAAAGCCAGAGACCCACCAGTTTCTCCATTTAGGTTCTTTCCACTGTACATGTTACCCCAGGAATGTGTTCATCAAGAGAACACCTCCCTTGGCCAGCTCTGGGACCTTCCTAATAATGGCACTCCCAGGCTGCCTTACCAGCGAGCCAGACACAAATCATTTGACAGTCGACTTTGACGTGAACTAAAAGACGGGGAACAGAAGGGAAAATGTGCCATCTCCCTATAGCCTTTACAGGTTCATACTAAAATGGCTGATGCTTATGTGCAAACACTCTCATCCAATTAGTCATTAGAACCTGACAATGCCACCTCCTAAATGTATTATTAAGCCAGTAAATCCTCTCAATCACTGCTTTAGCTCAGACACTCATCATCTCTCTTCTATATAACATTTGCCTTCTGACTTATCATCCTTCTTCCAATTTCTCCCCAACTGTGTAGCCTGAGGGGTTTTTTCTAAAGCACAAATCGGACCTATCCCTCTGCCAAATAAGACCCTTCTCATCGCACACAGGAAAAAGTCCAAATTCTACAGTCCTACTGTATTAGTTATAGTCGACTGTGGAAAAAAGAAACTATTCTAGGTTTTCCAATAGATGGAACTTACAGAATGAATTAGTTACCCGGCTAGTGGAAGAGCGAAGAAACCGAACAGAGGACGATAAGGTGATGCTGACGTGAGCCAGGGGGAGGTGGGAGCTGGAGGAAGGAACTGAGGCTCTGAGAGCGGGTAGAGGGGGAGCTTCGGCCACAGGGACCACAGAGCTGATGCTGGAGAGGCCACTCAGCACAGAGCGAGAGAGAACTAGCCTGGCCTCCGTCCTGCTTCCAACCCCCCCCCCACCTCAGGTTTCGACCTATGCCTCCCATTGTTTGAATTTCCCCCAAAGCCAATCAATGACGGATCCCACTCTGGTTCCCAGCAGAGCTGAGGAAGAGTGGAAATGACTAGCTCCGTCACATGTGAGACCTTTGTGGTCTAAACCTATGTTGTGTCTCCATCCTCCGGTCTCAACATGTCCGCAGCTTCCTCCTCTCTCCCCGCCCCCACCCCGCTCTACCGAAGCACTATTACTGTCCTTCGGAGAAGGGGAACAGGTCCCTGTTATCCCTTCCACTTCCAAAATCCTCCCCTCGAACCGGGTCCAACCCACTCACCATCTTCTGGGTTGAAGTCTTTCTCAGATCTCTCCAAAACAGAACCGATCGCTTCTGTGTGAGTTCTCTCCCTGCTTCCTGCTTGCCCATCGTAATAGCCATCTATCGTATTATTAGTGAGGCCGAAGACCTTATGTTTGCCCCTATTTTTCTCTCCTATAATACAAAAGCCCCTGTTTTTCTCTTAGGAGCCACCTCTCCCAGTTGGTATGACGCTAGAGAAGTTTTTAGTCACGTGGATCTGTGTCCTTGTTTTTGGTATTGACACGTGACCCAGGTTGAACAACAGGAGTACCTCATCTCAGTGACTGGGGCAGTGGTGGGGACACGAGCAAATGGCCCATCAGAGTTCTTCTTAGAGCCGGATGTGGAGGTTAGAGGCCAGGGTCACAGTCTTTAACGACACACACAATGCAAGTAGAGCTTCTTGTGCTCACCTTTGCCAACTCTTGGAAGAAAACCTGCCTGAGGATCAAACCAAAAGAGAACAAAGCCAGACCAGGTGAGAAAGAGAGAGATTCCAGACATTGTTTGGGCACCTGGATTTAGGGGTGCCTGAATGAGATTAACCCCTCAACTTCTCCAGTGTGTGAGTCCGCCGATACCCTTCGCCATTCTTTAAACAACTAAAGCATTCCTCATGTGCATTTAAAAAGGTTAATTCTCCGTTATTGGATTTCAGAATTTGATATATATCCATAAGATACATTATTGTGTTATTCAGATCTTCGATCCTTACTAGACAGTTGTCTGTTTGTCTTGGGCCCTGAGAAATGTATTACTGTTGTCTATTACCTGTGTATTTCTGTCTGTGTCTCTCTGTTCCACCTGCAGTTTGTTTCCCCCTCAAGTAGTTGCTGTTTTGTTGGATACATAGATATTATTATGTGTTTATTGTGAATTATAGCCTGTAGTATTATAAAATACACCTCCAAAAAAATGTTTTTTGGCCCCTGCAGTGTGCGTGTGTGTGCATGTTTTATGCCATGTGGTCTATTTATTTGTTTTCTCAACTCTCTTTCTGATCCTTCTCTTGCTATTTGAGAAGCTTCACATCTTTTTTGGTCTTCCGCATCACCTTTCAATTAGTATCTTTACATAATACCTTTAATTCTGTCTCTATCAGATATCATCGCTTAGTTTCTTACTATGAACACTAAGTGTGTGGGTGAGGGGACCGTCTCCTGTAAAATACTTCCCTTTTCTGAGCTCTCGTCTGGCTGGTGTGGGCAATCCTCAGCCTCAAAGGGAAGTCTGGAGTGCAGGTTTTATTTTGTTTCGTGAATATTCTGACCTCTTTTTTTCCAGCCAGCCATCAAGATGTCCTTCCCTGTTTCCTCCTCCCCATTTGGGTTGCCTCCAGTGTGAGACAGAATGAGGTGGGCAAGTCTAGTTGTCGACTCCTCCCTTCTGAGCGGCTCCGGCTTAATAAATTCCTCAGTGAACTAAGAGGAGGGGTCTCTTCCCTGGTCCACAGCATCCCTGGGCCGCACGCTAAAGATTACACAGATCACCACTACCGTGGAGAGCACAAATGTTCGGGGTTTAATGCCCACCGAGGTCTTTTCCCCATGACTGTCCACCCACTTGGGCACTGCCCCTCCCCTCTTGCTCTCTCCTTCTGTTCTCTCCTCAGCCGCTGGACCTCCTTCCTGGCTGGCTCATTTCTGTCTCCTCTCTCTGGCTCATCAATGGCTTAGACAAATAACAAATGCCTTTTTAGCCACTCTCCTTCCAGTGATTTGCGTGCACTGTGTCAAATGCTTCAAATTGCTCAGAGTCGGGTTGCAGAGTGTTGGAAAAGGTGCAAAGACTTAAGCCCTGGACTGGTGTCAGAGTGGCTGGGAAGCCTTTATAAATGTTGTTTACTAAGTCTGTTTTGCTAAGAGTTGCCTTACAACCATGCCTTACTGCTGGGTTTGATTGTCACTTGCCCTCTCCTATGTACTTTGGGCTAAATATACATCAGATAGAGTCACTTTTGGAGAAAGAACCCACTCTTCAAGGAAGAAGGGCAGAAGAGATAGCCAGTCATGTTAGCGACTTTTACGAAGTTCCCGAAAGGCTGTCAGCAGGAACATCCTTGCAAGCGCCTCCCCGCTCACGCCTGCCTCCAGCAAGCACCCTCCCACTCCTTGTCCCACCGTGGGAATATTTGGGAAGGCTCTTTTCCTCTTGGACTCATTTTAAATTACATTCTGGCAGCAGTTGATAAATTCTATCTGTCTTCTGAGCCCCAGGCCCCCCTGAGATGGCTACTTATAATTGAAGAAAGAACAGATACCACAACTTGACTCAGGCAGTTTGGGTTTATGTGCTTTGTCAATTTACCTGGGTTATTGCCCGGAGGACCAGGAAGATAAAGTTACCTGGGAGTGAAAAACAAGAAAGAGAGGTCCTTATAATGGGGGCTGTGCTTTACACTAAATAAAAATGAACAGTCAACCTCTGACACAGATGCTTTTATTCACAAAGGTCAAGTTAGATAACTTGGAATTCATGTCCAGCCTTCACATAAACATCCAGCCTGTTGCCAGAAGTGCATCATTGTGTTGTGTGGTGTTTGTCTGTACTGGGCGAAAGCACAGTTAGTTAGACTCGTGCTAATGACTTTGGGGCTCTGGTTGTGATTTCCACACAGGCCTGGCTTTGCCATGGCCATAGACTTTCTGCAAGAATCAGTATTCCCCAAAGCTCCGGGATCAGCCCTCAGTGTCCTCATGTTAGACCCTCTCCATCTGAGGGCGCATCTGGTTTCATGACTTCAATTACTCCCCCAATGTGAACAGACTCCCAGAGCTTCCTTTTTCCGTCTTTTGCTATCTTTGGAGCCCCAGTTCGGAGGCCCAGGTCAGGTGCCTACCATATTTTCACCATCTCAACCACCAAAGCACACACTCTCACCACCACCGAAAATGACATTTCCCTCTCAACTTTCTGATCTTTATAAACGGTGCCTTTAAAAAAGGAGACTACTGTCCCAATAAGAAGACTCATGCATATGGAGTAGCCCCAGATATTCCAATGCTGTTTGCTGCAAAAGAATTGAGTCCTCTGACTTTAGTGAGGGGCCAAAAAGCAAATTCCTCTCTCATTCGCTGTAGCTTTTTGCAGCACGGAGTGTCTCCTATGTTATAGGTATAACCATTTTGGCCTGTTTCATTTCCTGTTTTAGACTGTGAAATCCTTCAGGGCAGAAACCATGTTGCTTTTTTTTATGCTCCCCACAGAACATCAAATAGTATGTGCTCAGTAAACACTTGCTGAAAGAATAAATAAGAAAAGGTCAAATGAGGGGCCCCTGGGCGGCTCAGTCTGTTAAGCCGTCTGCCTTCCGCTCAGGTCATTGTCCCAGGGTCCTGGGATCGAGTTCCGCATTGAGCTCCCTGCTCATCGGGGACCCTGCTTCTCCCTCCGCCTGCAGCTTCCTCTGCTTGTGCTCTGTCTCTCTCTGCCAAATAAATAAATAAAATCTTTTTTCCAAAAAAAGAAAGAAAAAAAGGACAAATGAGCAGGTAAAACCTTCTCTTATTTGAACCTCAGCTTTGAGTCGTCTGGCCTTCGATGACAATACTGGGTCTTGTGGCATTCCAGCAGCATGCCTTCTCTCATTCTTTCTAAGTGCTCGGTGTACAGCTGGTAAGTGGCTTCTAATGCTGTTAGTTACATTTGCAAAGTGAGATGGTTGGCATTTGAGTCTCAGAGTTTTCAAAAATCAAATGTATAAATTCTGATGCCTATTTTCCTCACTCAAAGGGCAGAAAAAGCGAGACAACATCCTGGAAAAGGCACATTCCAGGAAAGTCTCTAGGTTGGGGGGGTTGGGTAAGAATGCATTACCACCTGAAAATTTGATACATATCATTGAACTTTGAGCACTAACCTTGTGGGAACCACACTGTGAAGGTAATCCGTAAAGAGTTTCAGTTCCCCTAAAGACATCTCTGCTTGGGATATGAAAGTCATGTAGAGTTCTCAGAATTCTGCATTCAAGGTCACCGAGTGGATTTTGATATTTTTTTCCTTTTCAAAAAAACGCATAAAATTGCATAGGTAGAATAAAGAAGCCAGGGTAAGAAACCCTCCTAATGAAGTGAGACCACCCTTTCCACCTCAGAAATCCTGAGTAGAGTATGAATTAATGCTCAAGATGACTAGGCACACTCGTTATAGAAAGATGCCAACTTCACATGATCCCTAGTGATTAGGATTACTATACATAGTCAAATATCTGAACATCATGGTGTAATTGGCTGAAACCACTCCAGTGGATCCCAGCATACTTAGCATAAAATCCATACTCCTTCCGATGGATTGGGAAGTCCCACATCAAGTTCCCACCAGTTTTTCCCATCCCATCCCATCTCTTGTCACTCTCCCCATCACTCTCGATGTCCCATCCAGATCAGTTCTCTCTCGATTCTTTACAAATATCAACTCCATACCTCACTCTACTCATGCACTTTTCACTTCCTGGTGTACTGTGCCAGGAATGTCCTCCCACACCTTTGCATAGCTGGTTAATTCTCAAGTCTTTTCGCTATAATTACTGAAAGTAGTGTGCCAAAGTCTCTCCCAGTCATCGCGCTCTGCTTTATTTTTTCTTATAGCTCTTTTCACAGATTGGAGTTTATCTATGTATTATCGTATACCTCCTATTTGCTTATTTACCTACGTGCTTACTGTCTGTCTCTTCCACTAGAATATAAATTCATAGAGTAAAAAACCACAGAAAAACACAGCTCTCACCCTGGCACAAGAGAAACTGAACAATCTACCAAATCAAACTTTCTTAGAGCCCCTCACAGACTGAGGTCACAAGACAACCAAGGAACTAAATTCCCAAAAGTGATAAACCTCTTCGCGTGGAGACGAGACCCACAAACTGGGTCTGATAGAGCGTGAGTGAAAGAAATGACCTCTGTTAACTGAATGAATTCTGGCAAAGGCCAGATGTAGGATGGTGTGAAAATTTAGAATGACTGAAAGCCCCAGACACGAGAGGAATCTGTACTCATTCACAAGCAATGTTTATGTACCTGCACTGGGCGCTCCCAAGAAAGACTGAGGGAAGGGCAAGGCACCAGAGGACTCCCCTCCATGGTGCAGGCAGGCAGGAGTCTATTGACAGCCATGGAATGAGGAGCCAGGCATGAAACACTATGCATTTCCCTGAACCCTTACCTCATAGGAGGCAAAAATTTAAGCCACTGAAGGAGAGAGAGGGAATCTTTCCGCCCAGGGCTCACGCAAAATCCATAGCTTACGGGGTAGGGAAGAGTAGTAGGAAAATCTGTCTTTTCCTGGGGGAGAAGCAGAGAACATTTTTAGTCCCAGGATCCTGCATGGATACAAAGCAGAAGTCTGCTATCACTGGAGGAGAGGCAAGAAATGATCTCTTGTCCAAGAGCCTCTACAGACACAGGGAAGAGTTTGACTGTTAAGGCTGGGGAGGGCAGCCACACAGAAAATGCCCCACTCCTAAGACCCGGATGCACAGAGTATAAGTAAGACGAACGCTGGACCAGAAGAATCAAGAATCTTCCTGTCCACACTGCAGGCTTAGCACTGAAAAATGAATCATAGCCAGATCCTCCTGAAGGAGAGGTGGTGCAGGCATGCAGAGACGGCTGAAAGCTAAATAGAGTGAAAACATTGAGGAAAACCTTACCATACCTTGGGCCTCATTCCAAGCACAAGTTAGCAGCAGCCCACTGATAGAGAAACTTGAAGACTGTGGTCATTTTGCAAAACAAAAACATAAATCCAGATCAATGATCATCTACATGGACACAATCTGCTACACCCCCTCCCCCCACCCCGCCGCAATGCCTCACTAATGGCCTGATACAAGAAGAAGCATGGCTATTTCCAGGCAAAAATACTATTTGCCTCTGTCTCTACTATCTTTCTATACATCATGTCTGGCATGTATTAAAAAATTATGGGACATACATAGATGCAAGCTAAAAAAAAAACAAAAACAACCTCATAGTCAAGAGATAAGGCATTGACAGAGCTGTGCTCAGAAACTCAGAGATAACATGTATGTTGGAACTATCAGGCAGAGTCTTTAAATTATCTATGATAACTTATATTAAAAAATCTAGTGAAAAATACAAACAGCATGCATAAACAAATGGGGAATTTCAGCATAGAAGTGGAAAATTGTCAAACGGAGTCAAGTAGAAATATTACCAAAACCCTCAGGATATCCGAAATGAATAGATACCATGATGGGCTTATAATAAGACAGAGCCACTCATGAAGAAAGAATCAGTGATCTTAAAGACAGGTCAATATAGAAATTATCCAAACTAAAATATATAGAGAGAAAAATCAATGACTAAATGCAAACAGAGCATCCAAGAACTGTGAAACAACAATATCAAGTGGTCAAACATATGAGTTACTGAAGACCCAGAAGGAAAAGACAGAGAAAACAGACCCAAAAATATAAACTTAAAATGATAATGGTCGAAGATCAAAGACAACAAATGATAGATCCAAGCAGCACAGAGAATCCCGAGCAGAATGAATACATCCACATACCAAAACAGAGAGAGTGTGAGATGGAGAGAGGGCCCGTACACTGAGACAGATCATAATAAAATTGCTGAAAATCAAAGTCAAAGAGAAAATTTTGAAGGTAGACAGGGATAAAGGAAACATAACAAACAGGGCAGCAAAGAATACAGCAGATATGTAGCCAAACCTATGCAAGCCAGGAGACAAGAGTGCGACATCTTCAAAACACAGAAAGACAAAAGAGATTAGCATGAAGTCACAATTTGATATGCAGTGAAAATATCTTTTTGAAAATATTAAAAAATATCTTTTTTCAGATTTCCAAACAAAAGCTAAAAGAATTTATTGTTAACTGACCTGCACTAAGCATTAACTGATGTTAAATGAAATGCTTCAAGCAGAAGAAATCAGGTACTAGTTGGACATTTGTTTCAACACAAAGAAAAGAAATATACTTGAAATGATAAGCAGGAAGGGAAACACAGAATATATTTTCTGTTATTTTTAATTGCTCTAAAGGATGATGATTGAAAGCACATGAAAAGATGCTTGACACCCTGAGTCATCAGGGAAGTGTTAATCAAAACCACAATAAAGTGCTATTCCAGGGCCACTAGAATGACTAGCATAGAAAAGCTAGACAATAACATATGTTGGGGAAGACATAGAGAAGACACCAGAGACTTTCTACACTGCTAGTGGGAGTGCACAATAGGGCAGGTGCCCTGAAACACAGTGTAGTGGTCCCACAAACAGTTAAACACAGACTCAACACATGACTTCACAGTTCCACTCATAGGTATCCACCCAAGAGACATAAAAATGTGTCCACACAAAAACTTGTGCAGGAAAGTTCATAGCAGAATTATTCATTAATAGCCAGAAGTTGGAACCTGCTCAAATGTCCATCAACCTGACAAGAGGATAGACATGTGGTGTATTCATATGACGGAATGTTATTCAGCATAAAAAAACAATAAAATACCAACACATACTAAAACGTGAATGAACTTTGAGAACATGCGAGGGGAAAGAAGCCAGTCACAAAGGATCACATATTATACAATTCCTTGTATGATTTTTTAAAAATAATCAAATCTATAGAGGCAAAGGAAGATTAGTAGTTCCTAAGGGCTGAGTGGCTGGGGCCTAGGGGATGATAGCCAAAGGGCACAGAGGTTCTTTTTGAGGTGATCAAAATGTTCTAAAATTTATTGTGTTGATGATGGTACATATCTGTAAGTATACTAAAAACCATTGATTTTTATGCTGTAATGTGTCGTGTGCTATATGAATTATATTTCAATAAAGTTCTTAAACTTAAAAGAAAAAGAAACTTACTCTAGGGCAAAAAAAGAGTAATAACATATTGTGAACTTTATAACATATGGAGAAGTGCAAAATGACAATAGCACGCAGGTTTGAAGGGAGCCAATGGGGGTTTACTTTTGCAATCAACTGAGAATACTACAGCTGAAAATATAATAACTGGAATGATCAACTCAATAACAATAAATTAGGGACAGAAACAGAATTCATAGCATATCAAGGATATGTTGGTAGAAAATATTCAGGTAAAGGCATGGAGAGAAAAAGGAGTGAAAAATGTGAGAAAGAACACGTATGTTTAGTTGGAATTACAAAAAGAGAAGAAAGAAAAAAGGGCACAAATAAGATTTGAAGAGATAATGGCTAAAAAATTTGCAAAGATTCAAGAATGTCTCTGAAGTTCAGGGCACTTAGGAGACTCAGTCATTTATGTGTCTGACTCTTGATTTTGGCTCAGGTCATGATCGCAGGGTTGTGAGATGGAACCTGGTGTCAGGCTTCCCACTCATCAAGGAGTCTGCTTGAGATTCTCCCTCTGCCCCTACCCCTGCTTGTGCATTCTCCCTCTCAAATAAATAATTAAATTTTTTTAAAAGAATGTCTCTGATGTCCAAGCCAAATAAATACGAAGTAAGTCATACTTCAGCACATCATAATAAACTCCTGAAAACTGAGAGTAAAGAAAAACATTTTTAAAGACCAGAGAAAAAGGACTCATTACCTACAAAGTTGCAACAAAATGACTTACAGTTGACTTCTAAAGAGAATTTGTGGAAGTAAGGAGACATTGGTGTGGCACTTTCAAAGTGTGCACAGACATTATCAGCCAACTTGGAATTCAGGACCCAGTGAACATATGCAATTTGCAAGTGAAACTAAAGTGGTTTTGTCATACATAAAGATAACTTGGTCCTAATAGTTCTGCACTAAAATTAAGCTGAAGACCATCTCTCAGATTGAGATAAGGAACTGTAGGAAAAGTAAAGCAATAATGGGAAGGTCTTATGTGGCTAAAACATATGTAGAATTTAAGTACATAAATACAATAGCACAAAGTGAAAGAGGAGTAAATGGAGATAAATATTTTACTTTGTATAATACCTTTAACATGGTTGACTTTTTTGAATAGGTGACGTTACACACCGAATCTACAGAACACAAATTCTTTCTGAGTGCAAAACAAGCATTTATCAAATTGGCCACATTATAAAAATAAGGCTGTTCTCAACACATTTCCAATGGCTGAAATAGTAGTGTCTTCTCTGACTGCATAGATTTAAGCTAGAAATCCATCTCCAAAATAAAGAAGAAAGAAGAAAGAAAGAAAGAAAGAAAGAAAGAAAGAAAGAAAGAGAGAGAGAGAGAGAGAGAGAGAGAGAGAGAAAGAGAGAGAGAGAAAGAAAGAAAGAAAGAAAAAGAAAAAGAAGGAAGGAAGGAAGGAAGGAAGGAAGGAAGGAAGGAAGGAAGGAAGGAAGGAAGGAAGGAAGGAAGGAAGGAAGAAAGAAAGAAAGAAAGAAAGAAAGAAAGAAAGAAAGAAAGAAAGAAAGAAAGAAAGAAAGAAAGAAAGAAAGAAAAAGAAAGAAAGAAAGAAAACCTGGGAAATAATCAGATGTCTTAACATTAGTGGTAATCTTCTGAATGATGCATGGGTCAAAGGGTTACTTGTAATGAGCCGTGGAGAATGTTTTGAACTAGATGGTAACAAAAATATATATGTTTTGGGATGCAGCTAAAGCCATGCCTAGAAGGAAACTTTTAATCATAAATACATCTATTAGAAGAGAAAAAAACAAGTGATATCCATCTCAAGAAATTAGCAATTAGAAAAAAATTAAACCCAAAGAAAATGGAAGGAAAAAATAATGAAAAACAGATATTAATAAATTAGAAAACAAATATATAGTAGAGAAAAATCAGTACGTAAAAATTCTTTGGAAAGATTAATAAAATTGAAAATTCTTAATAATACTAAATGAGATAAAATGAAAGAAGCCACAAATCAATATCAGTAATGCAAGAGAGGACATCACGACAGACCCTACAGAGAACTGAAAGAAAATATTATCAACAACTTTACGCCAATAAACTCAACAGCAAAGAAAATGCACGCATTCCTTTAAAAGATACAGCTTACAAAAACTGACAGGAAGAAAAAAATTAAAAATTCCAATTTTGTGAACTAAAGTTAATTCTTTATCAAAAATCTACTGTAACAAAACTCCATGCCCACATAAGTTCACTTGTAACATTTTAAAAAACATTGAAGAAAGAAATAAAACCAATCCCACAGAAACTGTTCCAGAAAAAAGAGAGGACACTCTTCTCAACCAGTATTATGAGGTTAGCATAACCTTGATTTCAGAATCTTTTCAAGGACATTAGAAGAAAGGAAAATTAGAGTCCAATCTCTTTCATGAATTTAGACACAAAAATTTTCCACAGAATATTAACAAATCGAATCCTAAGAAATATAGAAGGATAATAAAACATGAGCAAATTGGGTTTATCTGAGGAATGCAATGCTTATTTAACATTAAAGAGTTAGTCAGTGTATTTGTCATATAAGTGGAATAAAAACTGTGCTATCATTTCAACAATTGCAGAAAAATCATTTGATCAAATTTAACAATAATTCACAAAAAAATTCTTAGCAAATTAGGAATCAACAAAAATTACTTTAATTAATGGATTTCTTATAAAAAACCTTTCAACTAACATCATAATTAATGCTAAACTATTTAAACTTTTACCACTAAGAAACAAGACAAAAGTACCTGCTACCACACTTCTGTTAACATTGTCCTGAAAGTTCTAGGCAGAGCAGAAAGTAAGAAAAGGAAATAAAAGCCATTACGATGGTGTATTAGGTTCCTGTGACTGTTGTAACAAGTCACCACAAATTTGGTGGCTTAAACAGAAATTTATTCTCTTATACAGGTCTGGAGACTAAAAATCCAAAATTGAACAATTGTACTCTCGGGGGACTCTAGGGGAGAATCCACTCCTTGTCTCTTTCAGCTTCTGGTAGTTCCAGGCTTGAGACTGTGTCAGGTTAATCTCTTCCTCCATGCCCATAGAAACTCCCCCTGGGTGTGTGTCCTCCTTTTCTTCTCTAAGGACACAACATGATGGCATTCAGGGTCCATCCAGCTAATCCAGGACAATCCCCTTACCTCAAGATCCTTAATTTAATTATATCTGCAAAGGGCCTTTTTCCAAAAAAAGGAATGTTTACAAATTTCAAAGACTAAGATTTGACATCTTTGGTAGCCATCAATCTACCTTAATGGAAAATGAGTAAATAAAATTATCATCCTTTATGGACAACATGATTTTATAAGCCATTAACTAGAAAAATCTATAGATAAACTGTAAGGTAAGTGAATTTGCGGAGGTTGCTAGATACAAAGCACTATTTTAAAATTAATTGCATTTGACATACAATCAACAAACAACTAGAAAATAAACTTTTAAAAAGATATCACAAGCATTAGCATAAAAACCCACTGAGTATCTAGAACTAGGTCAAACAAGTGATGCACAACACCTCTACAATAAAATGCGACCCATAACTGAGGGACACCAGAGAAGGCCTAAATAACTAGAGGGGTAGATCATGTTTCATAGATTGAAATATTCAATATTGTAAAGATGTCAGTTCTGCCTAAGTTGATCAATGGATTCAAGGCAATCCAAAAAAAATTCTTCGTTGCTTTTTAAAATGGAAGTTGACAAGGTGATACTTGAATGTATGTGGGAACACAAGGGGCCAATAATAATCAAGATAAGCTTTAAAAAGAGCAACAGCAATGTAGTTCTTAGACTACCAGACATCAAGATTTAATATAAAACTGAAGTAATTAAAATAATGGTATGAGTAATTAAGACATACTGGCATACTCATGGGAAAGAAAGTCCAGAAAGAGAGCAGCACTAACATTACTCTTTCCTTAAGTGTTTTCTCCTTCCAGACTCCCATTCTCTCCTCATCCTTCCTGGCTTATCTAGTGTACTTTTTTTTTTAAACGAGAGAATTGTCTATACATTGATCTTAACCCTCTACTATTATAATCTTCTGAAGGAAGAGTAACAAATCTACTACCCTTTTATATATAATAAATGCTAGCCCCCTCTGTAATTTCACTCACAGAAAGGAGACCCTGCAGAGAACCTTCTAGATGATCCAATCCAACTCCCATGTCTTACTAAAAGAGCAAATTTCAGTTCTGAGAGCTAAAGAGACCCGCCAGAGTAACATATGTAGGTAATGGAGGAACCAAACCTAGAGTCTGGGTGAGAGAAATTCTAAGCTGACAGTCAGGAAATTCTACCTCTGGCTCCCTGTGAAAAATACAAAGAATATACTCTAACCCCCTCTTAAAAAGTAGCCTTTGCTCTTTGTATATTTCTTATAACATTGTGATCTGTTTTCTATTAAAACCTGGCAAGTCTCATCAGAATGGATTTTCATTTATAGAGTCAAGCCTCTGGGGAAGGAGTGGATGCAAGGGGAGGCAGGAAAGGCAACCCCAGCATCTCTGAGCCCTCCCTGCTCTATTCACACTAAACCTTGAGCAGAGACGACATCTTGACAAGTGCTCCTGGTAGTGCTGTTGGGGTGGGCAGATGGGGAAGGATAAGGCAGCACCTGCTACAGGGGACAGGAGAAGAAAGAGACGCCAGCAGTCGACTGTGAGCTGAAAGAAGGTGAAGAGGTTCCATCTTGTGGGCCACAGTCTGAGTTCTGAATTGATTTCCCCTTTGAAATCCTATCACACATGAAAGTTCATTTCAGCTCTTCATAAGGTGTCATTGGAAGGGCCATAACCCAGACCTAAGGGCGGTATTAACAGACAGTGGTCCTACCTCTCCTCAGAGGTCAGTGCTGAGGGACAGGAGTAATCCGAGAGCACTCTAAGGGAAAGGAGAGTCTTGGGGAACATAAAGAGCCAGCTTAATGGCCTGCGGACCCATCTGAGCCAGAAGTCTCTCTCTATTGCACACTTTTCTCTACTGCATGAATTCAGATTTATCTTATGAAGGAAGTTACTTGTATCTTCTGCTTCCTCTGGAAGCCTTCTGCTTCCTCTGGCATGTGAACTATTGTGCTGGGAAATCTGACCTCACTTCTTCACATGTCCGGTCATACCTTTCTCTTATCAGAAAATTGGTATCCTTAATCCATGGGAGATTAGTTCACAGATAGGCAATCCAACTTTTCACAAGCCAATTTTCTCTCTCTCTCTCTCTCTCTCTCTCTCTCTCTGTCTCTCCCCCCTCAGGCTTCTGTCACAACTTGAAGTTCTCTGGCGGGAAATGCATTTGCATCTGGTGGCTGTGAAATGCGCTGCCAACAATCAGGTGGGAGAGAGAAGAGCTGGGGCAGGTATCTCAGCACCAAGAGGCCCAGACATCACAGATCCTGGCAGTATTTCAACAGGAACAGAGAGAGACTTCCAGAGATGGGAAACAAGACTCTTCCAACTAGGAAAAAAAATTTAGTTTAACCTTAAGCTCCAAATCACCGCAGCTGCCTCAGAGAGTCAGCCAGGCTCTCTTAATGGAAATAACTGGTGGGCAAGTGTTAATATCTCTACCCTCAAAATCTCATCTGTCTCTGCCATGTTGGACAGGTCCATGTCAAGACAAGGTAGCCATGGGAAGAGCAAGAGCCCTTATTTTTCTCTATCACCTCTCCATAATGCCCTGTTGTGTCTGGGAAGGCATGGGGATAGAAAGTATGGTGAGAAATTTCACCACATCAAACTGTCGCAATCCCCTTTTTTATAGCTGTTATGGAAAATGGAGGACGTGTTTGAGCCCTGGGTCCGTATGTTTTAAAAAATAATTATAAAATAAGAGAAATATGCATTTCATGCATGAAGCATTTTAAGACACTGGAGTATGAATTTCACAAAAACCCGCGCTTAGGTCAGAACACTGGTTGGCATTCATCACTTACTGTAAACCTTGATTTTAGTGCCTGGATTCCTGGGGAGCCTCTGTTTGCTTCAGCAGGCCCTGCCAGCTTTCAGAGTTCATAGCTCTCTGGTGTCACAATGTCACATTGTGAGAGAATGTGTCATTCAGGACATACTCCCATAGTCCTTGGTACAACCCATGGTGAAAATGACCAAGCGATATGTTCTGTGGGTTCCTTTTGTTTTTCCTTTGGAAAGATTTCAGGAGAGATTTGGTAGATTTTTTTTAGGAATCATAGGCTTTTGGGGGGAAAAGAGAGTGACCACTTATTTATTGAAACATTAGACAGTAGAACAGAATGTCCAAGGTGACAAGTCCTAGGGCTAGCCTGCCTGGCTTTATTTCTCATTGCCATTAATGTCCAGTTATGTGGACTTGGGTTGTCTATGTCTCAAAAAAAATCTTCATACATGATAAAATGGGAATCCTAACAGAACTTAGCTTCATACAATTATTGTATGTAAAGGAACACATTGCTGACAAGTATATATTGGCTGGTAGCATTAAAAACTTAAGAGTTTCTCAACATCCATATGGGAAACTGCCTTTTATTTGTCCTTTTAAAAATAAAAATAAATAAATACAATAAAGTAGAAAAGAGGAAAAAAGCATTCTTGTTGCCATTCCTCAAAAGAAAACCTTAAATTTAGTATGTTTCCTTCTGGTCTTTTTATGACATAGATCAAAAAATCGCACACATAGTTGTGAATTTGCTATTAATCCCAATCAAGGAGATGCCTTGTAAACATAAATGTACTGGGCGACCTTATCTCATCTTGCTTGATTATGACCACGGTGGTCCAGAGTGGTCTCTGTGGTCATTCCGTGGAGCACTCCTGCTTCCTCAGCCAGAGGGCAAGAGCCCCAGAGGGGATTTTTACCAACAATAGATCTCTCATTTTTATGAGCACAGGTCTAGGCATATGAAAATTCTCAATAAATAGTTATAGAACAGAATTGCAAAACCATGGGGTTATTTATTATTGTTATGGTAGTACTATTGAAAACTTTAGATGGGGAAGGACCACTAACCTTGTTTGCTGGAATGGTTGATGTTTTTCCTTTTTTTTTAATATTTATTTATTTATTTACTTTAAGAGGGGAAGGGACAGAGGGAGAGAGAGTCTAAGCTCCCAGGCTGAGCCCAACACCGGGCTCAATCTCACACAACCCTGAGATCATGACCTGAGCCAAAACCAAGAGTCAGATGCTTAACTGACTGAGCCGCACAGGTGCCCCTTGAACAGCTTATGTTTCTAAGGAACAGTTACTGTTAATGAATTCAAAGAAGAATCCCAAGTACTACCTTTTGAGCATAACTTTTGGTCCCATTAGGGATAACATCAAAGTTTAAGAGCTAGTTTGGAAATGTTTATAGAGGAGCAAGTATACTTGAGTAGCCCAGACCAAAGATGGCTGCTTATTATATTCCTTAAGGGCCCAGCTGGAAGAGGTCACAGGTGGTGGGATGGTCGAGGAAAGGTGCATCTATTCAGTTGGCCCATCAGGTGGGGTGGTTGTCATAGTCTGGTTGATCTCACTTTGGATACTCTCCCAGGACTGGCTCTCACAGCGAAGTCATTGTTTGTCTTTGAGGCCCACCTCCTCATCCTCTTCTGGGTGGTAAACTTACTCCTAGACTTGCTGAGCTACTTCTGCTCTATCCAGAATTGACTTTAGGAAATCAACCTTTGTTTGCCGTTTGTTTGTCACTAGGAATGAATCACTGTGCTCCCGCCCCCAGGTGGCTTAATTCTTGAAGCCTCATCTATCACTGTGAGGAAGGTATTTCTGGCTCCCATGTCAGGCAACAGGGAAGGGAAGACTTTGGGGAACATTAGATCCACCCCAGGTCCTGGACTTGTACTATAAAAATGGTCACAGCCCAATGCTGCCCTTGCTCTTATTTTCCCCAATGCTCCTGGAACTCTCCTCCTAATGACCTTGACTTCAGTATTCTTCTTATCTTCTTTTCAACTATGGAGCGGCACAAGTGGATTTTCTCATTGGATCTTTACAGTAATTAGTACAACTGGTAGGGAAGAGACTAATTATCTCCATTTCACAGATGGAGAAATTAAGATTTCAAAAGAACTGTCAAAGCTAAGGTACCTAGAGTTTAGTAGCAGAGCCAGGAGTAGAAGCCAGGTGCCCTGCCTTGGGCCCAGAGCATTCTCCTCAGCAGCACACCACTGTGGGGAGGTGGTGTCTGAAATTAGGACCAATCGCCCTTTCTCAGGGCTGGGTCTTTCTTGCCATTTAAATAAGGACCAGGCTTTGGTGGAAGAGGTTGTTTGATCCCCAGGAGCTGCCACCCACCTCCACAGGTCTGCCCACTGGTGAGACGAGAGGTGTGGGGCGGGGTGGGTGGTCAGAGTGGCTGTACTTGGCCTCTGTTATCACCAGTCCCTGAGGCAGTCCAGGACTTCTTTCTAGTGGAGCTGAACATTTTTTCCCCCAACACTTCAGGGAAATAAGGTCTTATATGTGCAATCTTTTTATTTTTTTTTAAAGATTGTATTTAGTTATTTGAGAGAGAGAGGGAGGGAGTACGAGCAGGGGGAGAGGCCGAGGGGGAAGCAGACTCTCCGCTGAGCAGGGAGCCCAAGTCAGGACTCGATCCCAGGACCCTGAGATCATGACCTGTGCTGGAAGGCAGACGCTTAACCGCCTGAACCACCCAGGTGCCACTATTATGTGCAATCTTGCATGTCTCTCTAGTAATCCCAAATCCAAATTCACATTTTTCTAGTCTATATTTACTCTTTACTCCCTTTTACTGATATCTGGTTGCCAAGGTATCATTGCTATTGATATGTGCTGAGGGAGAGGGGCTATGGAGACAATCTCCTGGGTGGGTTATATTGATATGGGGGGGGTTACTTGTCCTAATCTGTCAGTTCTGATGCTGATAAGGTAACAAAAGCCATTGGGGATGTGGAGAAAGGGGAACCCTCCTACACTGTTGGTGGGAATGCAAGCTGGTGCAACCCCTCTGGAAAACAGTATGGAGTTTCCTCAAACAGTTGAAAATAGAGCTACCATACGATCCAGCAATTGCACTACTGGATATTTACCCCAAAGATACAAATGTAGGGATCCGAAGGGGTACGTGCACCCCAATGTTTATAGCAGCAATGTCCACAATAGCCAAACTGTGGAAAGAGCCAAGATGTCCATCGACAGATGAATGGCTAAAGAAGATGTGGTATATATACACAATGGAATATTATGCAGCCATCAAAAGGAATGAGGTCTTGCCATTTGCAACGACGTGGATGGAACTGGAGGGTGTTATGCTGAGTGAAATAAGTCAATCAGAGAAAGACATGTATCCTATGACCTCGCTGATATGAGGAATTTTTAACCTCAGGAAACAAACTGAGGGTTGCTGGAGTGGTAGGGGGTGGGAGGGTTGGGGTGGCTGGGTGATAGACATTGGGGAGGGTATGTGCTATGGTGAGCGCTGTGAATTGTGCAAGACTGTTGAATCACAGATCTGTACTTCTGAAACAAATAATGCAATATATGTTAAGAAAAAAAAAGAAAAAGATAACAGGAGGGGAAGAATGAAGGGGAGTAAGTCGGAGGGGGAGACGAACCATGAGAGACAATGGACTCTGAGAAACAAACTGAGGGTTCTAGAGGGGAAGAGGGTAGGGGGATGGGTTAGCCTGGTGATGGGTATTAAGGAGGGCACATTCTGCGTGGAGCACTGGGTGTTATGCACAAACAATGAATCATGGAACACTACATCAAAAACTAATGATGTAATGTATGGTGATTAACATAACAATAAAAAACCAAAAACCATTACTCTCTTAGTACTTCCTTGACTACATGCCCTTGGTGTCAAGCACAGATAATATATTTGAAGTGTAATATGTGTGTTTATATTATATATATATTTAAAAGATTTTGTTTATTTATTTGTGAGAGAGAGAGAGAGAGAGCGCATGAGCAGGGGAGGGGAGGGGTAGAGGGAGAAGCAGATTCCCGCAGAGCAGGAAGCCAGATACGGGGCTCGATCCCAGGACCCCAAGATCATGACCTGGGCAGAAGGCAGACACTTAACCGACTGAGCCAGCCAGACGCCTCTATATCATATATTTATATGTACATATTTATCCTGTATAAAATATTTGTGGAATTGATTTGAATTGATTAAATAAAAAAAATATGGTGTAGTAAGGACTATAACAGACATTTGATAGGACTACTTATACTTCAGAATAGAATAAATTAGTCCATATTAAATTAGTCCTCTATTTCACGTTATATGTTCAATTGCTCCTCTGTTATAGGAGGATCCGTCCTCTTGTAAGTGTGAAGACAAAGGCAATGGTAGCATATGGTCACTAGGAGTATCAGGTTTGGAACCTGACACTCTCAGGCTTAAATCTGTTTTGACACTTACAGCTATGTGGCCGCGATCAAGGTAACGAACTTTCCTCGGTTTCAAATCTGCCATCTGTAAAATGGGTATGATAACAACGCCATCCTGTAGGTGAGATAAATTCAGAGTTCATGTAAAGCACCTGGGACATTGCTCAATAAATATTAGGCATTGGTATCATTCCAATTAACTGGCTGAGAAGACAATGTGGGGGTGGTTATCAAGTGGGAGACTCAGAGAAGTCAGGATAGACAGACTTTCCAGCAGCTCTTTCAAGGACGAGCTGCAGGGGTAGGAGTATGCAGATAGACGGTCGGTTCTGAGTCTATTTCAAGGGCCCAGGATGACGAACAGGGCTTGAACTTGAACTAAGCTGGTGCCCCAGTTCAAGTGGTGGTGAGGACAGGATGGATTTGAGAATTCTTTAGGAGGTAGAATCAGAGGGACTTGGCAGTGGAGAAGGGAAGAATTGAGAATAACTCCTAGGTTTCAAGTCTGGGAGCCTAGATGGTGTCATCAATGAAAAGATGCTTTGTGAGAGGAAATGATGAGCTCAGTCCTGGCCCCGTTCCCCTCCAGGTGCTGTGGGATCTGCAGGTAGAGATGGCCATAGTCCATGGGGCATGTAGCTCTGGGTTTCTGCTTTCTCTGTGTCCTTCAAAAATAAAGACAACATTTGGATAATATCTGCATAGGGGTAGTAGGGAAGCCATGTTTGTGTGAATATCACCCAGGGATAATATGGAACAGACTTTCTCAGTTTTGACACGATTGACATTTCAGATGGGAGAGTTTCTTGCTGTGGTGGTGAGGAACTGTCCCGTGCATTGTAGGACATTTAGCAGTGCACCTGGCCTCCACCCACTGGATGCCAGGAGCATCACCTCTCCCTAGGTACAGAAACCAGAAATGTCTCCAGAAGTTGCACAACTCCCCCGGTTGGGAACCACTGGCTGGAAGAAAGGCAAGAGTCCAAGGAACTAAACCCTGAAGTCTACCAACATTTAAAAGGATGACAGAGGAATCAAAGTGTGAACCATCATGGAAAGAGGAGAGTTCCAAGAAAGAAGTGTTTGGAAAGTCCACCTCTTTAGAGAACAAAAATCTTTGAATTTGGTGCTAAGGACGTGCTTCAGGACCCTCTTCACACAACTGACTGGGGACCAGGGCTCGAAGGTAGAAATAAATGGAAGGCATGGGAGAGTCAGGGAAAGTAAACTCTACTTTCAGTAACCTTGAGTAAGAAATGAAGGCGTGAGGAGCACAGTAATTAAAGGGGTGGAGCGTGAAATGAGTGTCTTCTAAGGAATGAAACCTCTTACGTAGTGCTAGTTGGTGAGCTCTTTGAAGGCAACGACCATATCTTCCTTCTTTTTGACATGTCATCCTGGATTTATAGAAGAGGCTCAAGAAATCTATGTCAGTTAAATCAGGGACTTATTTTGTACTCTTTCTTGGATTGTGGGTATTTTAAAACAGCTCCAGGAAGAAAGCGATGTTTAACACAAAAGGATGAATCACAAATGGCAGAATTTCAGACATGAGTCAGAGATATTTTGGGTGTAGACTTGCCTTGTGTCCTGTAACCATACCACCTACTCACCTCACATTTCCCATATGAACCGATTGTTCTTTTCTTTGCCAACCAGACTTTGTTCCCTTACTCAAGCCATGGGTAATCATTTCACCCTTGACTAATTGACGGTGACAAATGGCTACTAAATTGGGCAGATAAGGAGAGCAAATTTGGTGTCCTTGTTTTTCCCGGACTCTTCAGGCTGGGTGAGATTGGAATGTTCCCCTGGATTGAATTGCATAAAATTGTACTGTCAATTTTAAGGATGTCTGCCTGAGCTAATGAGATGCAAATAGTGACACATCAGAAAAAGAGCCCAAGTGAAAACCTCATAACTTATAATGTTGTCCTAAGGGCGGCAGCAGAGTACATAAAAGGAGAGGGAAACAGAACACAGCTCGCAGAATGACTTTTGAGTGATGAGTTGTTGGTTTATCTATAGCTTATGAACCTAATCTCAGCCTCAAAAGATGAATGAGTACAGATTCTGAGAAAGGAAATCTCTTATTCGAAGACGCGGAATTGTCATTTTGGAAAGCCACAAAGGCGAAGTTTATTTTCATTCGGTTTTGACCTCAGTTCGTGTCTTCTCCCCCAGAAGAACTCATAACCAGAAATAGCTTTTTGTTTTAAATTTGGTAACCAATATCACTTACACCAAGAACCATCCCAGGCCATAGCCGCGGAGAAGCGAGGATTGACTGAGGTCTTACTTATTACTCATGGCCGTGAGTTACAGCACTCGGCAACTCAGCACTCAGTTATAGCACTCAGTCTGCCTCCTAGCAGTAGCTTGGTTAATGTGTGTTGAACTAACAGGGAGTGATTTTTTTTTTAACTGATGCAGTTTAAAGTTGGATTTTTAATGTCTAATTTGATTTTACGTAAAAATTCAGAAAAGTCAGCCTAGTATCAGGCGACACCATTGGCTTTGAGGAGAACAGCTCTTAGGTAAGCCCCAACTTTTGATGTATCGCTAAACAGCGAGCTTAATCAGAACGCCTTTCTTGAAGCCCATATGATAAGCAGTGACATGCTAATTGAAATGTACTTTCCCCAGTGAACCACTTAACAATTTATATAAATATCAAAGCCCCAGGCTTTACTGTCAGTCTTTGTTTTGGAATGAGAAATTTATAAAAAACATATGTTACCAACTGTCATTGACAAAGCGTTCTGAAAATATGGCCACTGAATCACATCCGACTTTTCTTTCTGCAGACACCAAACTAGTCAGGGTGCATTTCTCTGTTAATAACATCTTTTTTTTTTTTTTTTTTTTTTTCAGAAGGAGTCTACTCTGCATTGGGGTTTCATTGCCAAATTCCGGGGAGCTGTTAACAATGAAGCCGGTGTCGAAGTAAAGAATGGCCAGGGAGAAGGAGATAATGTATTTGAAATTCTGATTCTGAAAGATGAGAAAAAGGGAATCAGTTGTGAGAGAATGGTAATCCTAACGAAAAATATTATCTCGAGGCAACCATTAGACGGTTGAGTCTGGGTCCCTTTCATGGGCCGAATTCCGTGATTGGAAGTGAAATCCTTTCCAAATCTGAAGAGCTTCCTGCATGAGTTGGGAGAGGGACAGTCCGACTGCGATCCTAAGTCTGGCTCGCAGAAGGACTTGGGAGTTGAGCGGAAAGTGTGAAATCCTACAATAACTGTATCATTGTGCCAGACAGAGCCCCTTTTGTCTCCTTAAGCTATCTGACTTTCCCATAGGGTTCCTTTCCCCAAACATGCCGCAAATCGTGTTGCTTAATGAAAAATGCCACTCAGGACAAGGTAGCTTTCACCAACGGCCATACATGGTGGACATTTCTAGTAATTCTAGTCCTATGGGAGAGCAGGCCAGGCTTAGGCAGCTTGGGAAAATAAGCTCTGAGAGTGGCACCCAGGGAGCTGCCCGGCTGGTGGGGCAGAGGGAACGGGTCATATGTCAGCCCGTGCCCTCCACGAGCCTCTCCAACGCATCTCGAAAATGCCACAGACCCTGAAACCCATGCAATCGTTTTGTTTCTGGTCTACGTATAAATCTTTTAATTGCGCGTCCTAAGCCTTGAGACATTTATGTGGAATTGTTTTGGGGGGAAAAAAAAAAGGAAAGGAAGGAAGAAAGGAAGGAAGGAGGAAACTTGCTGGCAGTCAAGCGATCTGCATTTCATTTCAATTTAGATAGTTTTGCTATACATTTTTTCCCAAGGTTTCCTGGATTTCAATAATATATCTTTCATCACCAGATCACCAAAAACTGGTTGTGTTGAGCTGTCCTTGGGGCTTTGGAGTGCATATCAGGGATTACTTTATAACTGGGAACTTATGAATTGTATTGGGCTTACAAATGATTTGTTTTTCTCAGTTTAATGGTCAAACCATGAAACTGATAACGTATTGGTGGAAGGGTATGTGTATGATATGTTAATGGGTCTTTGAGAACAGGATTAAAATGCAATCAAAACACACACACACACACAACTAGTTTTAAATAAGGTATTTGCTGGGTAGATGAGCTCTGACTGCCGTGGATTGCAGGCTTTAAAATGTCCATTTTAATGTGTTCTTATGTCTCTACCCTTGATACGCCTATCCCACCTACTCTAAGAGCTTGGGGGTTGATTACAAATTTTTGGCAGCTATCATTTGCCATTGCAACCCAAGCAAGGCATTGTGCAGCCCAGTGGACTGCTGGCAAGAACCAGTCCTGAGCTCCAGTGTTCGCTGACGTGCATGGTGGAAGTCAGTGGGTGCTGAGGGTGGTAGGCGGGGAAGGGCAAGGGAGCATGGCACCTTTCTGAGCACATCTGTTTTATTTCCCATCAGTCTGATGGCTGTAGCAGGGCAGAGGGGCCGATAGGTGGGGAAAGGGGGTTTCTATAAAATACATGTTTGGATTTCCATTTTATTGGAATGAAAGACCCTGCGTTTGCCAAATTGCAAGCTCATAGAAATATCCTGGGCCGGGAGCGGGGAATTCAGCTGCAGCCTTTGGAGTGGAGGTGATTTATGGCCTGCAAAAGGAAGAGTCCAGGTCCACACAGTGAGGGAGTTGGGAATTGAGAAGGCAGCCCAAGAAAATGTAAGCAGCACTGGAATGTTCCTGCCTCTCCAAATGCTCTCTTGGTATAACATTGTGAGGAGTTGGGTGTAAACGAATCAGAAACATATGGATTAAACTTCCCTCCAAATGGGGGAAAGAGTGGGAAACAATGATTGTCAAACTGGGGGCATGGATGATTCTAATGTGAACTCACTTGAAAAATATCCCAGCTGACTGACAGAGGAAAGGTCTCCCCGTGATGGCCTCTCTCCAATTTTGGACGACAGTTACATTGAAAGCTGATAGTCGAAACTGCGTTTATTATTCCTGAGATGATAGATTTCTCGCATTCACGGCCTGTCCCTTCCTGCACCCTCCACCTCCAAGGTCACCTCCAAACTGTAGGGTCTTTCCACTGTCCTCTTAGGACCCCCCCCTTGGCTGCCACTCCTCTTACCTTTTTAGGTTCCTTTTCAGCACAGTGATTTTACCGGTAATTTCCCCCCCCCTCCAAAGATAATGGAATAAAAATGCTTGTTGTTTAAAGTTGCAGCATCGTTTCTCTGCCACATGCATCCTATGCATGACAATTTTGGTTAATGTTTAAAAAAAAATGGAAATGTCACTTGGACAGTTTGTAATTCTGTGAGGTGTTACTGGGTTGCTGAAGTGATTCTTGGGATGAGGTGCCCTCGAGGGAAGGTTGGAGGAGTGAAAGATGGAGGATTCCGCAGGTAATCTGAATCCGAGGCTGAACATAGCTATGCAGTAATGGCATGGAGTAATTGTCATAACATTTCTGGGCTGTTGACAGTGCTCTGGGCACGATGCTAAGATTTCAACGTGGCCTCTGAGAGTAACTATAGAAGCGAGTGTGTAGGATACCCATTTTACAGATGGGAAAACTGAAGCACAGAGCTGTCAACCACTTATTTATGTGTACAAAGCTCACAGGAGGACTAGGGTGAGGTTCCTCAGTTGCAACATTTAAGAGAGCGCCCCCAAACTCAGGAATCCAGATAAATGTTATTTATTTTGTGTTCTTTTTCTCAGTTTAGTCAAAAAATTTTTTTTATTGAAGTAGAGTTGACACACTGTGTTACATTAGTTACATTCGTTCCAGGTGTACCAGATAAATGATACTTAAAAGTAAGATTTTTAAAAATTGAAATTCAAGCAAAATAATTTGCATTGAGCGTGTTATCACAATTTTAAAGAAAGAAAGACTGTGACCTTGCACTTACACCATCCCCACCTCCTTCTTCAGCCCGGTCTGGGCCCTGGTGCTCACCAGGATGTAAGAAATCGGGACCCCACCCTGCTCCTGACAAGTGTCTCCACCACCCACCAACGCCCCCATCCTTGGTGCCCAGGGCCTCGGAGCGACAAAGTCAGAAGCGAGAGAGGGTTGAGCGGACTAGGGGCGAAGCAAACACAACCTATCTCTGAGGGGAGGAAAACCATTGAACCCAGGTGAGAGCAAAGTAATGAAGTGGGAGGCACCAAGAGAAGAACTTGAAACCAGAACTGCCCAGGGTTGTGGAAAGAAGCGAAATTGGGTAGGGAGTGCACCCAGGGGCTGGAGGAACTGTTGGAGGAACTCTGAGCTTTGTAGTCCTGATTGTTCCAGACTTCCCACCTCATTGAGGGGGGCAGACAGCATAGTGAGGTCAGGGCAGGGATCCACAAAGTCCCTGCATGTGAGCATGCCGGCGGGGTGGGCGGGCTGTAGGCTTTTGGCGGGGCGGCAAGGCTGGGAGAGGGTGAGGAAATGGGCAGTGAGGTCTGGAAGGGAATATAGGGGAACTGTGAGTTGTCAGCGGGGAGAGGAGCCAATCTCACCCCCCCCCCACTTCAGAGAAGGACTCCTGGGGAGTGTTTATAGCCAAACAACTCATTCCTCTCCACCACAGTGGTGACTACTGTACTTCTCTGTAGAGATGGGGAAACTGAGGCAATGACCATTCAGTCACTTGCCCAACTCACATTGCCCATGAGGTAAAGGTGGATTGTGAACCCTGGCAGGCGGCTCCACTGGTCTGGACCCCCTCGTGGGACTAGGAGAGGTCAGGGCAATGTGGAAGACCGAGAAAGGGCGTTTAAAACTCTCAATCCCTCCGCTGGAGCTGTCCTGGGTGAAATCTTACCCCCTTTGGAAAAATCCCCCAGGGGTCGGGGCTGGGGATGCATCCATTAATCCTGCCCTGATTTCCCATAGAATGATGATTAATAGATAGACTCTGGCAGCAGAGAGACCCAGACTGGGGTCCCCTTAAACTCACTTTCCTCATCCGTAGAATGGGGTAGTAATCCTACACACACAGAGCAGTTGTGAGGAAGAAACAAGAAAACACAAGTGAAGACAGAAGATCTTTAGTAACCTGAGCTGCTCCGGTATGTGTTAATGTCCTTAGGGGCTGGATAATCATCACTGTGAATATCATCTGTCACAATTATTATACCGGAAATAATAGCAGTAATAATAGCCAATGTTTATAGAGTGCTTACCATGCTCTAGGCACTGTGTTCCCTCCTTTCATCCTTTACCACTGTCTCGGAGGTAAATACTGTGCTATACTCATTTTATTGTTAAATTAGTCTGAGTCCTGATGTTGTAGGCACTGGTTGACCACTGTGGGTTTGTGTCACCACTGATCACATTTTGAGATTTAGGAGGCATTTTATAGTGAGGTTGTCTTAGCAGAACAAATTCAGTGTCTGCCCACCCTCAGGACTCAGAGCAGCCCTCGTTCCCTCTGTGGAGTCCCCTGGGACCAGCACGGTCTACTGTGGTCCCTTCCAACCGTGAGCGATCAGTCCAACCTCCTGGGATAGCCATACCTCAACTGGCCGGGACGGAGGTGCAGTCTTGTCATTGCTCTTGGATCTCCTTCCCTTCTATTTGTGGATGACCTGGGGTGGACACTCTGTCTCACTTCACTTTGTCTTCCTTACACCCTCAATGAATAAGTGAACAAATGGTATACCAGAGGATATTCCATGACTTACTTACATCTGTTCACGTTTAGCTAAAAGTAAATGTGATTTCCATTCTCAACCAACCATGAGGGGAGTCGGTGGTTCTGTTCTGTTTTATTGGTGGTTTCATGTCCCTCTGCCAGAAAAAACACTACCACCCTCCATAATCCTATGGTGCTTGCCTGGGTAACAGAGCATTTGAGTATTTGTCTTTCTAATCGTTATTTCATGGAAGACCTTAGAACATACACAGGGGAGAACGGCAGGGAAGATGTCAGAGAATTCAGTTCATAGCTCCTTGGCCCAGTGATATGATGTTCAAATAGCTCCTTGAGTTTTGGAGATGTCAGCATGCTGAGTGCATGACAGGTAATGAAAGAGGCTTGTTCCCACACATTGTTTTTATGGGCTCATTGGCTCCAGTTGTGGAATAATAGAAATAAATCCTGTTTGAAAATACAGTATTGTGCTTCCAGGTAGACCTAGCACCCTGAGAACAGTCCGTGCAATCTGCAGCCTGGACAGGGATGAGCACTGACTTTTATATCATCTTGGGTGGCAGAAGTCTGTGAGAGATGAAAGATAAGGAGCCTATGTGGTCCCATTTCCCACTCTCTTATCTGTGACAGTCATCACTAATCAATTATAGCAGATTTTCCCACTTTGCCCAGTTCAGTTTCAGAATTCTCAATAAAGTGTTCCAGGCAGTCATTCCCAATGGTGTTGGAATGAGGAAGGAAACTCATTTGCCAACTATGTTCTTTCTATAGGCAGGCTCATGTTGAATTTAGTATTATTTGGTAGCTAAAGTGAGTTTGACTTTTAATGGTGGAAAGTACCATCTATGTACTATATATTTGACCTTAGGAATGTTACTTAAATTTTTTTGAGCCTTGGTTTACTCAGCTCTGAAGTGGAGAAATAATGGTAAATCCTGCAGGGCTATTGGAGTGATTTATAAAGTTATACACTTAAAGTGCCTAGCAGAGTACTGGACCATTCAGTTAATTATGGCTCCTCTTATGACTGGCTTTGAGCCTTGAAGAGCTTGAGATTCCACTTGGTCCGTGAAACTGCATCTAGACTGAATACTGGTTTTTTTTTTTTTTTTAAGATTTTATTTATTTATTTGACAGAGAGAGAGAGATAGCGAGATCAGGAACACAAGCACGGGCAGAGGGAGAGGGAGAAGCAGGCTCCCCGCTGAGCAAGGAGCCCGATGTGGGCCTCGATCCCAGGACCCTGAGATCATGACCTGAGCCGAAGGCAGATGCTCAACCGACTGGGCCACCCAGGTGCCCCTAGACTGAGTCCTGTTTAAACCTTTCCCTTTTGGGGTCTGACTCTCAGATGGTGAGAAACTTCATCTGCTTCCTTCCTCAGCCTCCTTGTAAGTTATACAAATACCTCTGTGATAATACAAATTGGTAGATTCTCTCACAATGGTTTTCCTTCAAGAGGGCATGACTGTTGGGTTCGGCACAGAGATTTGAATTTAAGGTAGTGACACCAATCATTTGGATAAAGTTGAAAAACTTACTCCAGTAATGATACTGCTATTGTCTGTCACTGTCACCATGTTAATGGCCTTGGGATTGGTCACCTACTCCTACCACACAACAGTGCATTCTTCACACAGTTCTGGTGTGTTTTAAAATGCAAATCTGACAAGTGCCATTCTCCTCCTTAGAGATTTTCAAAGGCTGCTGTACCAGTCAGCATTCTGGTAGGAAATGGTGAGCTCACTCAAATGGTAAGCAGGGGAGTTCAATACAGGGATTATACAAAAGTATGGGCAGGAGTAAGGGAAACCAGCAAGGAATGGGCTAGCAACAGTGGGAGCCATCACCACCTGGAGTCTGAAGGGTAAACATAAGGGAGTGGCTGTAACTCAGATATTCTCAATAGGGTGATATCACTCCCAAGGGGGAAAAATTGGTTGGGGGGTTGTGAAAAAAAAAATGTTCTCTTTGTATGTACAGAGCGCATGTATGTGTAGAGCGCACAAACACACACATACAATACATAAACACATCTCACTGGGGAGTGATTAGGAAAACAAAATGTCTTAAAAAGTTCTGTAGGGAGGTGATAATGGAAAGAGGATTGAGAAACGCTGCTGTAGCTGAAGGATTGTGCCATCTAACAAAATCTATGACCTCAATCCTTGTCTGTCATCCGATAGTCTGCACACATTGTCTGTGGGCAGAACCCAGCTAGAAGCCAGAGCCCAAGGGACTTTTTTTTTTTTTAAGGGCACAGCAACATTTTTTAAAAAGATTTTATTTATTTATTTGAGAGAGAGAGAATGAGAGATAGAGAGCACGAGAGGGAAGAGGGTCAGAGGGAGAAGCAGACTCCCCGCTGAGCGGGGAGCCCGACGCAGGACTCGATCCCGGGACTCCAGGATCATGACCTGAGCCGAAGGCAGTCGCCCAACCCACTGAGCCACCCAGGCGCCCCGAAGGGACTTGTTGATGTAGACCAGCAGGTCTATCTCCTGGTGCCCAGAGCAGGGTGAGGAAGCTAGAGGGGGCGTTTGGAGGGGCAGATGGAGAAGAGCCAACGGCACTATCGAGAGCTATTAGAACAAAGAGCCAAAGACTTATTTTGGCTCGTGAGGGTCTGGACATCTGGTCTCCCACCCTGCTCTCCCCTCATACCCCTTTCACTGGACTCTACCAGTTTCGCAAATATTGAACTAGCTACTGACTCAGGGCCTGTGTCCTTGAACATGCTGTCCCTTTGATATGGTACATGTTTTCTTCCCTCCTTCTTATCCTTCCACTCTCAGCTTAAATGCAACTTTCTCAGGGAGCCCTCCTTGACCCCCTGGCAGAAATCCATTTTCCCCATTATAATTTCTCCAAGAAGCACTCAGGGCTTCTTCTTTATAGCACTAATTATAATTGTAATTTAAATGCTTATTTGTGTAATCATTTGCTTAACTTCTGTCTCTCCCACCGGACAAAATGTTTTATGAGGTGAGAACTTAGCACATAGTGAGAGCTCAATCAATATTTGATGAATTGATATGGGCCAGCAGGAAATAAGTACACCAAAGGCACAGAAGCTTCCTGAAGCCACTGTCTGTGTTAGAACATAGCTTTAACCACTTATTAGTTGGGTGATCGTAAGCAAGTTGCTTCACCTCTCTTTCTCCCAAACTTTGCTCATCTACGAAATGAGGATAATAATAGTAGCTATTTCATAGGGCCGGGGAGAGAACAAATAAGTTAGTACATGTAAAGTGCTCATGAGAATTGCTCAATAAATGATATCATCATCATCATCATCATCATCATCATCATCAAAACTTCATTGTGCAATTCTATTGTTGACTGGCTGTTTGGTGGTGACATTTGCACTAGTCAGAGCGGGAGAAAAGCATATGTCACCCTTAAGTAGTACTGACTCTTACCATATCATTTGTGGAACTAAGAACCCATTTCTCTTGAAACTGGATCCTAAAAACATTTTTGTTTTTCACTTGTCGTATAGTTAGCATCTGGGGAAGAGTTATTTGACAACAAATCAAATTTACCCTGTAAAAAGCAAAGATTCATCTTTTTGCTATTCAGATGGTATGGGAAAGCTTGTGTTGCATTGCAAGTCCTTGCTTTGTGGGTTCTTTCCCAAGACTTTGCTCCTCACTCAACACCAAACAAATTAGGGACAAAGGCGGAGAAAGGATAGTTAAGTGGCATCAGGATCGCTCTGAGTTCCCAGGGGCATGGTCTTGGGATGGTCAGAATTGCTTCCTGGGAGGTCACTGGGAGGTCACTGGGAGATGCAGGAGACACCTGAGGAGCTACTAATCCCACTGAGGGTGGGCACGGATAAAGGACCAGGAGAAGCATGCAAGGCAGGAGGAGTGATACCACCGGACGGGAGCTCTGCCAGCACTTGCAAGACCCATCCGATAAGTTCTTCTGGATGGAGCGTCTCCTGTGTGGGAACAATTTAATGAGATTGGGCATACAACACTGACTTTTGCATGCAGCCTTTTGATGATTTCTTTCTGATGCTAGCCACAGGAGTCTTGCTCTAGTCAGAACTTTTCCACTCTGTCCTTTAAAAGTGGGAGGAAGTGAGGTCTAAAGAGGTCAAGTGACTGACCTCAAGCCATGCAGCTATGACAAAATCGGTGTGTGATCTCAAGTCTCCCTGACTCCACGTTATTCCATGACTTTCCTTTCAATTCAGCTCTTACCTCCTCTTTTTGCCCTCTATTCAGACTGTAAAAGTTAAAATTCATTCCCATAAAGTCTTGTAAGCAAATCAACTCCATTCTTTGAGCCACACCACCTGAATGGGCGTCATGACAAACACACACACACACACACACTACCTGCTAGCCCAGCTCCATTTCTGGAACCTGAGCAATGTCAGCACCATGTGTCCTTGATTTTTCTGAGTGAACCGTGCATTTGACATGGGTGGGGGCACGCATGGCCGAGCAATCACTGTCACAAAGGGAAGAATTTATGTTTGCATCTGTGTCTCACCTCTTTTCACATCTGGTCTTGGTGGGCCTCTGGGAATTTTTTGGGGAAGGGGAAGGAGAACAGTGAGGAGGGCTCTCCATACCTCGGAGGCCAGGGCTGAATAAAGATGAGATTGCCACTCTCCCACCTCAAGAAAAGCAGTGGCTTGATGTCCTTGGTCTGAATGGTTCTCTTGTCAGATATTAAGGGCCTTAGAAGCATCTCATGAGGTCGGTTTCATGGTTCACTGAGCCAGGATTTTTTTTCTCAATGAGGGTCACCAAGGAGAAGGAGTGTATCGTATCTTTAGGGATATGTCTCAAATAGTTTTGGTTTCCCTTATTAACCAGGGGTAGATTTATTGCTCACGAATCCATCCAGACCATTTTGAAATAGTACATTTCTGTATCATCTTGGAGGTGAGATCCCATTTGTTTAGCTCATGTTGATAAAGTAGGTCTTTCTTTTCCCTGTGACGCTGGTGCAGAACTCAGGGGGTGAGTAGCAAAGACCTTCTAGATATTCTAAAGGCCCATTTAATCTCTCCTCAGCCTTTTTTCTCAGAGTTAAAAAGTCTGTGTTCTTTAATCAGACTTCATATGATAGTTTCTCAATCCCATTGCTTATCATACTTGCCTGCCACTTGGACCCCATCTCCTTTGGATGCCAAGAACAGAACCATATGCAATATTCTCAGTCTAGATATACTATGGGCTAGGCTTAAAGAAAGGGGAAATTCTTCCCTTTGGTCTATTTTGACCTTCATGGAAATGCTGCACATTTGGAAAATGTGGTTATTGTTGATAGGATACATCGCCTCTCTTTGCTATAAGGACGTGGTAGCCTGGTGACATCAAGGGGTGCATTTTATCTACACGGATTATTCCCTAAATGCAGATGGGTTCAGAGTACATCACCTTCCAAATAATATCCCTTCCACACTGATGTCGGCTGACTGCTCAGTTTCCCGGCACTGTGGGGCCATGCTCTGGTGACCACACAACCTTCTCTGATCAGTCCACTTGTTCGGCACTATTGATTTAGTTCAGGGCATGAGAGCTTGGTGTGGAGGGCACCCCACCGGCTGGGGTGAAAAGACAGGCTTGCTGGCAGGCACCATCCTTTCTACAAGCATGACCCACAGGGGTGTCTTGCAACAGTGTATTCCAGACTTTTTTGTCTGCAATGCCCAGAGATGAATATATTTTACGTTGCAAAGCAGTTTATGCACATGAGCGTGGACACACACACACACACACACACACACACACACACCTGAAACCAAAATTTCACAAAATAATACTCTTATTAAGTGATTTAACAATTTAAAAATAAATTTAAAAATAAAATATGGTAGAAAACCATTCCCAAACAAACAATATTTTTAAAAGATGCTGGGTGTTTACTACTAAATTGATCTCTGACACAAACTACTGAGCTGAGGCTAGCAGATTGAAACACAATAGGTTAGTAGTACTTTTATGTGAAGGACCCAGACTTTCTCTTCATTCTCCTTTTAAAATTTCTTTTCCTCCCTTCCTCCCTCCCTCCCCTTCTTTCTTCCTAGCTCTCTTCCTTTTTGAGAAATGCTTTCGTGAAGAGATCATAGTACAAAGTTAGCAACATGCCAATCTGATCGTCACTGAAAGATCTGAAATTGATTTCATTTCCCAGCCTATGACTCATATCCTGGGTCATAGGCTGTTAAGTATCCTCAGTGTTACTGGTTGTTGCCAAATTATGCCCCAGAAATGTTACACCAATTTACCTCCCCAGCAGCAGTATGTGGCTTCCCAAGTCTCCACATGCTTGGTAACACTGGTATTGTGAAACTTTAAACATTTTTACTAATCTGACGTGAAATTGTTCAAGATCATTTCCATAATTATTAGTGAAATCTAACACTTATCTGACAAATGTAGATTAATCAGATTTGCTTGTATGTGAAATGACTATTCATACTTCTGGTCTATTTTTCTATTAGGTAGTGTTTTATTATTATTTTGTAGCATTTTTGTATATTCGATGCACCAAGCATCTCTATACTAAGCATTTGCTAGTTATATGAATAGCAAATATTTTTCCCTGTAGGTGAAGGTATAAGAATTGCAATTAATTTTTTCCCAGTTGTCCCCAACCATACATTAAAAAGTCCCTCCATGTCTCTCTGATTTGCTAGGGCATTTCTATCACTTTACAAAGTTTTTATATATGCCCAGGTCTCTAAGATTTGTACTCTCTTCTGTTGTCCTATTTCTTCATCTTTGAACAAATATCATACTGTTTTAATTGCTATACTTTCATAATGGGTTAAAAATCTGGAAGGGTAGGGGCGCATGGGTGGCTTAGTCGGTTAAGCGTCTGCTTTCAGCTCAGGTCATGATCACAGGGTCCCTTTGCCCCTCCCCCCACTTGTGCGCGCACGCTCTCTCTCTCTCTCTCTCTCTCAAATAAAAAAATAAAATCTTCAAACAAATCTGGAAGGGCAAATGTTTTCTTGTCCTTCAGATTTACTTGGCAACTCGTGGCTCTTAATTTCTCTATCTGGGTTTTAGCATATTTATTTAAACTCCATAAAAATTCTTGTTAGCATTTGAATGGAATTATGTCGAGTTTATTGACTAATCTGGGTAGGTTTGCCATCTGTTGAAAACTTTTCAAATTGTTTAACAAGGTTTACATCTCTATTCAGATGATCTTTTATTTTCTTAATTAAACTTATTTTTCTCCATTAAACTTATTGAAAATATCTTGTTAGATTTATTCCTAAATAACTTAAAGCTTTGTTAACATAATCTTTTCCCATAATATTTTCTAATTGATTATTTTTGATGTATAAGAATACTATTGATTTAGTCAGTCTGGAAATCTTTATGAGCCCTCTTTCTGCTTCAGGACTTTGGGTTTTCTAACTAGACACCTGCATTATAAATATAAGGATGGCTTTATTGCTTTCAAATTTTTATAGTATTTGATTATTACAAATAAAGCTGTTATGATTATTCCCATATAAATATTCATCTGGACGAGAGCTTTTATTTTTCCTAAGTAAAGAGTGGAAAGACTGGGTCATATGGTATGTTAAACTTTTTAAGAAACTTTTCAAAGGGCTGTATGATTTCCCATCGATTCCCACTAGCAATGTAGGAATGTTCCATTTGCTCAAAACCCTTGTACACTTGCTATGGTCAGCCTTTTTAATTTTAGACATTCTGATCAGTGTGTAGAAATACTTATTGTAGTTTTAATTTGCATTTCCCCCATGCTTTATGAGGTTGTGTACATTTCCATGTACTTATTTGTCATCTGAACATTTTATTTGGTATAGGGTCTGTTCCCATCTTTTGCCCAGTTTTTAAAATTGGGTTGTCTGTCTTATAATTAACTTGTAAAAGTTTCTTATATATTCAAGATTAAAGTCCCTTGTTAGGTAGATGTTTAGCAACTATTTTATCACAGACGGCTTGTCTTTAATTTCTTTAACAGTGTCTTTTGAAGAGAATAAACTTCTAATTTGATGAAATCCTATGGGTTGATTTCATTCTTTTATAGTTCATATTTTTAGTGTTGTGTTAAGTTTTTCTCAAAGCCAAGGTTATTAGGATTTTCTCCTGTTTTCTGTTTTATTTTTATAATTTTAGCTTTTACATTTAGGTTTATCCATTTTGGGTTAATTTTGGCATCCGGTAAGAGTTGAAGTTTTGTTTTATTTTGTTTTGTTTGAATGTGTTTATCCAATTGCTCCAGCACCATTTGCTGAAAAGATTTTCCTCTTCCCCATTAGATTTCCTTGGCACTTTTGTTGAAAATCAATTCCATAAATGTGAGATCTACTTCTGAACTCTCAATTTTGTTCCATCGATCTACATGCCTATCTTTTTGTCAAAACCACACTATCTTGATTACTGTAGTTTTATAATAAATCCTGAAACCATTAGTTCGATCCCCCGACATTTTCTTTTTAAATGTTCTTTTGGCCATTTTAGGTCATTTGTATTTTTTTAAGACAGAGAGAGAGAGAGAAAGTGCATGCAAGCATGGGGGAGGGGCAGAGGGAGATGGAGAGAGAGACTCGTAAGCAGGCTCCAGGCCCAGCGGGGAGCCCAACACAGGGCTCCATCTCAAGACCCTGAGATCACAACCTGAGCCAAAATCAAGAGTGAGACGCTGAACAGACTGAGCCATCCAGGTGCCCCGGTCAGCTGCATTTCCATATAAATTTTAGAATCAGCTTGCCTATTTCTGTAAAGAATAAGCTTGCTGGGATTTTGATTGGGATTGTAATTAATATCTAGATCATAGCAGCTTTTGCTGTAATAGCCCCAAACTGGAAACAACCCAAATGTCTTTCAAAAGGTAAATGAATAAGCAAATTGTGATATATCCATATGATGGAACACTACTCAACAATAAAAAGAAATGAACTTTTGATACATGCAAACACATGGATGAATCTCAAAACCGTTATGCTGAATGAAAGACCGAAAAAAAAAAAAAGGTATGGGGTATACTTCCATTTATATAAAATTCTAGAAACTGCAACCTAATCTGTAGTGAGTAGTAGAGAGCACACCAGTGGTTCCGTGGTGCTGGGGACTGGGGCTGGGAGGGGAAAAGGAAGGGATTACAAAGGGATATGGGGACATTTGGAGGTGTTCGGCGTATGTTCATTATTTTTATTGTAATGAGAGCTTCATGAATGCCTATATACGTCAAAAGTTAGCAAATTGTATACTTATTGTGCAGTTTATTATAGGTCACTTATACTTTAATAAACCTGTAAAAAATATCTTATAACAATTAATTAAAATAAATCTTTTTCCCTGTCAACAACACTGTGTAATACATGGATGACGGTGAGCATCTTGGCGTTGCTCCTGACATATAATGGATTGCTGCGCTGTTGGTTCATAGGGGTCGCCCTTCTCCTCTCCTCCCCTGTCCCTTTGTCCTGTCCTTCCTTTTTCTTCCTTCCTTCCCTCCTTCCTTCCTTCCTTCCTTTCTTTCTTCCTTCCCTCCTTCCTTCCTTCCTTCCTTCCTTCCTTCCTTCCTTCCTTCCTTCC
>NW_027397064.1:98637792-98671050 GCF_003265705.2 Callorhinus ursinus
TGTGTGTGTGTGTGTCCAAATTGCTTGCATTTTTTTGGATAAATCTTATTTAGGCTTGAGACATTTTTATTCTTGAAATGATAGATTTGATACACTATAGTTCATTTTGGGTGTTTTTTGTTGTTTTGTTTCTTTTTTACATGAATGTTCCCAAGTGAGATTGACCAATAATATTTCCTTGCCTTTGTTTTCCTAGTTTTGATGTCAAGTTTGGACTCATAAAATGTGTTCAGACACTTCCCTACTTTTTAAATTTTTTGAAGCAACTTACACAATATAGATCTTATCTTTTCTCTGAAGGTTCACAAAACCTCATCTAAAGATCATCTATTGATGGGATGTTTGGGTGGTGCAGTCAGTTAAGCACCCAACTCTTTTTTTTTTGGCTCAGGTCCTGATCTCAGGGTTGTGACATTAAGGCCCGCTTTGGGCTCTGTGCTCAGTGAGGTGTCTGCTTGTCCCTCTCCCTGCTCCTCCCCCTGGCTCGTGCACACTCTCTCTCTCTAAAATAAATAAATCATTAAAAAAATCATCTATTGTTGTTTTAGGGGTAAGGTATATATATATATATATATATTATATATGTATATATGCATATTTACAGATTCAATGACTTTAATAATTATGAATCTTCTAGGTGTTCTATTTCTTCCTTTGTTAATTGTTTAAAAGACTTTAATTTTTAGAGCCATTTTAGGTTCACAGCAAAATTTAGCAATAAGTCCGGAGATTTCCGATATGTGTGTGGCCCCCACACATGCATAACTTCCCCCATTATCAACATCTGCCACAGAGTGGTGTATTTGTTACAATTGAGAGACCTGCATCGTCACATCATAGTCACCTGAACGCCATAGTTGATGTTACAGGGTCACTCTTGGCGGTGTACATTCTATGGGTTTGGACAAATGTATAACGCCATGTATCCATCACTGTGGTATCATACAGAGTATTTTCACTTTCTAAAATTCCTCTGTGCTCTGCCTATTCATCCCTCTCTGCCTTAACCCCTGGCAACCACCAAACTTTTTACTGTCTCCGTAGTTCTGCCTTTTCCAGAATGTCATATAGTTGGAATCATAGAGTATGTAGCCTTCTCAGGCTGGCTTCTTTCAGTTAGTTATATGCATTTAAGTTTCCTCCATGTCTTTTTATGGCTTGATAGCTCATTTCTTTTCAGTGTTGAATAATATTCCATTGATTGGATGTACCACAGTATTTATCCCTCTTAGTCAATTTTTGTAGTTTGTATTCCAGAAACTTCACCATTCTAAATTTTTAAATTTATTTTTTAAAAGATATTCATAGTGTATGTTTTTCTATGTCTATGAATTATATATGTATACAGAGAGAGAAAATCTCTGTTGTATCCGTAGTTTTGCCTTACTTGTAATCCCTAATGCCATTTTCTTGTGTTTTCTACTATTTGCTTGACTAGGCTTGCTTAAGTTTTCTCATTTAAAAAAACCAGATTTTGGGGTACCTAGAGGGCTCTGTTGGTTAAGTGTCTGACTCTTGGTTTTGGCTCAGTTCATGATCTCAGGGTTGTGAAATGAAGCCCCGCATTTGGCTCCATGCTCAGCAGGGGGTCTGCTTGAGATTCTCTCTCTCCCTCTGCCCCTCCCCCTCCCCCTGCGCTCACACGGGCTCTCTCTCCTTCTCTTAAATAAATAAATAAATAAATAAATAAATAAATAAATAAATCTTTAAAAAAGCAAAACAGATTCTGGTTTTGTTGATTTTTCTGATTTATTAGTGTATTCTCTGGTCCATTAGTTTCTTCTTATATCACTATTTATTCCTTTATTCTCCTTTTTGTTCTTATTGCTTTTCTAATTTCTTGAACTAAACATAATTTTTCAATAAATACATTTAAATACATTTAAAGCTATAAATTTCCTCCGAAGCACAGCTTTAGCTTCATTTTACAATTTTAAATATCTTTATCTTTCTGGACTAAGCCTGGGCTAAGTCCTCAGAACTATTTTGCGTTTCACAGTTTGTTCTCTGTGTCTGATCTAGACTTTATTCTCGATGTCTTTTTAAAAATTCAATTAGCCAACATATAGTACTTCATTAGTTTCCGATGTAGTGTTCAATGATTCATCAGTTGCGTATAACACCCAGTTCTCATCACATCATGTGCCCTCCTTAATGTCCTTCACCCAGTTACTCCATTCCCCACCCATCCCCTCTTCCGCAACCCTCAGTTTGTTTCCCAGAGTCAAGAGTCTCTCCTGGTTTGTATCCCTCTCTGATTTCTTCCCATTCAGTTTTCCCTCCCTTCCCCCATGATCCTCTGCACTATAGTTAAAAATAGGGCTACCCTAAGACCTATCAATTGCACTACTGGGTATTTGCCCCAAAGACACAGATGTAGTGAAACGGAGGGGCACTTGCACCCCAATGTTCATAGCGGCAATGTCCACAAGGGCCAAACTGTGGAAGGAGCCGAGATGTTCTGCAAAAGAAGAGTGGATAAAGAAGGTGTGGTTATATATACAATGGAATATTACGCAGCCATCAGAAAGGATGAATACCTACCATTTACATCGACATGGTTGGAACTGGACGGTATTATGCTAAGCGAAATAAGTCAATCAGAGAAAAACAATTATCATATGTTTTCACTCATATGTGGAATGTAAGAAATAGCTCAGGTGTCTGTTTTTTTGTATTTTATTTGAACAACTACATTTGTCATCTCTAAGATTTCTAATTGGCTTTTATTGTTTGAACCTAAATTTGTGAAAAAATATTTTTGGTTGGGGGGGGAATTCTAGATTGAAACATTTTCTTTCTTCCAGTATCTTAAGATGTTATTTTGTTGTTATTTTATCGTTTGCCTTCAGTCTTCTTGTTGCCTTTTTGAAAGTCACATGTTTTTCTCTGCAGCTTCTGCATGCCTTAATTTTTTTTCTCTATCTTTGATTTTTAGCCACTGGACTATGCTGAGTCTAAGTGTGGTTTTCTTTGGGTTTACATTGCTTAGGGTTTCTGAATCGGTGCATTGGTTCTGTTGTCAGCTTTGCCAAAATTTTCTCTAGAAGAATGCCTGCCTACCTAACCTTCTTCTCCCACTTGCCCTTTTGGGACTCCAGTTACTTGTACTTAATTCTCTACATTACTTCTTACATGTCTCCTGGGCTCTGCTATGATTTTTCATACACTTTTCTCTTTAAACTTCAGTTTGTATATCTGCTATTCACTTATCTTTAAGTTCTTATCTGTAATTCTTAATTTTTGATATTGTATTTTGTAGTTCGACAATGCTCATATAATTGCCTTTTATAATTTGTGTCTCTAGTAATTTTTCTTTATATACTAGACATTTTATTAAAAGGAATTGTAGAGGCTCTGGATAATATGTTCCACCAGAAGAGATTCTCTGTCTGAGACATTGGGCAGATCAGTATGGAGCTGACCACATCAATCTAATCAAAACTCAACTTAGGCTGGGACCAGGTTGCAGTTTTAGTGAGATTCATTTCGTTCACCTCTGTTTCCTCTCCATTTCTTGGACATGTCTCTCCTGAGCTTTTGCTTGACAGGCTTCTAAGTTCCTATCTCCCTAATCTTAAAATACCAGAGAAAATTCAGGCTCATCCTTCAGAAGTGTGCAGTTTTGTCCCTTCCAAACTTGGTAAATGTCTTGTGGAGGAGAACAAGCATGCATGTTTGAGGTGGGACACACTGTTCAAACAGAACAGTTTCTTCTAAATATTGTGAGACCAGTGTGCATTTCCCATCTTGTCAAAGTTCCATAGTCTTTCATACAGCCCTAAATTTTTAAAAGAAACCATACAGGAAGCCAGTTATGCATTACTGGATCCTGAGGTTTCCAAATTGTTAAGCCAGCCCTATACCACCTCCAAAAGTTTTGTCCATTTCTCTTCCTCCTACCAAATCCCTTGTGTTTGGTAGGTCTCATCCTCAACCAAAACCAAAATTAGCAGATAGCGCCTGGGAGAAAAGGATAACTATTAATTGACTACTCACATTGGAAGAACTCTCTCTACTCTGAAAATGTAGTTCATTTACTTCTTTGTTTCTACAACTCTCGATCTTTAAAGACATGATTTTTTGCAATGTATCTGGATTTTTAAGTTGTTGCAGTGAAATCAGTGGTCTGCCACCACCTACTACATTTTCCCCAAAACCGTGATCATATTTTAAAGTCATTTTAAGATTTCTCTCTTATTTTCATTTTATTTAGGGTAAAAAAAAATCTAATTTGATTTTTTTTTAACTGCCATTTTAATCATCTTTTTTCATGTCTTTGGGATTTTGATTTGCAGGTTCATCTTGAATTTGATTTTTTTTCTTTTTTGCTTCCTTTCTCTTTGTACTTATCACTTAATGTTTAGTGGTTTTGTAGTTACCTCCTCTTCTCCTTCTGGGAGCCCCCAGACCCATGCTGTGCTTTGTACTGGTGGTTCGTGGCTCTCATTCCCATGGGAATATGGAGCTAGCAGGGTGCTTCTTTTAAGTCTTGATCACAAACTTCCTCTTCATACCTAGCACAATGTGAGAACAACTTCTTCAGCTTTCTGTAATGGGCAAGGATGAGCTGCCTCAGTTTCTCTTTCCAATCAACGAGTTTAGCTCTGTTATCCTGCTTCATGCTTATGTGTGTGTATGGGAGGGGGGTGGTGTTTTCAGCCTGTGAGCCACAGGATATGAATTCCTTCCACCCTTATCTTCTAGACCTGGGTTCTAGCAGGTGTCCTGCTGTACCCTTGCTTATTGGTATTTCTGTTCTTTCATCTTTCTACAGAGGTGCCCATCATGCTTTTGACCATGACTATCTTTTTCACTTCTAGTTTGTATTTTTTATCCGTCTTAGCTATGTGTTTGAGTTGAGAGGAGGTGACCATGATCAAAGCAAAACATTGCAATGCAATTTCCTCCAAGAATTGAACTCTAGATTTTTTTTAGCCATTGTGTTTTGGCTTTAAATAGCTAGTGCATAAAATCTTCCTTTGGGATACAGTAGGACAGTACCTCCCACTGTCACCTTTGTGTACTCTCAGTGTTATACAAGTAGGCTTGGATCACCTTTACAGAATGTGGTTTTGAATTCCACAAAAATGGGTCATGAATGAGACTCTCCACAGATTTCCCAAAGGAAATGAAATTTAAATAAAACTTCTATGTGCCCTCAACCATAGTGATATATATCTAACACACATTGCATACCAAGAATGGGACCACATCTCTCACCATTGTCATTGATAATCAAAGGCCAGAGTCTTCAAGCAAGTTTAGTTTTCTTTTTATCCTTGGTCAATTGCTAATTTTTTTCATTTGCCCTTGGATTACTCGTCTTTCACTGGACAAGAATTTACTGAGCATAGTGTTGTCCTTAGTACATAGGCAGACAGATCCTGGGCAAATCTATTCAGGAACCTCTTATGTTGCTGTCCTAAAAATATCTCCCCAACATTCTTGACTAGTGTGAAATGCCCATCATCACTCTCTTTTGAGGGAAAAAAAATGAAATTTGTTATAGTCAAATGTCTTACTGGATTTTCTTTTTGAAAAGCCCAATTGCCATCATGTATTAGAAGAGATGAGTTTAACCTTGATTTGGATGGGATACAAGCAAGTGCAAGGGAGAGCTGTCCAGAGCAGTGTATTTATAAGGTCGATGGGAATGCCCTAGGTTACCAGGAGATGGTGGGAGGACACCATTCAATGATGACAGACAGGAGAAAAAAAAATCCAAGAACATGGAATCCCATGCATACTTGATGGATACTGGTTCTGGTGTAAAAGCAGGTATCTTCCAAAGTGTCTTAACAAACAGAAACGAGGACAATTCAACTGCTCTTAGATGGGAATGATCTCACAGGAAGAGAATTTTAAAGAGCTTAAAAAGTTTTAATATTTCTATACTGGTGGGTTCATTTATTCATTTTTTTCATTTGGTTAGTAAATATCTCTTGAGCGCTTCCTATGTGTTAGGAAGAGGAAATGCTAGGTGCTGGAAACACAGATGAATAAGACACAGTCCTTGTTCTCAAAGGGCTCACCGTTGATTGGAGAAGACAGACAAGCACACAAGGAAACATCCAGAAGTGTAGATGGTGCCCAGAATGTCCCCCTCAGGAGGGGGGGAATGTACCCAGGAGTGAGAAGGGGCTGAATTCCCATCCAGAATATATTGTTTCTTACATGTTTTCCCTAAAGAAAGATGAAGACGAAGAGCCTTTCACATTATGAGAAGGACGTGGGAATGTGAGAGGAATTTACATCATGTTGGCAAGCAGGGTTTGGAAGCTTTTTTAAATTTAGATCTTCTTTAGAAAACCAAAGCTCCCCGCCCCCAACCTCTCACCTCCACCTCCCCACCAAAAGGAAAGGCAGCGGATGAGCAACTATGAGACATACAGAACTTGTGGGAACTTGCACTTGGCCATCGGTAGCATTTATCCAGACATGCAATCCCTTGGTTCAGCCCTCTAGGAACTCAGACTAGGGTGTTCTCACCTATTTTCAGGATCAAAAAGAAGTGAGTACTGAAAAGGACCCTCCATTATCATAAAAAATGAGGCTCATGGGCACATATCGTGTCCCACGATTAAAAAACAAATAACTAGGAGATAAAAAAAGAAAATATAAGTACTCTAATGTTCTTGTTTCTGTAACATGGAATGTTAGAGGCTTTGCGGATATCCTGAGGTTGGGCATAGTGTAGAATAATGATATCTGCTGCCATTTCTTGAGATATTACTATGTGGTGCGTACTGTGTTAAGTACTTTATAGGCATAATCTCATTTGATCCTCATCTTTTATTATTGTTCCTGTTCAATATATTAGGTCTAGAGGTGAGAACGTGGTGCCTTCTGGGAAGTGAAAGAGATTCACTTTGAGCAGAGTGTGCTCTGCAAGGTGGGTAATGCTGATGGATGAGGCTGCAAGACAGGGGGGGAGCATATTCTGAAGGGCTCAGAAATGTGGATTTTTCTGACTGCAAACAAAGCAGGTGAGATTGAGGAATTACCACATCCAAATGCGCCCAGCCAGCAGGAAGTTTTGGCATCATTACTTCTTTCTCATCCCTGAGGTTCCCAAATTTTTTCCTGCTTGGGAAATCCCCTCCAATGACAGGTCTCTGCCCATTGACCAACCAAATCGTCCCCCTCCTCTCAGCAGATTGGCCCATCAGCACTGGGTGAGGGCCACACAGTGCTGCAGGGGTTAGTGAGGGGAAGGCAGCCACCAGCTGTTGGCCTCCACCCGGCTCACCCAGAAAATAGTTTTCTCCAGGCATAATTAAGGATGACTTGATGTCTACGCGGCTACACTTAAGTCTGTTGGCCTGCTATTGTTCCTACTGAGCATGACGAGGCCTAAAAGCTCTATTCTGGTTGCCTCAGCCAAGAGCCAAAGGGGAAAGAAATTAAAAAAAAAAAAATCACTACTTTCATTCACTAAACATGCCCATTTACTTGTTTTTCTATTTTATTGCATTAGTCATTGCTATAAACCCTACATGGTCTATTTTTCCCCCCTTTTATGATAGTGGCATTCTGAAGCCAGGTAAGCACTCAAACCATGAAACAGACCTATAACATGCATCCAAAGGCAAACCATGAAACAGACCTGTAACATGTATCCAAAGATGTTGGCTAAAATTCCAACAAATGGCCCCCTCCATATGGATCCCCAGAGGCTCCCAGACCAGGGGAAACCCTTGTTCCTTTACTTTTCAGAACATCTCTGAAAGGACAGTGTGATTGTAATTATTAGCGTCATTATCATTTTGGTGTGTGGTATTGGCCATGTTCCTTCTTTATTCCAAAAACTAGAGTTGCCCAATTTAGCAAATAAAAGTGTAAGACACTCAGTTAAATCTGAATTTCAGATTAATGACAAATAATTATTTAGGATCAATAATGCCCCATACAGTTTTTGGAACAGACTTATCCTAAAGTATTATTTAATCTGGCAACCCTACCACCAACTCAACTCTATAAACACATAATGAGTGCTATCTTGATGCTAAGCACTAAGTGCTGAAGAGTCACGCATGAATCAGACCCACATTTTCCTCTGAAGGGGTTCAAAAGCCAGAAAGCTGGGGATAAGAAGCAACTAACAAAAATAAACCTGGATATGGATCAGACAACTCACAGGTATCCACTCACCCAAATACTCACACATACACAAACACCAACCAAAGGTAATTTAATTATGAATTTCAACATACACAAAAATGCAAAACAATAAATGTTAGCATGTATTAAAGTATTCAGGACTACAAAAAAAAGAGTAATATGATTCAACCAATTAGGATTCAACCCTGGAATGCAAGAGGGAGTTCAAAATGCAAATATCTACTAATGTAATACATCATATTATTATGTCAAAAAATTGATAATCTCAACATGTAATGAAAAGGAACTTACCAAGTAAATATTTGTTCATGAAATTAAAAAAAAAAAACACCACTTAATAAAAACAGGAATGCGGCTCAGTCGGTTAAGCGTCTGACTCTTGGTTTCAGCTCAGGTCATGATTTCAGTGTTGTCAGATCGAACCCCACGTCAGGCTCCCCACTCAGGGGGGAGTCTGCTTCTCTTCCTCTCCCTCTGACCCTCCCCTTGCTCACATGCTCGCTCTCTCTTTCTCAAATAAATAAATAAATCTTTAAAAAGTAGGAATACATAGACAAGTACTTGATATGATAAAATACAGAAATAAATTTATTCCTAAATATGAGAAAAACAACAACAAAAGTCTTAGAAAAACAGGTATAAATACACGTGTGTGTGTGTGTGTGTGTGTGTGTGTGTGTGTATGTGTGTCCCATACCAAAAGTCAGAATCATACTTAGTGGTGTAGTAGCAATATTTTCCTTAAGCCAGGAATGAAACGATGATGGTTATTATCACAATTATTATTTAATAGTTAACCATTACAATTGACCATTGGTAATGGTAAGTATTAACCTTTACAAATGGGCAAAAGAAATAAAAACTAAGAGATATAAATACTTAAAAGGAGATACCAAATCTGTTATCTTCAGATGATATAACTAAAGACCCAGAAAATCTAAGATCATTCGAAAGTGTTAGAAGAAAATTCAACATGGAAGAAAAAATTCAATAGAGTGTCAGTTAACAAATGCTTGTGCAAAAGTCAACACCCTTTTCTATGAAAAGCAAGAATCAATCAGAAAATAGAACAGAATAAAAATTCGACCAATAATGGCAACCATAGACATAACATCTAGAAGTAAACATAATTTATCATATGTGCAGGTCCTATACGAAGTAAACCTAAAGATGAACTTTAAGATGAAAGATCACGAAAGAAGTTCTGTGCTAATAAAAGATGTACTGAGTTCTTGGATAGGAAGCCTCAATTTTATAAAGCTATCAGATTTTTTCAAAATTAATTTCTAACCTGCAATTTTAATGAAAATATCAAGAGGGGTGTTTTTAGCTTGACAATGTGTGAAATTCACCTGAAAAAAATAAACTTTTGAAAAAGAAGAAGGATCAGAAGAGACTTGTTTGACCGGGCATTCAAATGTATTATGTAGTTATAGTAAATATTATACTTTGGATGTGAAGAAAAAAATTTCAGGGGAAAAAAAATCAGTGGGATGGAATGGAGAGAACAAAAATGTACGTGAGCACTAAATATAAGATAAAACGTTTAAAATCTGTTGGATAAAAGAGAGAATTTCTTAAATTCACATATAGTGAACATACAAAGTTGCACTAGTTTCAGGTGTAACAGAGATTATTTTAAAAGATATTTCAATTGGGGGCACCTGCGTGGCTCAGTTGATTAAGCATGGACTCTTGGTTTTGGCTCTGGTCACCATCTCAAGGTCCTGGGATCAAGCCACGCATCTGGCTCTACACTCAGTGTGGAGTCTGCTTGAGATTCTCTCCCTCTGTCTCCCCCTCTGCCTCTCTCTCCACTGGTGTGCTCTCTCTCTCTCTCAAAAGAAATAAATAAATCTTTAAAACATTACTATAACTGGACCACAGATTTAAACATGTAAAAATACAGTTATGTAAGTTTCTGAAAATGAGAAGTATAAGAAGCTTTCATAAAGCAGACACATGAGTCAGAAATTATAGAAGAATAGCCTGGCAATGTTGATGAATTAAAAATGTAAAGTATGTGTAAGCAAAGCTATATATAGAAAGTGAAAAAAGAAGAAAAATATTTTTATACATATCAAAAAAGGCTATTGTGTTTTAATTAACAAAGAGCTCATAAAAGGCACTGAGATTAAAGAATAATAACCACTCAAAAAATGTATGAAGCTTGTGAATAAGCAACTAAAAAAATAGAATGGACAATTTCTCATAATTTAATAAAATCAGCAGTAATTCTGTGTAACTGATCAGATGGGTACAAATTAATGGATTTGGTGGTATATAGAGTAGGCAATTTGCATGGATAAATTGGCTTCGTAAGACATTGGTGGGCATGTAAGTTGGGATACTCTTTCTACAGGACAGATATCTGGGTGATATCTACCAGAACTAGAAATGCGTGCTTGCTCCCTTTGACTGCTAAGAGCACTTGTAGGAACTTCTTTTTCAAATACATTTATATTTTTGTAAACATTTGCCAAAGTAAATGTACAAGGTTATTCACTAGAGTATTGTTTGTAATTTGGGGGGATAAAAGTGGAAACAGAGTGCCCACCGATAGGAGACTGGTTAAAACTTAAGGGATACATCGGTTTGATGGACAAACGGGAAACCAGTGAAAAGAATGGGGCATGAGGTGGATGCTAATATGGAAAGATCCCTGCAGAAGTGTTGTGTGAAAACCCAAAGTGGAGGTGAATGGTGTAGTATAGTCTCATGTGAAAAAAAAAATGTTTTATACATAACATATAAAGAGAAATACATATGGATATAATATTATGCAAAAATATATAAATATATAAATATGTATAGATAGGGACTTATCTATGATATTCATATACTGGGAAATGCAAACTTTTTTTGTAAGAACAAAAACTGTTCATTGTGTTGAGCACTAAGAATAGAGATTGAGAGTCAGAAAAGGGGCAGATTATCTTCCATTTTGTGCCTTTCCACATGTTTTGAATTTCCTAAGCATACACATGTATAGCTTTCTATTTTGCCCCCATGCCACCTGGAGTTTTGGGGCTGTGGGATGAAAGACTTTTTAAAAAAAATTATCTGTTTTTTAAAAAATCAGGTACATTTTCCTTGTGATGATAGGGGTCAGTGCAATGCTCAGAGGAGTGACTGTCCAGGTTTGGTAACAGCCAACGCTACCAAGCTCATGCCCGTTCTCTTGACCCTTCTCCCACTCCCAGCAGGACAGCTCAGTGTCTGTCATTTTCCTAGGCTCCCCTCCACACTTCCATGCCACGCTCCTCCTCCCTAGGCTCCTGCTGAAGTCCGAGCATAGATGGAGAACTGCTGCTGTTGGATTAACCGGTGCAGTCACAGTTCCAATCTCTCCCCCCTGCCAGGCTCCTGGAGGTCTCTTCTTTGCCCCCGAGCCCCAGGGCTGGTCTGAAATTCCCCTTGCTTGAGCGGTGCTGGCCTCCTCCCAGCCTGGCCCTCCTGAGTGAGCTGCCCAGGGAGGCTGCCCAGGGAGGTAGCGCCCCACTTGGAAGTCGGTGAGGCTTCAGGTAAAATGTAGGTACTGCCTCTTGCTGGCTGATGACCCTGCTTCACTTCACCAAGCCTCAGTACCTTCAACTGTCAAATGGGGGATGATAGCATCTTCCTCCTAGCTCTGCTGTGGGCATTCAGTGAAATCATGTATGTCGTCCAGTCAGTGACCACGAAAACCTAGCTTTCTTTTGCTTTGTATTGCTCTTTATTTTCCCATAGTCTTCTTTCCTTATGGGGTGGGGAGAAGGGAAGGAAGGCTATTGCTAGGTTGCCAACCAATGTGACTTAGCAATGAGAGCCTTGGAGCTATTCATGCTCCAGACCCTGTCCATCCCTCCATGACCAGGGACCTGAGTCTGGGAGCTTCCACGTCCCAGTGGTTCCCAGCTCTCCTGGGATGAGCTCAACCTTCGCCAATTCCTATTTCTTCATCATTTGATTTACAAGATACACGCTTATGATCTGGAGGTCTCTGGGCATGGGCATCCAAATAGAAAAGAGCCATTAAGATTCAATCAAACATGCTGGGTAAAGTTCCAAGTATGCAGTGAGCTGGGGGCCTGGAGACAGGAACTTTCTATGAAGCGGCAAGGCCAGCCCCAGCCAGGTGCTGACAGATTGTAGTCTTCGCTTTGATTCTCCCCCCAGAACCATGGGGCAAGATCCTATTGCCATTAGGGATACCATTAGGGATAACTCACCTTTTGTTTCTTTTCTTTGGAACTTGACAACTCTCCTTTAAGATGATTCGAGTAAACCCATTATTTTAAAGCCTGTGCTCTTTCAGAAGAGAGGAAAGAAATGCAGATGGTCCACACAGGTTATGGGGCAACCTCTGGAATCCACACACCTGCCCGCAAACCCCACCTCTGCTGCTGAGAAACAGGGGAGCACGTGAATCTCTGAAGCTTTGGTTTCTTCGTCTGTAACCTGGGATAATAGCATTCTCTACATTAAGCTCAAGTTAAGCAACAAAACACCTAGCAAGGACCAGGCACACAGTGCACATGCGGTCTTGTCCATCACAATTACGGATTGGCCCCACAAAAAGTGAGTTAAAAGTGAACTCCAGAGGCAGAGTGCCCAGGGTTCTAATCCAGACTCTGCCATTTGCCGGCTGCGTGATTTTTGTCTTTACTTAACCTCCCCGTGCCTCAGTTTACCCCTCTGGGAAATAGGAATGATAATGGTCTCCACATCAGGTAGTTGTTGTGAGAGTTAAGTGAGTTAATATGCACCAAGTGCTATTTAAAGCCCGGCGCATAGTAGGTACAGTAAAAATACTGGCTTTTACAAGTATTGTTAATGACAAACACCCAACTGAAGGGGTCCAAAATAGCAAAATTAAGAAAATATATATACACGCATATGACCAACCTCAATGGAAGTAGATAGAAGGAAATGTCAGAAAACAAATTTTATACACAGAAAAATAGAATTGATAAATACACTGAAGTGAAATAAGCACACACACACCCACTACCGAAAATGCAAGCTTCTGGTGAGCACCAAAGGGACAGAAGACACCTCAGTGAGATCAGCTGCAGTGAACACGGGGTTTTCCGAAACCGAGACTGGAAGTGCCTGTGGTTGGAGGTGGGCCCAGCGCAGCCAGTAGCCGATGGAGGCCTTGCTGGGGGAAGGCCCACGTCGGGGACGTGCAGCCTGCCTCTACGTGGGGCTGCTTCTACCTCTCCCCGCCTGGGTACCAGCCACCTGGGGCCAGGTGTTTTCTGCCCCAGGCCAGAGCTCTCTTTGTCATCACCGGTCTCTGGGTGGGTCTCTGAGAAGAGACCTAAGGTTGGCACTGTCTTCCCCAGGAGATCTGCCTCAGACCTCCTCCCCCCCTTACCTCAAAGGGCCCGAACCACCCAGCTTCTCAGCCAGCTTCCTGCCTTGCCAGCCCACCCATCGACCATCTTCAGCCTTGAGACCCGACCTGAAAAATGATGAAAGGGTTTTTCGTCCTCCTCATGCAGTCCATCTTCTGGGTGACCCCTGCCCCAAAGACTTTGAGAAATGGATGTGAATCAGTAAACATGAATTCATGCCCGATACTCACAAAATATTGGGCTGGTATGGTAATATGTTAGGGGGTATATTTATAGATTATATATATTTATATAATTGACTTCCTGCTGCTTTCCAAGAACTCAAAAGAGTGGAAGGGAGAAACAGTCCAGCTATGGGGTACGACCAAAAGTAAGTCAATACAGTAATCAGTAGAGTGTTTGCCAAATCTAAGGGTTGGCCCCTGGCAGGGAGTGCCCTGAGCAGACCAGGAAGGGAAGAGACGGGCCCTACTAAGGGGGAGAAAGGAACCTCTTTGAAGGACCTACGACCTGGCGGTTGGAGATACAGGCACTAGGGGGTATCCAGCACTCCTTTTAGCCTGCTCGGGGTTAAAAAGTGTGAAGTGCTCATTCCTTTAGTCTTTACAACATCCCTATGTGGAAAGCACCATGATCAGGGCCATATCATAAATAGGGAGACCTAAGCCCAGAGGAGAAGCTGGCCCGTGGTCTCACAGTTGCCAAGCACAAGTGTGGGCCTCAGATCTGTGTCCTTGACCTCCTGGCTGAGCTGCCAGGTGAGATGGTGTGTGTATTTGGAGTCCGCACTTACTAGCAGCCTGTTTCTTTGGCCTTAAAATGGAAGTAATAATACTACCCCTTGGGGATTTGGGGACCTAAATGAGATAAGGTAGGTAAGGTCTCTGGTTTATTTTTTTTTAAAGATTTTATTTATTTATTTGACAGAGAGAGAGGCGGCAAGAGAGGGAACAGAAGCAGGGGAGTGGGAGAAGGAGAAGCAGGCTTCTGCCAAGCAGGGAGCCCGATGTGGGGCTTGATCCCGGGACCCCGGGATCATGACCCGAGCCGAAGGCAGACGCTTAACGACTGAGCCACCCAGGTGCCCCGAGTCTCTGTTTTATAGTAGGTGCTCAGATGTCCCTGGCCATCCCCTCCCCAGTCCCCTCGAACCTACCTTGAGTTTTATGCACTGATGATTATTTCATAGCACGTGTGGTCACCATTTCTGGAATGTCCATCAGATTTCCAGGTCTTTGTTTGGTTTGCATAGGTTTCTTCTACCTGGGATGCCTTTTCCTTCCGTTTCCAGGCTTCCAAAACCAGAAAGCCTCCAAGTCCCCATTTAGGTAGCATTTACCCTGTGAAACCTCTGTTCCCTCCAGTTGTAAGAGGCTTTTCTTCCCTCTGGTCCCCTGGGGTCTTCTGCGTGGGCTGCTCCTGAGCACCCTGGGTCTCAGCTCTGCCACCCAGAAAAGGGGACGATGACACTCACCCTGTTGGAGCTGTGCAAGGTATGTTACACTTGACAGAGCACAAGAAGCTCCTAATAAGTGGTATCCATTATTCTATTCTCATTATTACTTGACAAACTCTTTCTCGTAGTATAGTTTCCATTGAATCTGGTTTCTTTTCCTTCTTAGATGAGGGATCAGGGCAAGGATATTGTTAAATAATGCTTTGTTTTTTTCCACAATGCCCTGCACAGAGCCTAGAATGTAAGAGGTGCTCACTGAATGACGATCAACCGAAGGGAACAAATATCGAGCTAGAGGTCACACAGTGGGGGAGATTGACCTGGGTTCAAAGGAATGAGGCTCTGTTCAACCTGCTGTATGCTAAGTGCTCTAGAGTATGGGAAGAAACTCTGGGATTGCTGTCTGGGCCCAGGGATTAGCCTTCTGGTTGGGACTAAGCTAGAGGGTCCAGCACACGGTTCATCAGCAATTCCAGAAGCACTGGGGCCTTGGGAGAGCTGTGAATGAGGTCTGGCAGAATACAAGTCCTATGGCTACATGGATATTCCCTTTTTCATCTATTGCTAGATGTCCTGTGTCCAGGCCAAGTGTCATGGGGTTGCCACCATGGGTTCAATGAATGAAATGTGGAAATCATCCTGAGGAGGAGAGAAATGCTGTGGATTGCTGGGGAAAGAAGAGAAAAGTGTTTTATAGGTAGACAGAAACAGAAGTCAAAAAAAATGCCCAAAACAAAAAAAAAAAATTATGAAGAAGTTTTGCTGGCAAAATATTGGGGACAAACTGTACCTCCAACAATAAAAAAGTGGTTATGCAAATTATAACACTCCACTCAATGTAATTATTTAGGGGCATTAAAAATTAAGTTTGCAAAGACCTTGTAACAAGATAGGGTTGTTAGTGACAAATGCAAAATCACACAGCAGACTATTAGAAACCTCTTTCTTTAAATCCGAGGTTAATGCATGATTGTTTTCTCTTCTCTATGTTCTGTTTTTCTGGGTTTCTCAAAACTTCCATGACCATGAACAATTTTTAATATGGAAATACAATGAAATTATAAACCTGAATTATATAACAGATCTACATTAATTAAAGTATTTTCTAGATATAAGCAGACTCCTGGAGTTTATAGTCACAAACTCTAGTGCAATGTGCATAAGTATCCTTTCCCTTTCCTGATTTTGATAATTGAGAAGATATTGAATATGATTTGCATACATCATATTTTAGAGTGAGCCTGTGTGAATCTCTTGCTATGTCCTTTAACTTGAGATTATCACATATGTTTATATCCTTATGATATGTACATATACATATATATACGTATATATACACACACACATGCTGGATCAGAACATGGTTGGGGTGGGAAAAGATGGACAGATGGCTGGACTGGTGGGTAATAGAATAGGATAGACCCCTAGTGCGTGCTGGCAAGTTCAAAGGTGTGTTACAGACTGAGGAAGACAAGACATTCTAGCAAAAACACATCCTGTCTTGAAATGGACTCAAAGTTTAAGAAAGAAACTGGACAACAGAGACTATTGTGGTTTCTTTCCTTCCCATCTCTCTCTCTCTCTCTCTCTCTCTCTTTCACACACACACACACACACACACACACGCACACCCCTCCCCCCCCTCCCTCCCCATCTCCTCTTCTCTGACTGATGTATGAGTTGTCGAGCCCTGAGGCAGCTGCAGCTGAAGAACACTGTCCCTGGGCATTTTGTCGGCTAGAAAGAGGCAACCACGGCTTTGGAGAAATGTGTCTGACAACGACAAAAGCCCAAAGTGGTCAAAACCGGCTGAGTTTTTGAGAGAAAAGATCTATTTTTAGACCTGTCTGGGCGGGGCTCTGTTTTGAAAATAATTATTTAAGATTGAGTGTAATTCGTTTAATGTGCAAGGAAGTTACTAATTTCAGAGAGAAATAAAGATCCTCAGAACCCAGATTCCTCTGAGCTCTACCTCAGCCTTAGCCTGGGGTGATCACTAACTCCTTTGGTGAGAAGATAATTTTATTTTAATTCTCATGCAATAGCTGAGAAACTTCCATACAAATGCCAGCTATCAATCTTTATAAGTAAATTATTGTCCTCACAATTTGGGTGTGGTACAGGAGAGGATGACATACTTTAGGAGCTATAAACCTTCTTGGATATAATTTTCTTCCTAGGCCATTATAAACATAACAACCTTTTTTTTTTTTTAAAGCTTAAGCTATTGAAAGAGTAAAAAGAAAAGATTTCAGCAACAGTGCAGATACCACTTTGATAAAGGAGGACCAGACGTTTACTTTTTTTGTTCCATCTTAGAAAGAAAAATGACTTTCCCCCCACACTTTAAAATGTGAATGAATTAATTTGACTTTGAAATTCTCCTGACACTCCTTGAGGTAACTGGAGCCACATGTGGTCAAATCGGATTTGGCAAGCAAGACTTTTCCAAGCCTTTTTTTTCTTTTTTCTTTTTTGCCTTCTCTTGGAGCAGACTAGCTTGCAAGGACCGCCCCCTCCCCCCGCCCCAACTCACTGGAGAAACACTTCTCCAACAGATAAGACACCCAAGCCTGAAATCCAAGCCATGACTTCAATGGTGGGGGGGGGGGGAACAAAATACTTGAGGGTTTCAGGGCTCTTGGCCTTTAGATTCTGGGAAGACGATAACTTCCCAGAATTCAAAAGGACAGTGGAGGTCAGATGCTTCCTGTCTTTTATTTACCTGATAAGGAACTTAAAGTTAAGGGGCTCAAATAAACTGCCAGAGTCACCCATGGTTGGGGACAGGGCTGGGACCAGAACCCAGGGTTCTGGGCTGGACCCCCGCCTGGGGGTGGGGGGGTCCCACAATTGCTCCTCTGGCATCCCCACAGCAAGCCCCAGCCCTGCTCACCATGGACGCCCCAGTGGCACCTACCCCAGAGGGTCGAAGTGAGGCGAAGTGAGCCGGTTCAGGCAAAGCGTTGGCAGCAATGTCTGGGACAGCCAGTGTTCCTTCTTACTGGTTTAACTGGAAGAATGATCGTCAAAACAGGAGAAAGTCAGCCAGAGGTATTCCGCACTGACCTCCCAGGTGAGGATGCAGATGCCAGAATAGTCACTGATCACCTGCAAGATCTGCAACAAGCATTCAAGTCACTCGCCCTTTCTTTAGATTTTTACCAATCATTAAGGCCAGCATTTTTGAAAGCAAGGCTTTGGAATTTTGTTGTTTGCGTTGTTTAATACTTAAGTGTTGTCCCGCATCTTTCTGTGAGGAAAAAGAAACTGGGCCGGTTCAGGAGGTTTGATGCCTTTGTCACAAATAAAGAAGGCTGTTACTTCCTGTGTTAAAGCCAAGTCTAATTTAGAGAATCCTTTGGGTTTTTTTTTTTTTTCCTAAAGAAGCTGGGTACGGTTGTATATAACCAACAACTCTTTCAGTCTCCTGTGTGAAGCTGCACTTTTATGCCTTGTGTCCTCTGTAAAAAAGTTGCAAGGATCCATCCTTCTTTCCTATGCATGTTTGAATGGTTTTATGTAATTTGTTGTTTCCAAAGAAGAAAACCGCTTGGTGAAATGAGAGAGGTGTTTGTGTTCCCCTCCAGACTCCTTTTACAAAATCTGCACCTTACGCCAGCACCTGGACTGCCTGCTAAGTTTCTGGAAAGTTGTCTGCTCCTCCCCACTTCCCAAAGTCCCATAATTAGCTCCTCCCCGTCTCCAAAGTCCCACAATTAGCTCCCCCCCTTCCCATAATTAGCCCCGCCCTCCTTCCCACAGTGGGACGCCACAAAGGTGCCTGCGGGCTCCAGGCACTGATGGTCTTGCTGCAAGGGTCCAGGAGGCACAGGGCCCGGAGGACGTATGTCAAGGTCAGGGGCACCTGTGAGGAGACTGGAAGGGCAGCTTCGGCCCGTGGGACACAGTGGGTCTCTGGGAATAGGTGCCACGACGCTCCCCTACACAGGGGGCTCCCTTGCTCTATCTGCTGGGTGGGCAAAGCTGCTTCTTGCAAGGAAAACTAGCCCCTGCACCTGGCCTGCCAGGCTACTTGACAATACACACTGCTGTTATGGAGGGCATCCTTTGCGCTTGACACTGGGTTAAGTGCCATCCACCAAGCATCCCTTTGAATCCCCCGCAGTACCCCTCAGAGGCCATCATCACCCCGGTGTCCCAGGTGCAGGCTGAGCAAGGTGAAGCACTCAGCCCAAGTTCACACAGCCAGCGAGGGGCAGCGTCCCCATCCTTGGTGATTCAGGACGGCAGAGCGGTCCCCTAATTTCTCCTGTTTTCCTCCTTAATGAGAGAGAGAGAGGATCCGTGTGGGTTGCTGTAGTGCTTGGGACCTGTCAGCATCTGCCTCTGCGGCTTTCAATAGAATGGTTGGTTCACCCGTTAGATAAAGGATTGTATTTGATCTTATTTTCTTGGATTCTCAGTATCAATCCTGTCTAGCACCTTCTTTGCATTCGTGACAGCCTCGAGATGTGAGCATAAAGCTCTTTGGTCTCAGATGCTGTTTTCTGCTTGTGTTTTCCCCAAGTTTGCCTCAACCTGGGGATTTAAGAGGATGAAGCCATTTTCTCCTCGACTCCATTGGATTGTATTTAGGCAAAATGAAAATATGCAAATCCTCTCCCTTCAGGCTTGCTCTCATTTAAAACTCAGATTCCCAAGTCTGGAACTGAAGAAAGAGGTTGGGAAGAAATAATCCCTCCCTCACACCCGCCAGGCCTTGAGTGCCTAAGTCCTGTCCGGTCCAAACTTTCTACCAGCCGTCGTGGAGGCCCCGATGGGTTTGCCAATGGTTTCCTGAAATCTCCTAGGACTTCTGTCCCATAAATACACCGGACACAGCTTCCTTTTCGGGTGCCTCCCTCTTGGTAAGGGTTAGTTTGGGGCCCATAACCTAGAAATTGTTTCCTCTTAAATAAATCATTGTGTCTTGGCTTTTGACCCTGCACCCATTCATCAAAACCGGTTCCTTTCCTCAGCTTCTTCAGTGAAGTTCCCACCCAAATCAGTTCCCCTGTGAGTGGAATTCCCAGTTTACGGGTTACTTTGATGTTGGTCTTGAGTGTTCTCTTCCCCACTAGTGACGTGCGGTAGACTGAGTGAGGGTTACGTGGGGGAGCCCTTTCAGCCTCAAATTTTGACCCTTTGAAAACTAAATCAGTATAATAATGAAGGGTGGGTTTTTGTTTTATTTTTCCGGGGAATTCTGACACACTGGGTGTTTGATAAGGCTACTCTCTACAATTTCTACCCTGATGTACCAAGCCGGCTTAGGCTCCAGCCTCACAGCCTGCCCCTGAATCCCATGTTCGATCTATTTTTTAAACCCTTATCCCAAGGGACGCAAGTACTCAATTTTCTCTCTCGTTTTCCAAATGCAGTCAGGTTATTAGTTTTGACTTAATGAAGAATAGTTGGTGGGAACAAGCCAGGCTCTGAAACACCAAGGAAAGAGTTGAGGGCTCTGAGGGGGAAAAAAAAAGAGGTGGCAGAGAATCGAATATATGCAAGTAAGCACTTTTCCCATTTCACATTAAACAGTTTGATGCCATTCTTTAAAAGAAGAAAAGAAATATTTTAGATATTCTAAGCAGAGTGCTTAAACCACAAATTCTGTAAAAAATGAACAGCATAAGCTATTAGCGCTGTACGCGTCATAAACACCTTAGGCGAGACAATCAGATACTAATGCCAACAGCACCTCCGAGCCATCCGTCTGCACAGCGCTCGACTTCTGCAATTTCGTAAGATAAATGCCTTTGCTGTTTTAAGATGATGAAAGTACAGCTGAGACGAATCTCCGTATTTTTCACCAGTGATTTAATAAAGGCCAGCTCAGAATAAATATGGAACTGCTACTCCGAAAGCTTTTTTAGCTTTGGGCTGAAATGTGTTGGAACTTTCTTCCGCAAATGGATTGTATCCCAAGTTCCGATTTGTCCACGCATGGAAGGAAGACGTTTACTAAGTCGTGGACTCGCAACATCCCATGTGACACGCTGAGGTTTAACGGGGAGTTTAGAGAAAGGTGCTTCCTTGGGCAAAGCCAGAGGCCGGGGATGGCGAAGTTGACCCTACTTTTTTTTGGCCCGAAATGGGTACCAAGAGAGATGGAGGACAGAAGGAATCTCAGTTCTGGATTTTGTTGTCCCCCAGCTCAGGCTTCTCAGAAAAGTACTTATGCCCATATGAAGTCACCCTTTGGGTTTATTTTTGTGCCTCAGGATGTCTTAAACACATGCAATCAATAAGTAGCGAGACAGGTAGATGGATATATAGATGGACAGTCAGAGGGACAGATAGATAAACACACTTCAAGATATTATAGGAAATTACTTCCTAAAGTAGTCAAAATCCTAAGGGACAAGGCTGACTATAATTTTAGAGGATCTATTTAAATCTTATATTCATGAGTAAGAAAAGTTTTTCTTTTTCCATTTTTGACGAGCGGGAGAGGAGGGCAAGCAAGAGTACAAATGAAGAGGATTTATTAATATTTCTTTGGGCCCATGTTCTCAGCAGCTGGCTCCTTAGTATGTCAGCTAACCCTTTCCAGAGTTCCTGATTAGCCTGTGCACACGCGCGTGTGGGTGCGTGCGATTGTCATTGGTCTGCAGCCCACTTTCTGGGGTGACAAGAGCATGTTAGGGAAAAACAGTGGTCCGTTTGCAGGATTTGGCAGGGGGCCGGCAGGGTTGGCTCCTCCGAGGTTGGGGAAGTCCCCCGCCCTGCCTTCCAACGCTGCAGCTGGGGGCTGTGTCTGCCCCGGCCTTCCCCCCCCCTCCCCCCCTCTCTGGGCCCTGCTGACTTTAATTACTCCCTCCTTGGCCGAATTCACAGGTGGCTTCCCTGGGAGGAGGCGGTTACCTCTCCCCAAACCCCCGGCTGCTCATTTCCTCAGTGGATTAGCAGGGCCACGATGAAACAGAAGCTTGTGGCTTCTCCATTCTTTACACAACCTGGTGTTAGAGGTTGACCTTTCACCCCTGGAGATTCGGAGGATTAAGGCCGCTTTTAAGTCCCGCTCTGGTAACTAATCCACCACTTTCACTGGATGTTATGTAAGCACTTCCTGACTTACCCTTTAAATCCTGTAAACATAATAAAACAGAGTTTAACCTTTACCTTTGGATTTCCCCACTATCTTTTGCGCTGTCGAATCAACTGGACGGATCCAGGAACAGAAAGCTAATAAGTGATAGCCTGATTTTTTTTTTTTTTTTTTGCCCTGGGACATGTAACAAAACATTACAGTCTTTAATATATTCAGGTCAAATAGTTGTGGGGGAGCACCGAAAGCTTCAGGCTGGGCAAATAATGTTTCTCTCCCCTTTAACTGCATATATTTTCCCACAAAACAATGAAGCAGATGGTATTGGGTGTTTCCTCCCCTCCCCCTTTTCAACAAATTAGAACCAATAAGGTCCAAATGATAGCTGGAAGAATGGGCTTTTGAGGCGGTTTGCAGTAATACAGACTTTCACCACTCCTGTCTCAAGCCTGCAGCCTCCTGAGAGGGTCCCGAGAGGCCCGCTTTTGCAGACTTCGTGCTTTTAAGCATGAATATTATCAGCTAGCCCCAATTTCTAGGCCCAAAGAGCAAATCCAAAATTGTTTTGGACAAACATAAAATGCATGTATCCTTCTCATTTTCTGTTCACCCTTCGACGGGTCAGATGCCTTTCCCGAACGTTGTTTCTTAGGGACTGAGTTACAGAATTGAAGGGACCGTGTCTAAAGAGGTCCCATTTGGAAGCAGATTGTCACCAGGCTCCCGGTTAGTGAGGACCAAGCCTTCGATACATCATTATTGTCACCATGAAGTCAACGTCAACCGCTAGAGCTCCTGAGCTGGCCACCTTCATAACGTTCCTTACTGGTAAAAGAGAAGATTCTGGATTAGATTAATTCTTGTTGTTGTTGTTGTTGTTCCTGTTTTTGCCACTAAGAGAATTTAGCAGACTTATCTGGGCAGCAGCTGGGGGTGAAAGGAAAGTGGTCATACACTAGACCGCCAGCCAAGCAATGAGACAGCTTGGGACCGGCCAGCCTGTGTCCCCATGCATGTCACCAACTGTATTTGGCCCTCAATTTCCCCATCTTCATATGGTGATAACGTCCCTGACTCCTTCCTCTGGATCGCCAAAGGAAAAATTGCGTGCAGGGCTTTCATATTGAGCGAATACATGGTTGAATGTTCACAGAAAAATTATGATTGGCTGGGTGACAAACTATAAAGAAAGGAACTCCCTGTATCATTAGAAACTCTAGTAATTGAATTAAATACAGAGAGGACAGCTCTTCCAGATGTCCAATGGGCTATACAGATTTATCTCCACTTTAGGCCACGTGGTCCTCAGATAAATCTGGAGGGTCCGAAATCCTCTGTGTGTCCCCAGCCCCACATTGCTAAGTAGCTGGGCCCTGTGCTAGGTAGGGATGCATCTGATTAATTTAATCCATGCCACAGCTCTGTGTTGTAGGTGTTAATGGCGTCTGCACCCCAGGGAAACTTAAATTCAGAGAGGTTAGTATGCAACTGAGATGCACACCCAGATCTGCCTGAGCCCTGCCTCAGCACACAGATGAGCCCGTGTAGACATGGCATGTTGTGCCTTTGTACCTCTTTCTCATTTCAACTTCTTTAGTCCTTCCGGCTTCCCAAGCAAGCCGCAGAGTTGCTCTCATTTGAGAGTTGAGAGAATGAGGAGCCATAAATGTAAAATGTGATTTATTATAGTGTATGGATATTTCGAAATATTCCCTAGAGAAAATGTGAAGTGCCCCAGGTTGGGGTGGGAAGCAGGAATCAAAGGGTTTGTTGGCCCAAGCAAGTGAGGAATTGCTGGATTTGGGGAGGGTGGCGGGGGCGGGGGGGACTTCCCTGGGATTTCCTTAGCTTCTCCACTCTTCTGGGCCCCTGGAGACACCCTGCAGGAGGGGAACTTGGCCTTCTCTGCCTATGAGGGACAGTCCTTCCCTGGGTCCTCCAGGATGGAGGTCATGCGAGCTGAAGGCTAGGGAGTCACAGTCCGGCAGCCTGCTTCTCCTGCACGCCCCTTACCACAGACCTTCCCATGGCTGGAGAATTAATGGGCATCTGAACACTTAAGAAATGCTTCTGGACAAGGAACATGTGTAATTTGTGTCTTGTGGTAAATGCTTTTTCATGAGTCTCTGCAGAAGTGTAACGTCCTGTTTGTGACAAACGTGTCCTTTCTTGCAGGTAGATGTGTCACCGCTCGGCTCTCATGCGAAGCCCTCACACATAAGGACAGACGCTAGGATGTGCTCACGGGTCTATGCACATGCCACGCATTATAGCTGAGGGAGGAAGGCCCAGCAGCACCTTCCTTGGTATTCGCTACCTGTCCTTGAGGTGATGAGGAGCTGGAGAGAAGGCGACATGTGTGCCAGAATGAAGATGCTCCAAAGAAGGTTGAATCCACATCTAGCTCTGCTTGGGGACATCAAGCTTCCCAGCAGTCGGGTTCCCCCAGTATGCCCACTCCTTCACACACTCAGCCCCTTTGCCTCTGTCCCCCAACAAAGTTCACCAAGTCCAGTCCTTCCTGGGTCCTGCCAGGTGGAAAGGGGAGAATCCAGGGGAGTCTCTTCATCTGTGAAATGGGAAGATCAATACCTGACCCACCTAGTTCTCAGAATTTTTTTTGAAGGTCAGAGGTGATGATGGGGGTGATAGAATTTTTAAACTGCAATCCAAATAGAAAACTCTGAGCGAATGTAAGTTCCATGAAGATGGGAAATAGACGCGTGGTGATTTATCTTCACAAACCAGAAGTGAAAGCTCAGGGTAAGAGAGGAGGCAGAAAAGGCACTGAAAATAAAAAGCCACACCCGCTAAAAATATCTAATATAGGGTCAATGTATAAAGAGAGAAACTTCCCGACAAATTCTTACAGCCCGTAAGTATTCAGTTTTTAATCTTTAAACAACTTGAAGTTCTTCTTCTTCTTCTTTTTTTTTTTTTTGCATGTAATCGAACCGTACATCAACAAATATTTATTGAGGGCTCACTATGTACTGGACACGGGGGTTAGAAAAGTTAGGAAGTGGTAAGGTAGTCTTCCCTTATGGAGCTTAGATCCCTGAGCAAGATGAGCCATAGCGACCGACGTCTCTCATACGGCAGGTCCAACCCAGCCCCTTCTCCCCGAGGCGCTGGGACCGTGGAGCGTCAGTGGTGCTCTTGGACTTTGGAGCCAGCTTCTATGAAGACATACATCTCTGACATGAGAGCCGTCCTCTGCATCTCAAGAAGTGATGCCGTGGGAAGTAGGAAGGAAGCGAGAAGATGAAGGGAATAACAGAGGTATGCCTGCTGTCTCCCTGTCTGCTTATTTGGCCGAAAAGCAGGAAACTGCCATGATTCTAAATGACTTTTTTTTTCTGGTTTCTGAACCCACACGGTTGATTTTATATCATTAGAATCCTCACGTGAGGTGTCTCCACATCTTCATTGTGTACTGTTAGTGCTGAAAAGAGGCAAGGCCGTGTGGACACCAAGGGTCAGAAAGACCTGGTGCATTTCTGACCCCTGCCTTCTAGAGTGGTAAGTTACCTTATACTTCTTTAGGCCTTTATTTGCTCAGCCATAAAGTTGATGAAATGACATCCACATGATAGGGATCTCGTGCAGGTTTGACCTATGGAAAGCCCTTTACCTTGTTTCATGTAGAGGCTTAGTGCACAGGAACATTTGTTATTGTGGCAACTTGAAATTCTTAGTGATAGCTCGGAGTTACCAAGAAAAGCTTAAATAATATTTTGGATCTGCTTCCAAAAGACAAAGATGCAGATTTCTAGCCAAAGGGAACTGTAATGGCATGTATGTCAAAGGATAGCTGGCCCATTGAGGTGACAAAGAACATGGACCTTGGAGTCAGGCAAAGCCAGGTCCAAATCCAGGGCCTTCATTCCCAGCTGTGAGTAACCAGACATGTGACCAAACATGGAGAAGTCTTAATTCCTTCACCTGTTAAAAAAAAGTGGGGTTGAATTGCTCGGCATCAGGGAAATCCACATCAAAACCTCAATGAGACACCACCTCACACCAGTCAGAATGGCTAAAATTAACAAGTCAGGAAACGACAGATGTTGGTGGGGATGCGGAGAAAGGGGAACCCTCCTACACTGTTGGTGGGAATGCAAGCTGGTGCAACCACTCTGGAAAACAGTATGGAGGTTCCTCAAACAGTTGAAAATAGAGCTACCCTACGACCCAGCAATTCCCCTACTGGGTATTTACCCCAAAGATACAAATGTAGGGATCCGAAGGGGTACGTGGACCCCAATGTTCATAGCAGCAATGTCCACAATAGCCAAACTATGGAAAGAGCCAAGATGTCCATCGACAGACGAATGGCTAAAGAAGATGTGGTATATATACACAATGGAATATTATGCAGCCATCAAAAGGAATGAGATCTTGCCATTTGCAACGACGTGGATGGAACTGGAGGGTATTATGCTGAGCGAAATAAGTCAATCAGAGAAAGACATGTATCATATGACCTCACTGATATGAGGAATTCTTAATCTCAGGAAACAAACTGAGGGTTGCTGGAGTGGTGGGGGGGTGGGAGGGATGGGGTGGCTGAGTGACAGACATTGGGGAGGGTATGTGCTATGGTGAGTGCTGTGAATTGTGTAAGACTGTTGAATCACAGATCTGTACCTCTGAAACAAATAATACATTATATGTTTAAAAAAAAAAAGAAGAGAAGATAGCAGGAGGGGAAGAATGAAGGGGGAGAAATCGGAGGGGGAGATGAACCATGAGAGACGATGGACTCTGAGAAACAAACTGAGGGTTCTAGAGGGGACGACGGTGGTGGGATGGGTTAGCCTGGTGATGGGTATTAAAAAGGGCACGTTCTGCGTGGAGCACTGGGTGTTATGCGCAAACAATGAATCATGGAACACTACATCAAAAACTAATGATGTAATGTATGGTGATTAACATAACATAATAAAAAAAATAAAAAAATAAAGAAAGGAAAAAAAAGTGGGATTGATTGTAAAGGATCAGATTAAAAGACATCATGTTAATAAGATGCTTGGCACATAATAAGAATGTAGTCGTGATCACTGTTATTTTTCGCTGGAAAATTCAATCGTATTGAGCATCCCAATCTCAGCATCACCCATGGTATATTAATAATCAGAATGATAACAATAATTAATAATCATATCAGTTATCACCTAGGGGGTGATCAGAAAAGAAACTTAACCCCCCCCCGAAAAAATCAACCCTCAGTGTTAAGAGGACATTTTTTTCCTAAAAATTTTTAAAATTGCTAGCAACAGATGCATTTGCTAGATTTCATGCCATCAATAACCATAACCACTTAGAATTGTAGTTACATGTCTTCCTTGTAGCTCACACTTATCAATCAGTAGGGGTTGCCAAGGCCAAACAGTTCCCAAATACAGTGGCAATGAAGAAAAGAATGGGAGTAGATGTATTTTATGGTGTAAGACCCTTTTCAAATTGAAGTGTGAAAACAATCAATACAACCAGGTGCCTAACTATCTAGAGCAATTACTGAACTAACAGAATGAATGCAGAAGAGAAAAAATCAAAAAGAGCTTTCCTACCAAGGTAATTCTGGAAAGGCAGAGTAGCACCTTATAAACCTTCTGTTTCCATAGCTCCCCAACAAACAAGGGCTTTGGACTCGTGTGAAAACTGCCTGATCTACAGCCAAAACGCTCAGTGTGAAGGTGACATTTCTAGAAGGAAAAGTAACTTAGTTGGGGTATTGAGTTTCTAGATAATTCTTTCTGTGCTAAACACATTTAATATTTTGTGGGTAAAAAATGACCCTCTTTCACCATCCATCTTGCCTTCTAGATATCAAGTAGGATTAGTGTTTGTTAAGTTTTCCTTCTTTCTTTCTTTTCTTTTCTTTTTTTTTTTTTCAGTGAGGTGAGGATTCCTTGATTCAGTGTGTAAAACAGATGAACAGAAGTTACTCTAGTTGGTGCTGGAGTCCCTTCTCTTCACTGCCCTCCCCTTCACCTGAGGGACTCCATGGAAACTCAGAGGAACCCTAGCACTCAAGAGAAACTATCAGAAATTACTTCCTCTTCTCATCCAGCTCTAATCATCTAGTTATTTTAGTCTTACACTAAAAAAAAAAAAAAATCCTCCCCCGTCAGAAATTTACCATGTTTGGAGGACACATTTAGAGGATCAGGACTGCTAGAGAAGTTTTCAAAGTTTCTAATATGGGGAAGCCAGCTCCCAAAATGCTAGAGACAGTGACATGAATGACATTTCTGATGACAGAGAGCACATCATAACCAAATGGCCCTTGGGAGATCCAGAGGGATGAGGGCTGGTCCATAGTAGGGGCTACGACCCATGTCCATCTGTAGTGTTCACTCTTCAGACTCATATAATGACCAAGCGGAAGAGACCTCAACTTGTTAGTCCTGGAATATTCAGTGAGTAATGGAAGAGTCAAGTTGGGGATGCTTGAGAAAGTGGCAGGTCCATCCCATGGTGGGCAGACAGTTCTGTCCCATTATCTTAAGACTTCCAGGGGGGAGCTTCTGTGACACCCCTTGCTTACTATTACGGGATTTTATCACCTCCACGACTGAGAAGCCCCATTTTGTCAGCTAACATAAACCTTTCATGGAGGAATCAGTGCCCAGTTTTGTCTAAGAGACAATCAGGAATTGCTGATGACTATGCTCAACACCTTTGAGCTTTCTCAAGTCCCATATCTTCGGTTTATTTTTTCCGTGGTGTGGAAATTGCAAGTGACTTCAAGCTACAGACGTTGTGAATTAATTTCCTATGCCTGCCCCTGGGGTCCTGGGAGGAAATGGGTGCACCTGCCCCAAATCAAATGAATAATTCATATCGCATCTGGGTCTAAAAGGTGATAGGCAGCATAGAAATGCAGAAACAGCTGGAAACAAGATTAGGGATGTCCCTCCTTCCCTCCGAAAAAACACTAAGGCAGAAAGGTAAACTTTAGGCAATGGCACTGGTGCTTATTCTTCTGATCTTTGTGAGCTCGGGGGTTCTGGCATGCGTATTCCTCCGAAAGCGCTGGCTGGGGTGCTCAGAGGATAAGGAAGGCAAAAGAAGTCAAGGCTCAGGGACTGGCTATGTTCTCCATATTAGGGGGAAATCACGCAGCACTGGGGCCTGTCGAGTGTGCCTCTGGGTACTCAGACATCTGTGGACAAGTGTGTCTCCCTCTAGCTGGGAAGACGGCATTGTTAAGGAGAGGCAGGTATTTCACTGTGGCCATATGTGGGAGAGGACCCCAATCTGCTGTTGTGTCACTATGGGAGATTGTTTTTGCAAAGGTGCCCTAATATACACTCCATCCCATGTACTTTTCTTTAATGTGACACTGACACTGATCTTTGAGAAGTGGGGTCTATGTTTTCTTCCTTGAACCTGGATGGACATTTGTAATTGCTTCAGTCAGTGGACTAGGGTAGATGTGGTGCTGTGTGGCCTTCGAGGAAGGTCACAAAGGCGTGGCTCCCACGTGGCCCTATCTCTCTCTGGATGCCTGCTCATGGGATCCAACCACCATCTTGTAAGGCAGCCCCGGCCACATAGAGAGGCCACACAAAAGTGCTCCAACCAAACAACCCCAGCAGACAGCCCAGATCAACCTCCAGACACGTGGGTGAGTGGACCTGCAGACGAATCCAGTCCCCAAACTTCAAGTCTTCAGCTGAGGCCACAGACATTGTAGAGCAGAGACAAACCATTTCCACTATGCCTGGCCCACAGAGACGGTGAGAGATAGTGATTATTGTTTGAAGGCACTACGATTTGGAACTCAGCCCTCTTGGGCCAATTATTTGCCTCTTTTTGGCTGCAGTGTCTGTATTCTCTAAAGAGTCTGCTCTCAATGATTTTCAGATAAAACAAACAAGATAACAGATATACAGGGCCTTCTGTCTAGTATGTGGTGTGTAAAAGAGAGCTAATGTACCATGGGGGGCTGAGAGGGCCAGGACACCCCTTTTGGGCCAGTTACGCTTGTGGTGAGCACACAGCACCTGCTGTCTTCCTGGACACACTTGTTTGTCCACCATTTTCCTTGTTCAGGCCTCCGCCCCTGAGTTGGATGGGGAGCTCCTTGTGGGCTCAGCCTCAACACTCCGGGCACATGAAAGGCATGTAGCAAATACCAGTAATCCTGTTCGTTTTTAAACTCAAGGCTGTTGCCAATCCCATAGAGGTAATGTGTGTTTTGGGGGAGCAGGTGAGGTTAGAGAAGGAAGAGGTGGAGTTCCCTTCCTCCTTTCTGTGCTGATGATTGATTCTCTCTAGTCTTTCCAGACTCACCTGTAGGTCCCATCTCTTTGAAAGCTCCTCAGACCTCCCTCTCAGTTCCTGTATGCTTCTAGGGGACCCCATGTTTCCTTCTGTCATACCACCAGATTGTCTCTATTATCTACCCCTCCTCATTAGACAATGAGCAAGATAAAATGTTTTATAGCCATATCACCAATTATCTGTCTGTGGCACAGAGCGGGTGCTCAAAAAATACGGACAGATGAATAACACATGAATGAATGAACAAATGAATTTAGGACACCAGACTGGGTTCATTTGCCAGTTGCTGGCACAGTGACCTTGGGTAAGTCTATTTATTTGGGGGGGGTTGCTGTTCTCATTTTCATATGTGCAAAGTGTTTACACCCCTATCAAGGGCCAAATGAGATCGTGTATGTACTTGCAAAATGGCACAGTGTTGTTCAAATAGGAGAACCAGCATTTGTTTACTCTGTATAGAAGAGAATGAAGGCTGGCAAGAAGGGGATGGGCGATGGAGGTGGGTCGGCAAGAGACAGAAGAGCATTACCATCACTGACAAAAGCAGTAACAAAAATCACCGTATAGCAGTTCGCACTGAGCACGAATTATATTCCAGGCACTCTCTGAACGTACGGACCTTTCATCTGCTCGATGACACAAGCAGCTAGGTACTACTATTTGCACCCTCCACTTTGCAGCTGAGGAAACTGAGGCACACACTGGTTGAGTAACTTTCCAATGCTGCAGAACTGGTAAGGCATGCAGCTGGCATTTGAACTTGGGCCTTTTGGCCTTAGAGTCTGCACTTTTGACCACAGCATTAAGCTGTCTCTTCAAACGCACCTACACAGGAAGGAGGAAACCCCCATCCCACCTACCAGGAGGCCCAGATGCCTCCAGACCCTGTAGACTGGGGTAAAACGTACCAATAAGGTGATGTCTTGAGGGAGCTTTATGACAAGCTGGAAAGGACTTATCTAAGATATCTTCCTCCCTGGGTAACCGCTGGGCTGGGAATGCTGCCATTAGAACTTTGACTTCTGTGGCCTGCCCTTCAGAGGGCCCACTAAGTCTCGACGTTCCCAGGGTGAGAGCTCACAGCTGTTTAGTAAGAATTAGTTCTCAGACTTTCCAGCTCCCTCCCTTTACGCCACCCCCACCTCTCAAGTAACTGGCTTCATTCCCTCATCATCTCTCACACAGGCCCTCTCTTGTCCCTACGTTTTTGTCAATCCATTCACTCTGTCAGGGATGCACCCCCCCCCCCAGGGTTTGCTGTTTTAAATCTTACCCTACCTAAGATTTAGCTCAAAAAGTAACTTCTCTAAGAAGTTTTCTCATATTTCACCGGAGGGACCTCATTCCTCTCATATAAGGTTGTTAGAAGAACTACACTTTTTAGCAAATAGTAAATTACCCCCTGAAGTGAAAGACTTGTCTTCTCAGGAGAGATCCTTCTTCCATGTGGCTCTTCCCTCATCAAATCCAAACACACTTTCTTAGAATAAATAGGCTTACAGGCTGATTCCCAGCGCATGTATAACCCCACTGATAACCTTTTCAAAATTAGGAGTTGACTCCATCCACCAGGTAACTTTACCCTCACTTCCTTTAACCCCACATTAACCTAGGATGGCGTCTGAAGTTATTTTGGCCCTTCATTTAGACAACCGCTCTCTTATAAAGACTTGCCCCTCTTAGCTTCTCAAAACACATCTGAATAGGGACATAATAGTTATTAAATGTAGTGCCTCAGTGGTGAGATGTTGAAAATAAAGTTCAGGTTGGACCACTGTGGAAACTGCTATATGACATATTTGGTCTAAAATACAGCTTGAACTAACAAGAGGTTATAGAAAGATAACACCTGGGCAACAAAGAGAAAATTTCTGCTGTTTCTGGATTGGAGGGCATTTTGTAGAAAGGGCGATTAGTCAGTCTAGAAAGTATCACAGTCAGTAGTTGCTCATCAGCACAATGGAGGAAGGAAGAAAATCCAAGAATAATTCTCTGGTGCTCTGAGCTACACCTCATGATCTGGTGGCCACAGCCAATCAGTCAACAGACATTTATTTAGTACCTGTGGTGTGTTCAGCGCCAGGTTGAACACTGAGAACCAGTTTGACATCCCAGTCTGCTCAGATAACAGTTGTGGGAGCCTGTGTGCCATCCAGGCCACAGGGAGGGAGACCCAGGAGGGTGTGGAGCAGTGGAAAAAACCAGGCTGGAATTACAAGGGAGCCACATGTAATCTATAAACAGGAAAATCCTCTCCTGCAGAACTGAGAGTTGACTGCCGAGGCGCAGAACAGGCCAAGCCAGTCAAGACCTGCCCTGTGCTGTGGGGAAGGTGGGACATGAGCGAGCGCAGCTCAAGCCCTCAGTTCTGCCCTCATCTCTGCTCAAGGGCAGTACCGCATCCTCCCACCCAGGCATGGAAAGCAGGGCTGGAGGGGCAGCTGTAGGTTCTCCTTCATTCCTTGTCTGGCTGAACAGATAATGGGGAGATGCTGAAGGAATTGTTCCCAGGGTTTGTGATGACACTGTCCACACTGGACCATTCCCCAGTGGAGGTGGAGAATGGCTGGCCCAGGGCCCCGGGAGCCCGCTTTGTGGTGCGTCCCTGGCTCCATAAGTTTTCCACAAAGCTGCCCGTTAATGTGCCTCTGCTTGGGGAAAGCGCCCTGGAGCTCAGGCTCATGCCTGGTGGTGCCTAAGCAGCTGGCCTTCCCTCTCTGCCTGAATCGGTGGTTTCAACTCTGACAACACATTAGAATATCCTGGGGAGATTTAAAAATAGACCCATGCCTGGGCCCACTGGAGATCAAATGAACCTGACCCCCTGGGGGTATGGCCTGGACATGAGAATATTTGGAAGCTCTCTGGGCAATGCTAATATGCAGCCAGGGTTGAGGACTGATTATTAAGGGCACTCTTTGGGCTAATTAATCTCTTACAGTCTGTCTTTGAAAATTACCCCCCACCCCCCACCCCCAAATCCCTATTCA